>NC_091823.1:139876856-140182340 GCF_038994185.2 Dermacentor albipictus | reverse complement strand
TCACGGTATTTAGCCACATAGGGAGCGCTCCCTCAAACTTTAGGTAAACAGCCTGACTTGCATACTGTTCTTGAGCCCCGGTTGACTTTCTCGCTGCTTCCAAGATCTTCAACTTGTTTTTTATGAAATCTGAAACCGTTCGCTTTGAAATTCCGAACTCCTTGCCACCGTCGTCTTGTGACCGGCCACTTTCAACTTGCTTGATGATGGCGGCTTTCTTTTCCACCATCAACCTACAGTAGGGGTTGTGCGCTTCAAAGCCACGGGCGAAGATGACGAAAGCGTAGTCAGAGCCATCACTGTCAGCAGCTAATATGCTCGATGCAAAGCACAGCCCGAAACAGCACGAAGCTTCAAAGTGAACGTCAAAAAGAGCGCACAGCAGCACAACACGATCACACGACCTATCACAAAGCTAATAAAAAAAAATGTGTGGATAAGTACAAAAAGCTATGGCCATCGCTACGGATGGCTACTGCTGCCAACGGACTGGCGTGTGACAGCACTGGTTTGAGGTTTGAATACAATAGGTGGCTGCAGTGCTGTGGCTGGTTATGGCTAACAGATTGGTGTGCGCGAGTGGGAATTTGAGGCTTCGAGATAATCAAAATGGCAGCGATGAATGCCACTTTGGACCTGTGGTTAGGGGTACAAAGTCCGGAAGGAAAAGGGTTTAACAGGCCGAAATTTCAGGCTTTTTATACACTGGCTTTAAGGGGCACTGTCCAATAGGACGTCCGAAAAATCGAACGACTGCATGGTTTTTTTTTTTTGCGCAGTCGATACTCTTAAGTTGACTCATTGTTATAACTGATATATCATTACAAGTGGACTGCACTATATAACAGACACTAATAAGTGCCTGTTGTAATGAGCATCGACTTTGCTGAGCACAGCGACACATAAACAAGGCCCAACCTCATTACCTCAATAACACACAATCAAATGCTGAAGCATGGACATCTACCATACAAGTGGTCATAAAGTATGCTGAAGGCGGACTCCTCTCACCTCGAAGATGATGTCCTGGTATCCATAGCAGTAGGTAGATCCGAATGGATTGGTGGTGTTTGTCGAGGAGGTTCTGTTCAGGACAACTGGGCGCTCGGATGCTTTGACCAGGCGCTCTTGGAGCTCGTCCCACTGCAAGGACAGAGGATGCAGGTGAGTGCAGCTCACAAGTTTGGGCTAAAAGGCAACAGGCCTTAAACCTGCTGGAAATGTCCATTTGTCGCATGCGTATTTGCAGCGAGTATAATGTAGGTACTGAGTATGACAAGACGGCCTGTGAATTCGCAGCAGCAGTCATCATAATGATGCCATGTGAAGTGCAGGAGTGTGCTGAATTGGGCTGGTTGGTGCACGATGAAATGAAGACAGGGCAAAGGACATCATCTCAGCTTTGGTCCTGTCCTACATGCTGTTTTTATTCCCTTCGCAATGCGAAATGAACAGGGCTGGCATACTGTGTATGCTGAGGAACATATACAGTCAAACCTCATTATAATGAACCCATATCTAACACAAAAATACAGTTAAACCTTGATATGACAAACTTCAATATAACGAAATTCTTGATCTAACAAAGTATTGAACTTTTTATAACCTCTTGTCTATAGAACACCGTGTAATTAGAACCTCAATATGACGAAGTGTGTTTGTAAGCGATTTCAATACAGTCGACAATCATTACAACGGACCCTGATAATCTGACAAAAATGTCTGTTTTATCCGAAGTCCGTAATATCCAAGACTCCTCACTTCCAAAATTTTCGTCGCAATGTCTAACAACTTTATTGCAAAGTGTGAGTGACGAACTTCCAAAGTAAAAAACGAACAAAAAAAGTTGCAGTTTCACCTGAAAGGTAAAACATCGATTGATAGCAAATTATACAAAATAAGCATGGCAGCACAATCGACCTTCGTGCTGTCTCTCGCTTCAACGCGAACTAAACGTCGAAGGCACAGCACATACAAAGCTACCAGCACTGGGCGCATGTTGTCCACATTGCAGATCACTTTCAAGATACGGCACCCGCACCGCCGTGCCGGTAACAGCGGCCACTGGAGTAGAACCCCCCCTTTTTCCTCTCGCCTCCCCCCATGCCTCGCACGTGAAAGATGGCGCACTTCTGCCTCACTTTCGTCCCTCCCTCGGACGTAAGATAGTGAGCTTCAATCTTCGGCTGACCCTTGCAAGTCAGTTGCCAGCCCGTGTCAGGCGCCCGCACCGCCGTGCCAGTAACAGCAGCCACTGGAGTAGAATCCCCCCTTTTTTCCCTCGCCTCCCCCCGTGCCTCGCACGTGAAAGATGGCGCACTTCTGCCTCACTTTCGTCCCTCCCTCGGATGTAAGATAGCGAGCTTCAATCTTCGGCTGACCCTTGCAAGTCAGTTTCCAGCCCGCGTCAAAGTGGCAAAAGTCCGTTTTATATGCCCGATTTTGACAAAAATTGCCGCTAATTTCGTCCTCTGTAGCCGATAGTCCGTTGTAGCGTGGTCCATTAAAAGCAGACTTCGTTGCATTATTAAAATAGTAGAACAAACTACTGCTGAAATATGGTCCATTATATCCAAAAGTCCATTGTAACAAGCATAAACTGTATAACGAAATTTCACTTCAGCAGCAAAGGAATGCCAAGAGAATAGACAGCTTTAGTTTACTGTACGCTATATGCTATAATATAGCGTACGCTAAGCAGCGCACGTTTTCTACGATTTTAGTTGGCCAGCGATATCTTCGGATCTCAGAGGCCATATGCCGTCGTTGCGGCGCTATTTCACGCCTGTAGCGATAGGTGGCGCTGACATCGCGAACATTTCTTTCGTTAGGCTTCGACTACTTCGAAATGAGAAACAATCTCGAAAACACCACGATGTTATCCATAATACTCTGTCGTCGAAGTGGCCTCAGACTAAGCGAAAGCCGTTTACACAGTCATTTCCTACGAACGAAGTGCATTTTACAAAAGCAACGCCAAATTCAATTCGAAGCGGGCAGCCGGGACCGCCGCCATGTTTCCCGCAAGCTCCGCAAGCTCCGCAAACCTTGCAAAAACACTAACGCCAACTCATTTGCGTTGTGTTCGCCCTCTATACCCGCTATTTCGTTTAGCGTTCAGCGCATGCACAGTGACGACCCGCTATTTTTTAGCGTACGCAATGGTATAGCGTACGCTATACTAAAACTGTCTAATGAATGGAAACTTCCGTGGATGCAGATGGTCAAATGACTGGATTAAAAGCAGTCGCTTGCAAACGCACCTCAAATGGCACACGCGCAACAAGAGCAACCACCGAAGTTAAGCCGCATCATGTTCCGTATAAAGTCCAAGTGTGATAAAATCCTATCGCGCCACACACTTTGCGCTTTATGTTGAGTGAAAGTGTGCAAGTGTGAGAAAGAAAGATGGTGGTTTTATGCATGAGTGTTGCCTCCCCGCGCGAGCAAAGGGAAGGCGGGGCACGAGAGCAAGCTCAGAGTAACACGGTCAGGCGTGCGTGAGGGACAGGGTAAGTTGGTGCCCGTCCCAATTTCTGCGGCGCGTCTCAGCCATGGCTGCGCATGGCTTAAGGGGGGACGCGGGTCTTGAAATCGCGAAAAATGGTCAAAAATGGCAATTTTCAAAAATTGCGTTTTTGAAGTCTTTAATGTCCCAACTATGCCTCTACAAAATATTATGGCGCAATTCCTACTCGAAGTATAAAATAAACGGTAATTTATAAACGTCGGTGAGCCGAAATTGAATGCCAAGCGCGAAGATTTGCCTCATTTTCAAGCTGCCGTAGCTCCGCGCGACGCGAACCGATCGGCGCCATCTTGGTCTCGTTTGAAAGCTGGTTTCCCGCTCTCCATTCTGGCGCCCCTCGGCACGCTGTAGACCCTCGTGCAGCGGAGGGATTGGCACCCGTTCTCAAGCGGGAAATCGTCGCGAGACAGCCGCTGATTGGGTGAACCGGGCGCCTCCTCGAGGCGCAGCCCTCTGATTGGCCGTGACGTATGCTTCGCCTTCCGCGGCCGCGTTGTTCGACTCCTTCACGTCGTCTGCTTTCGCCTGCACGCACGTCATTTTTCGAGCTCCTCTTTGTTTCCTAGTATTTTTCGTTCTGCCTTTTTCTTTATCGTTCTTCTAGATATTTTGGCTATTGGGTCGCTTCTTTTAACCACGAATTTCTTGCTTTTGCGTGCCTGGTGGCTTTGTTCCGCGTGTCACGATGGCGCGAGACGCGCGCTTGAAAGCAAGCACGCGAAAAGCAGTCGGCAAAAAGAGACGCGCATGGAATAAGAACAGCGCTACATCGTCGAGAACTACAGCTTCGGTGATGCCGCAAGCTGCTGTGCCCTTGGTGGATGCGGCAGGACTGAGCTCGGCAACAACAGCTTCGCCGGTGGACGCGGCTGAACAAACCCCGTCGACGCTAGCTTCGCCTGTGGACGCGGCTGGACAGTGCCGATCAGTGTCAACTTCGTTACCGCAAGTCTGTGCAGTGCCGGTGGATGCGCCTGGACTAAGCCCGTCGAAAATGCCAACTTTTGAGACGCTGCAAGTCGCTTCGGATTCCGTGTCGTCGGAAGCGGCCGAGCCGGCTGACCTAAGCCTAACGTTGACTTCGGCGTTTCCGCACGCCGCTTCGGTGCCGGCGGACGCGGCTGAACCGAGCTCGCGTGCTCAACGCTTCGACACGGTGTTTTTCACGGAGGCGGAGTGCGCGGGGCGCGAAAATTACGCAGACAACATTAAAACTTCATTGGCGAAGCAGTCCGCGACTTCCCGCAAGTTCGAGCTAATGAACGTCGGCACAGCAAGTGAAGATGACGATCGCGGCACAGAGTACATCATCGTTGATCTCTCAGTGCTAAAGAAGATGTTTGTGTCCACAAGCTGCAGCAAGTGTGGGATGACCACTCTCCAACTCGCAAAGTGCAGTGAGAGAGAATACGGCCTAGCAGTGAAGTTGGAGCTCACATGCTCAAATTGCGATTTCGCCGAGCGGCACTTCTCGTCGCCACGAGTGCCCGGGAAATCCAACATCACGCCCTTTGAAGTCAATTTGCGGGCAATGAAGGGAATTCAAAGTATAGGCAAGGGAGCGACTGCCCTAGCAGATTTTTGTGCCACCATGAACCTCTCTCACCGAGGACTTCACCACAAGACTTTCAGGGGGCATATGGACACCATGGTGAAAGCTTGCCAGGCAGTAGCTACTGCTACAGAAGCAGCAAGCGTCAAAGTGGTGAAGGACATGTACAAGAACTTCCTGAATCCACCAGGAAATGTAGATGTCATATTTGATGGCACATGGAAAACACGTGGTCACAATTCAAATATTGCAGTAGGCTGCATCATAGAGCTATACACTGGCCTAGTACTGGACCATGTTGTGCTCTCGAGGTACTGTCGTGGGTGCCAAGGGGCACCTGATCCCAGTGATGATGGGTACGGTGACTGGGCTGTGAACCACAAGTGCATGAAAAACATCGACTGCAATGCCGGCCGGATGGAGACTGAAGCAGCTATCATTTTGTTCAACAGGTCTCTGGAAAAAAATGGGTTGCGGTACACAACTATACTTTCTGATGGTGATAGCCGCACCTTTCATGCATTGACCTCAGGAGAAGTGTATGGATATATATCCATTGAAAAGAAAGACTGCTTGAACCATGTCCACAAGCGGATGGGGACGGCTCTTCGCAACTTGGTGGAGAAGAAGAAGGCACAAGGAGAATCTCTTGGCGGAAAGGGCAACCTCACCCAAGATAAGATAAAGAAAATTACAAACTACTATGGGTATGCCTTGCGGAGCCACAGCCACGACGTTGCAGGCATGAAAAAGGCAGTGCATGCCACGCTGTTGCACATGACCTCGACAGATGAAGCCCCAGACCACAGTTGCTGTCCTCAAGGGGTTGATTCGTGGTGTGCCTTCAATCGTGCTTTGGCGAACCAAGTGGAGCCGTCACCACACAAAAACCCTCTGCCAGGCCACGTTCGCACTGCTCTTGAGCCAATCTTTGCAAGGCTGGGCGACGAGGCCCTCTTGGAGCGCTGCAAAGATGGCATGACAAAGAACGCCATTGAGTGCCTACACTCTGTCATTTGGAGCCAAAGCTCCAAGAACACGCATGACTCTTTGCTGGCTGTTGAAAGAGCTGTTGCAGAAGCAGTTTCTCGCTTCAACCAAGGAATGGCAGCAACCAGCAGAGCTGTTGCAGCACAGCTTGGTTACAGTCCTGGGAGCTGCCTCATTCGTAGGAGCCTTGAGAAAGATAAGCAGAGGCTGTGCAGGTCTGATAAAAGTCACACCAACGCTGAAAAGGTGAAGAAGAGGATGGCCAAGAAACACAAGCCTGACAGAACCCAGGACTACTGCCCAGGACTTTTGTGAATGTGTGGCAGATTCATAGAAAATAGCAGGTGACTTTTTGAGCTTTTTTTTTTGTCAAAGGCCAACGCAATACAGAAGTTTTCACAATCTTTACATGAACAGATTTCTGTGAGTTTGGTGTTATTGTGTTCAGTAATGACTGGGCTGCATGCTAAAGCATTAAATTTTTCCATGTGATAGGTAAACAAAAGTGGCAGAGTAAGCAAAACTTTGAATGCAATTTTCTCAGCTTTGCTTTTTCGATCAAATGCCTTTGCCTTACGGAACTTTTCATAATGTTTGCATCAACTGATTTTATTGAATTAGGTATCATTTTTTTCAGTGAAACCTCAGCTGCATCCTAAAGCTTTCCATTTTTCATTAAACCAAATAGACTAGCAATTAGGTCAGGTGTAAGCTAATTACTCCTGCATTGTTTTTTTCTTCCTACTTTGATATTCATTCATGACCTATATGATGACTTTTAAAAAATTTCTTTAGCTTTAGGATGTGCAGTAGGTCCTTGGAAATGACAGCTATTCTTTAAAACTAGTTTTTTTAATTAAGAAATTACCATAATGGCCCGTAACAAAAGACCTATGTGGGATAAGTTATTTTGCGATATCTTCATTTCTAAATGAGATATATCAAATCTGAATATATATTTGGAATCAGCATTGAAAGATATATCTGCATGCGAATTTTCAGGAAGATACGTTAAGAAATAAAAAAAAAGTTTTCAAGACCCTCATCCCCCCTTAAGGGGGGATGAGGGTCTTGAAAACTTTTTTTTATTTCTCAAGATATCTTCCTGAAATTTAGCATGCAGATATATCTTTGAATGCTGATCCCAAATATATATTCAGATTTTATATATATCATCTAGAAATGAAGATATTGCAAAATAATTTATCCCACATAGGTATTTTCTTACGGGCCATTATGATAATTTTTTAATTTAAAAACTAGTTTTAAAGAATAGCTGTCATTTCCAAGGGCCCACTGCACATCCTAAAGCTAAAGAAATTTTTAAAAAGTCATCACATAGGTCATGAATGAATAACAAAGTAGGAAGAAAAAAACAATGCAGGAGTAATTAGCTTACATCTGACCAAATTGCTCGTATATTGGGTTTAATGAAAAATGGAAAGCTTTAGGATGTAGCTGAGGTTTTACTGAAAAAAATGATACCTAATTCAATAAAATCAGTTGATGCAAACATTATGAAAAGTTCTGTAAGGCAAAGGAATTTGATCAAAAAAGCAAAGCTGAGAAAATTGCATTCAAAGTTTTGCTTACTCTGCCACTTTTGTTTACCTATCACATGGAAAAATTTAATGCTTTAGCATGCAGCCCAGTCATTACTGAACACAATAACACGAAACTCGCAGAAATCTGTTCATGTAAAGATTGTGAAAACCTCTGTATTGCATTGGCACTTGACAAAAAAGAAGCTCAGAAAGTCACTTGCTATTTTCTATGACTCCGCCAAACATTCACAAAAGTCCTGGGCAGTAGTCCTGGGTTCTGTCAGGCTTGTGCTTCTTGGTCATCCTCTTCATCACCTTTTCAGCATTGGTGTGACTCTTATCAGGCCTGCACAGCCTCTGTTTATCTTTTTCAAGGCTCCTACGAATGAGGCAGCTCCCAGGACTGTAACCAAGCTGTGCTGCAACAGCTCTGCTGGTTGCTGCCATTCCTTGGTTGAAGCGAGAAACTGCTTCTGCAACAGCTCTTTCAACAGCCAGCAAAGAAACATGCGTGTTCAACAGTTTCTTTAGCACAGAGAGATCAACGATGATGTACTCTGTGCCGCGATCGTCGTCTTCACTTGCTGTGCCGACGTTCATTAGCTCGAAGTTGCGGGAAGTCGCGGACTTCTTCGCCAATGAAGTTTTAATGTTGTCTGCGTATTTTTCGCGCCCCGCGCACTCCGCCTCCGTGAGAAACAGTGTCGAAGCTTTGAGCACGCGAGCTCGGTCCAGCCGCGTCCGTCGGCACCAAAGCGGCGTGCGGAAACGCCGAAGTCGACGTTAGGCTTAGGTCAGCCGGCTCGGCCGCTTCCGACGACATGGAATCCGAAGCGACTTGCAGCGTCTCAAAAGTTGGCATTTTCGATGGGCTTAGTCCAGGCGCATCCACCGGCACTGCAGAGACTTGCGGTAACACCGAAGTTGACACCGATCGGCACTGTCCTGCCGCGTCCACCGGCGAAGCTAGCGTCGACGGGGTTTGTTCAGCCGCGTCCACCGGCGAAGCTGCTGTTGGTGAGCTCAGTCCAGCCGCATCCACCAAGGGCACAGCAGCTTGCGGCATCACCGAAGCTGTAGTTCCCGACGATGTAGCGCTCTTATTCCATGCGCGTCTATTTTTGCTGACTGCTTTTCGCGTGCTTCCTTTCAAGCGCGCGTCTCGCGCCATCGTGACACGCGGAACAAAGACACCAGGCACGCAAAAGCAAGAAATTCGTGGTTCAAAAAGCGACTCAATAGCCAAAATATCTACAAGAACGATAAAGAAAAAGACAGAACGAAAAATACTAGGAAACAGAGAGCAGCGCGAAAATGACGTGCGGCGAAAGCAGACGACGTGAAGGAGTCGAACAACGCGGCCGCGGGGCCGCGGCAGGCGAAGCATGCGTCACGGCCAATCAGAGGGCTGCGTCTCGAGGAGGCGCCCGTTTCACCCAATCAGCGGCTGTCTCGCGACGATTTCCCGCTTGAGAACGGGTGCCGATCGCTGCGCTGCACGGGGGTCTACAGCGTGCCGAGGGGCGCCAGAATGGAGAGCGGGAAACCAGCTTTCAAACGAGACCAAGATGGCGCCGATCGGTTCGCGTCGTGCGGAGCTACGGCTGCTTGAAACTGAGGCAAACCTTCGCGCTTGGCGTTCAATTTCGGCTCACCGACGTTTCTGAATTGCCGTTTTTGTTATACTTCGAGTAGGAATTGAGCCATAATATTTTGTAGAGGCATAGTTGGGACATTAAAGACTTCAAAAACGCAATTTTTGAAAATTGCCATTTTTGACCATTTTTCGCGATTTCAAGACCCGCGTCCCCCCTTAAGTGCAGCTGAGCGCATACACAGCCACGCACTCTGCTTTAGAGGTGATCTGCCACGTGTGCAAAGAGTAGGCTTATCAAGATGGCGCGGCACCATGTAACTCTCTTCCCATGCATTTGGCATTTGCGTAACCTCAAGTTTCGGTGACCCATTAGGCGAGAGGCAGACGAAGCATTTGCTCCCTGCTGCAGGCACTTTTCACGATAGCGTCGTCCCAGTGCGGGCGACGCTATCAGGGTGGAGTGCAAGCGAAAGCATGGCTGGCTTCGCCTAATTGGTACCGCCCATGTGAATATGTTGTGAACGTGGCATGAAACAGTACCATTCATCACCGACTCCCAAATTCATCAACATGAATTGTTTTCTCACTCAAACTTGCTTTTTTCGATTACCCGATAATCTGGAAAACTGCGGGCCCTTTCCGTGTAAGAAAAATCGATTGGTGACTGTACTTATTTGCATAAAAGGTCGAATTCCGATACAACAAAATTTAGATATAACGAAGGAAATTTCTGATTTGACCTACTTTGACCTACAGTGGAACCCCGTTCATACGTTTTTCAACCCGGACTAGGGAAAAAAAAAACGTAACAGCCGGGAAAACGCAACAGTGAGGAAAGCTCTGAAACTGAATGAAAAAATACAGCTTCAACTATAGACAATTTATTTCCACAGAGTGCGCTTAGGACTTAAAAAAAGCCTATAATGGCGGCTTGCTGTTTCTTTCGCTCGCTAGAAATCGCCACACGTTTCTCAATAGCCTGGAAGGCCGCATTGCTGTCAGCGTCGCTGTGAGGTGCGACATACCTGTGGAAGAGGTCCAGAGCCGCGACGGCTTCTCCAAAGCTACGATTTGGCAACTCCTCGGAATCATGCGGCTCGTGCTCCTCGTCGTCACCGCGCCACGGCAATGGCAATGAACGAAGGAATATCCATGGGAAATTTTGCCATTTTTGGCGTAATCATGCTAACGTGCTAACAATTGTTCAGTATTGCTGCGGAGCGCGCATGTCCGAGCAGCCCAGTTGCGCGCAGCGTGGCGTGGGAGAAATGTAAACAGGAGAGGAGAGCTGGCCCGATAGGCACACCAACGCCACCAGCAACACCAACTTCCGGTTTAACTTTAGCTTCACAAAGAGTGACGTCAGGGCCTCTCCTGAGTTTCCTTCCTCCGTGAGTCGACACATCCAACAATGATGCGGTGACCGTAATCACAGTGATGACAGTGAGAGCATTTTTCACGAATGGTCACTTAGTGGCGGCCTCTCGAACTGGCGTGCGGCTTCCTGCAGCCAGTTCCATAGCCAAGCCCAGCCAAAACTCGTCAAAAGCCAAAATGGCGGTTGGAACGCGTTGCCTATTTTAGCCCAGGCGGGTGCGGGGTGCTAAGTTGCGACATATCATGTAGGAACGTTTTCACAGCTACTTCGTAACAGCGGGGTTCCTTATACATTGTATCCTATGGAAGCTATGCCGGGACCGGATGAAAATGACGTAGCAACCGGGAAAACGCAGCAGTGAGGAACGTAACAACGGGGTTCTACTGTACCTTCGTTACATCCAATACTTGTGATAAGCATATAACTGCTTTATGCTTATCTCAGGGAGAACCATTTATATTTAGTTTATATATCTTCTAATATGTTATAACCATGTTCATTGTTCAGACATTTGTACTCACTGCTGTTATTTTGTTGTGTTTGTATGGTTCTTTTGTTTGTATAGTGAAATGAGATACTCCAGATGCTCTGCCGTAAGAACGGAACGGCGCTTCCCTCCGCCGACAGCCTACCCGTACCCCGTGACTCTCCTCAAATTTACGACTTTGGTTGGGCTTGCCGTGGGGGGACGTCTTGGTGAGGGAGGCGGGGCTGTGGGAAGCTGGGAGAGCAGACGGAGGCAGAACGACTCGGAGGAGCTGGCGTGCAAGCACCTTGTCATGGCCGCTCTGACAAGATCTTAAGATGCTAAAGGAAGTGCTTTTATTTGTATAACTGTAACTTGAAGAATAAACGCCAGTACAGTCACCGACTGATTTTCCGGACTCCAAAAATTCGGACATGCTCAATTATTCGGTCTGCTTCGTGGCACTGCCATTCTCCCCATAGACCATAATGTATAACAACTGCCGAAAGTTCGAACACCTTGCAACCTCTCATCTGATTTTTCAGACACTCATTGAGCCAACTCGATCGAGAGCATCATGCACCGACTCTGACTGGTGCATAGTTCGACTTGCTGAACGCCATTTTTGTTTTGAACGGAGCCTCCTTGCTGCCCCACGAAGTGGCGCTACTGTAAATCTCCACTCATCATCATCGTTTCTGCCTGGTTTGATAGAGTGGCTCTACAGCAGTTTCGGTTTCAGCTTAGTAGCCATGTCAAGACAATCCAGCAGCTGATTTGTTTCTTCGTGCACGACGCTGCGAGTAGGCCATGTTTTTTGTTTGAGCGACTGGTGTCGGCGTGGTGGTGTTTGCTTCGCATTCTGTGTCGAGGTTCCGGTGATCCAACGCGGCATACAGAAATATCGCATCAAGTGTCTAATGGTGCCGACAGTGCCCGCGCAGACTGCGCTGGAGAATGCCGGCGATGCCGGCAAGCGGTTGCCGGGAGGCCTAAGATTTGTCACCTTCCGATGTGCTCCCTACTGACGCGGAAAATGTTCTGAAAACCTGCGCAGTGGTTGCTTTGCAATTCCGGACACTGTCTCATTTGACACTTTCACAGGTGCTGACACTGCTGTACTGACATGCGCAGAACTCGACGACGGCGAGATCATTCGTCAGGTTTCTGCTGCACCGCCGGACGATGACTCCCGAGTCGGAAGATGAGGCACCATGTGGTACGCTGCCGTCGCATGCGGAGCGTGTACAAGCAGTGACTGTGCTTTCAGCCGCCTATAGTGACCGTACGACCCTCCCCGATATTCAGGCTTATCTGATTGCACGTAAACGGAACAGCGTGCAATGGCGCATTCACGATTTCTTCAAGCCTACTGCCGAGCCCGAATAAGTGCGTGCAAATAAAGGAGTTCATTTTTTTTCCCTTAATCTGCCTTTTCGGACACCTGTTTATTCGGACATTTCCGCAGTCCCCGTGAGGTCCAAATAAACGGTCAGCGACTGTATTTGCATCAAACGGCAATGCCTTCCTGAATGATCATCAACAACAACAATTAAGTATTATAACAACAAACTATAAATAGAGGTTAGAGCATTGTTTTGTGTTCAACAGCTAAAACTGGCCTTACTTTCGTTTTTACCAGTACTAGGAACATCTTTTAAAAAACGAATTAAATTATTCTTAACTAAGGTCACCCAGGATGGCATCCTTCGTCCCGTGTGCCCTTCCTGCTATAGCTAAAGTTATGCAGTACCAAGTAGCCCACCAGCCACTTCTTTTAAGCGATTTTTTTTACTCTAGAAATCATTAAAGATGACCGGTATTGGCCGGTCTTTAGTGATGACCAGTCAAGGTGTGATGGTACTGTGTGAACAACAGCGCAACATTTCACAGCACTCTTTCAAGTTTTGCATATTTCAGCAGTTCACCCATACCACACTGTCCTCGCTATATCAGTCGGTGAAGCTGCACAATTACAATTCAAAGTTAAATTACCCGCTCCTTATATGCACATACTATGTGGCGTGGGTGTAATGTAAGTCACTGGTGGTGCAAAATGCACACGCCACAAGTGATACCACACCGCAACAAACACATCTTTCCAAAAGTATACACACACGAAAAACAAAGTCCGAGTACTCAAGAAAGGGAATGAGCACACAAGATTGACGACAACTACTGATGCGTGACAAAATGATGGCCTGAAGAGGAGATGACGAGTTCACAACGTTCAGGCTCCTCCCTTACCTTGGTGAAGGCAGTGACCGCGTGTCCCTCGTCCTCGTCGGCCACATCAACCAGGGTGGCCCGGCGCTGCTCGGGTGTAGGAGGGAGGCGCAACTTCAGCCGAAATGGGCACCGGTAGTATTGCTGAAAGTTGTAGTGGCCTGGGTAGTTGCTCTGCAAGACTATCTTTTTCACCACGTGCCGCTGGGCATCAAACAGCACGTCCTGCGCACAGAGGGAGACAGCGAGATGTAAAAGGTCTCAGCCACTGGACAGCTGCAGCAGTTGTATGCCTGCTTGATCCGAATCTCAAAGGACTGGGACAATGTTACCGAGTCCTTGGTGAGTGAATAGTATAATCCAATGATTCCTTTCACTCTTGTCCTTTGTTACCATCGACTTGTTATCACCAGTCGATCGTAATGATAATGTAGGCAGTAGGCCGAGCATCACTCGGGTGAGTGATACAGCAGAAAAAGAAATGGTCCTGTTTCGTATGACTTCCCAGCCCCAACACTCGTGATTGAGAGCACCGCAACTGGCTCACCACGGCTACGCATCCTTTTTGCCAGTTGAAACATTACAGGCAAACACGATCTTTCAGCCCCAACGTTCACTACATCGGCAAGCTGCAATCCTATGATACATTTTCTGGTCACTAGATCCCGTGTAAACAAGAAAAGGTGCGAGGCACATGCAACCGAGAACAGCAGCCTCTCCTCGCAGCAGCTTCCCCGCAGTACTTGCCGCCCGTGTAACGTGAAAACGCCGGCACTATCATCTTGGCATGCGTCAAATTTTTCTTGAACAACGAAGCTTTGATTCTGAGAAACTCATGGGGGTTTCCTTTGTAAAAGAAACCTTGTGGAAGTCTGCAGAATTCATTTGCCGCAGATGTCAACTACAGTTGGGTCTACCAAATTTTTCAGTGACTTCGGATCATACGTTATCCCAGCTGATACATTATTCCTGACCCTTCTTTTTTTTTTTCAAAATGTACAAACCAGGTTCAACTGTAGCATTTGAATAGAATCACCACATTACCTCGGCACCTACAAGTCCTGAACCAATCTGACAATGACAAAGACAACGGCGTTCAGGTTACGTACAAGTGGGATCTAGGAATGATGAAGGCTGAGCTTGCCCATTGAGAATGCATCAGTTATCGTAATTAAAGAGATAGAGGTGCACCTCTTGCAGTTCCCACTTTCAGTGCATTGGGACAGTGTGTCCCATTAGTTTGGAATTTGCTGGGAAAATTCTTCAACAGGTATGCCTAATTAAACGACACAAAATGTCAAGAAGCATTAAGAAATAGCTCTGCACAAGATAGGATACCATTGGACATCGCTTGTCCTGCGTGGTTATTGATGCCCACCAAGTAGTTTAACTGCACTAACAACATGCCAAAATATATGCTTTATGAAATAAGCAGTTTTCTTTTAAGCTTTAATTTTAAGTATTAATAAATTTGTTCATTTGTAAGCACAATGGGAAAGGCTGCATTCCAATAGCATTCTTATGAGCAGCTTGAAACTTTCATGCCTTTTCCAGTGTACTTCTATATCTCTAGCAGTTAATACCTAGGCAGTTTGCTTGCTCGAATCTGAGCACTTCAACAAAACAAGAGAACACTGTGCCACATTGCGTGTAGTCGAGCATACCAAAAGTGGAAGAAATGAATGTTACTAAGAACAGCTTCTGCACAGAATTTGAAAACAAAAAGAAACACGCATAGACACACACACACACACTTGGCCCACCCACCATGCCGAGGGTGAAGTAGTTGTAGAAGTAGTCAGAGGCCCTGGCGGCCAGCAGCCTGTGGGAGTCCTGGGCATGGATCTTCATCTTGTCCTCCTCCTTGTAGAACACCTTGTTTGGGGAGCCCAGGGCCCACACCACGTCCTGGGAGGGAAAAGGGTATGCCCACTGCTTGTTTGCCTCCTTATTTTTACTGCAATGGCAATTATAAAGACACTCCAAGCAGATTTCCACGGCCGTCGTCGCCGTGAGGTTCCGCATGAAGTGCGATAAGGTTGGGGGCAGGGGGAGGAGGACGAGGGTGGAGGGAGGGCTGAGCTATCTCTCTCTCTCTCTCTTTTAGTCCAACCACGGCTGCGCATGGCGTGCCTGAGCATGGCCAATTGCACCCCATCTACGGGGTAATCTGCAATGGGCACAAAGCCTGTGTCGAGCCGAGATAGCTGATGGCTTCATGTGTGCTTTTCTAGTGCGCCTAGTTAGTTTTGAAGCGAGAGGCAGTACGAAGTGAAATTCGTTCGCTGCTGCTGCCGCTCTTCATCATCACGTCAGCATTGTGGCGGCGAGTCTTTAGGGTCATCGAGTGAGATCTGTTCATGTTTGCCCATGCGTGCGTGACACCATGCTTGTTAATTTAATTAGGTGAATGTTTACTGCAATTTATATGGCCAACAAAAACTACGGGCCTTGCTTTGTGTAGTTGTATAGTACTTAGCTACTGCTATAAATACTTTACTCTTTGGGTGAAACTGAAAATTTTCTGATTTAGCTTAATTACTGTCTTTCATAATATGTTTCTACTTTTGTGCATTTTATACAGCTTTAATTGTGCATTTTACACTCTTTCTTCTGCATAGCTATTGCTGCAGTAGTCTGTATGATCAAAAAGAATAATTAACAAAGGGTCTTTAATTTAGAAGCGTGCAAATACCAATAGTAAATATGGAATTCAATATCGAATAGAATATCTGAAAACTTATCATAAATTTAATGCGTACAAATATTGGTCAAGTAAACATGATGTTGCATGTGGACAGGAGTCTTATAGCATTGCATGACTTAGGTACGTAGAAATCAAGATGTAGGGTATGATCTACTCCTAATAAAGAGAATTCCAAATTAGTATGCCAGCAATGATTACAGCTCAGTTCTAGCATATGAAGGTCTGGAAAATATGTTTTAATCAGTAGAAGGTCTATGGAATAGAATCAAGTGCTTTTTTTCCCTCTGAAGCTAAAGAATTGGTGCCAGTATCTTGTACCGAATACTACCAATGAGGTTCTCAGTTTAATAGTGGACCTGTGTTCTATGGCAATCTGTTACTGCATAGAAAGTTTTACTCTCCAGTTTTCCTCTAAAATACACAAGGGCTTTCCATCTTTATGGCAGATGGGTTATCGTAAGGTCAATCTGCACAACAGACCAAAGTGCAGGCCGCAGATCACGTGAATTGATCATCACTCCATATGTAATTATTGTAGGGGCTCTGCGGGTTGACCATGGTTGGCACCGATAGTAAAGAGTGGCCACTTTTTCATTGTCAGGTTTTGCATGATTTGCCACCTGTCAGATGTTCTTAAACTCGGAGGGTCAGGGCAAGTTTCCGCGACGCTCCCGACTCTTTCGCGTTTATCTGCCATCTGTGCAAATGTATGCAGCCCGGTAGACAGCACACTAGCCACATGACACATTCATGCGTGCAATGCAAATCCAAAGCTAGTCTTGGGAGAGGTTGCGCGAAGCTACAGAAAGAGACCGACATGTGTCTACCAACGGCAACAGAAATGAGGCCGCCGTAAGGGGTGTCGAGAAGATGGCAGCCATCCGTGAACAACTTTGTTGCCATCCCACACGCTAGCTTTCACTTGCGAAGCTGTTTGTTGGCTTTCCAAGTACTGTACAACTGCTGCAAATAGACCTGCATTTATTTAGCATCTAACCATACAAGTCGCCGACATCCAATGAAGCAGTGCCAAGTAGGCCTAATGGCCTACGCATTGTGGCTGTGACAAAAGTTTGCCGCTGGCCAATGTGATAACGGGTCGCAAATTGTTATGGACTGCTTGCCGCTAATACGTTCGCACTGGTGGCTTACCAGTGATCGGTCCCAACATCGCACGTATGGGTTCGACTGACTGCTGTTGAAGTGGCGTTAATTCTGTCCCCGTGAATGCGACATGATTTGATTGCCATCTGGTGGCTAGTCGACCCGATCTTCAGACATGCTTTCGCAGTTTCTGGAATATGGGCTGCTTTTGTTGCGATTCGCTCTATCTGCATTGGGCTATTGTGTCGATCAATCCCGTCGACCTAGATGAATCTTGGACCAACGGAGACAACCTTGGCCGACGTGGCGTTGTTCTGCGGACTGCAGTGTTCGGGCACTATGTGTGCGATCCCCGCATCGGGTTGTTGTTGGGGAGCACCTACGGCAGAAGCGCTCGCCGAGTCAAAGTTCGGGAATGCATCAGCCAGAGTGGGGTGGCCCATCCGTGGCGCTGTGGCGTGGCAGAGCTCCTTTTGTGCCGAAAACAACGAAGTGAGGCTTGCGTGGCATCAAGCACGAAAAGCTCCATTGCGCATGCGACCTGTGCCACTGTGCAGCAAATATTAAAAAAATCAAATAGCAGATATTCAATTCGTGACTCAAATTATTTAAATGTCCACTATTAGATTCAATTCACCGATATTCGATTCCCCCACTCCTAGTAGTTTGTTGGCATGTTGGCAAACAAACCACTGGCGATCCTGACGGATTCCCAGCAGGCCTGCCACAACTTCCAACAAGGATGAATCGCAAGACCTGTGGTGCAAGTCCTAGCCCAAATACCCAAGGAGGACAATGAGAACCTCCCCATCCAAACCAGTCTCTAGATACCGGGCCACGCTGGCATCATGGGTAACCTGCACGTCGACAGAGCAGCTCGAGGCTTCGTACATAACTGCGCACTCATTGGTGGTGACTCATCAAATGAGTCACTGCCAATGGTGACTCATTTGTGAATTCACGACTCAATGGTGAATGGTGGCTCATTTGATGAGTCATCATTCCGTAATGGTCCCACATGTTACATATGAATGCGGCTGTCATGTAAATCTATGGAGAGGTAAATTCACTCATGCGCGTTACTGTAGAGACAATAAATGTACACCCATGATTAAGCCTGCCAAGCCCTGAAATGCAGGAAGCATGCAATGGTCAGTCTGGATAAGCACATCTTGACGCGATTGCGGTTATTACAGGTTCTCTCAAATCAGCTTTGCTGCAGAACAGTTCTGCAATGAGGTGAAGCATATATCTGCTTCGCCGCAATACATTCTACGCGGTGAAGCATAAAATTGACAGTCACTTAAGTGTCCGAATTTGAATGTGAAAGCACTCAAATCCACCTTATTCCACACCTTAATCCACTTTAATTCACTTTTATTCCCTTCCCGTTAATTCACTTTACTCCACTTTAAGTCATATTAATGCACCTTGGTATAATTTGTCCACCCTAATCCACCTTAAGTAATCTTACCCTAACTTCTTCAAACTTGAATTCAATTTACTTCACTGTAATTCACATTAATTATCCATAATGACAACTAATTAATGCTATAACACTTACCATCTTTTGTATTACTACTCAAGTCGTACAATACTCTGATGATGCTACCTCCTCCCCACTGGCTGCACTGTCACGTGCCCAACGAGCGCATGCATTAGGCCACACGTTTACTCAGCCAGATGGCTGCAACATGGTGATGCATGCAGTAAGCCCTATCAGAACCGTGGAGCTGCTGTGGCGTAGGGGAAGCATGCTCGTCTCGCACCCTGGAGGTCCGGGTTTGGGTCCCACAGAGGATGAAACTTATCAAATTTTCTTTTCAAAGGAATTAATTCACTTTGTTTACAGGAACCTCCCTGAGAAACGTGACATCAATTCGAACATTTTTCGACGTGTTTTTACTCTTCGCACCGTCGGCCATTTTTGGCACCATCACTTGATCACACCTCAAGGGACGTATGATGCTATTGTATAAATAAATTAATTAAAAAGGGGCCACTGTCACAGAATGCAGTAAGTGTCCCTTAATTATACACGCACGCACACGTATCTGGTTGCAGTACGAGCGCCAAGACAACTTATAACTGTACTGGCTGCCATTCAGAGTTCTTTCCAATACTGTGGCGATTTGGGGCCTTCCTCAATGTTATTTTCCTGACTGTTATGTTTTTTAGAGTGCAGCTCTTAGGTGCCTGTTCCTTCGGCGAGCATCGGCATCATACCTCATAACCGAGCGAATGACCACAGCGAAAGATGAGAGCAAAAATGAAGCGCGGCGGGCAATGAAAGACAACGAGAGCGAAGACAGTGTGAGAAGGAAAGCGGAGGAGGAGGGCATGGCAAAAGCCTAAGAGGAAAAGAGCAGTGCTGCATAAGACGGATGATGGCAACGATGGCTACGAGATGGCGCCAGAGTAGTGCGCGATCTAAGGGTGCCTCTATGTGCTCACTCACCTCCGCTCTATTCGTGAGGCTGCGTGTGGCACTTTAAGTGTAGTCCATTTACCAAAGCAGTGCTTCAGCAGAGGTCCATCTGTGACGTCTGCTGTAAATTGTGCCCACGCGCTACCTCTCGTGATCTCCCAATTAGCGAGGCAGTCGCACCACACTTCACTCGGTTTCGAATTTGCCGCATAAGACTGATTGTCCGCACCAGCTAATACCATATTTACTCGATTCTAATGTGCCCTCGATCGTAACGTGCCCATTTTACATAACCAAAAGAAATGGAAAAAAACTGCCCTCGATTGTAACATGCATCCATTTGCCGTGACCAAAGAAAAGAAAAGTCCTTTACAGTACCATGAACCTCATTCTTTCATACAGAAATACAACAAGTTGCGATAAATTAAAGAAGCTGCAGTTTCGCCTGAAAGGCGAATCGATTTCGATAGTAGACAGCTGTACGAAAAGTAAGGATAGTAGTTTTATTGGCCATATAAACTTTTGAACATTCACTTACTAACTACCATATTTACTTGCATAATGATAGCACTCACGTAATGATCGCACCCCTGAATTTTGTCATCAAAATTCGATTTTTAAAAAATTTCCCTGTAATGATCGCACCCCAAACTTGCCGCAGCGATATGTCGTGTGCCAAGTCTAGCTAATATTGATTGCGCTTACCATCTGTCAAATGTTACACGAACGACTCAAGACAAACCAAGCGGTCTGCACACACCAAACATTCTTAAGTAGATGCCTTATTTCATTACTTTCATCACTTTCCGCACTTTCACGACTAAAAAAAAAGCTGCAACCAAACTTGCCTTTATTATGTGTAGGCTGTATAATGGTTGTGGTCAACAACAAAGAAAGGCCCCTTTCGATTCTTCTCATCTGCACTCGTGGGCATGCAACAAATCGCGAGTGGCAATGATAGTAGCCACGTTTACATTGATACGTTAAAAGTGTACCCTATTCATACTGACACGTATACTTATCTTTATTGGGCGAATACGTTTCGCCGCCTAACAAATGTTATCGCACAGCGCAGGACGCGCCGGCATGTATCCGAAGTTTCTGGAAAGTTATCGATGCTTTTATCCGCTGTCTGTTGTCGCCGAACCTTGTGTTATCTGATTTCATCGCCTGACGCGAATGGTGTACAACTTTGTGGAAGGCACGCAGAGCCCAACAATTAGTCTGGAACATTCGACGACTGCTGTATAAACGGTGACGCGCTTGACCCACAGATCAGATTTTCGACTATCACCGAGTGTGTCGCCGCTACCGTTGTTCTTTGAGTGTAGCCTGTTTTTGAGGGCACAAGTTCGCCCAATAAAACACTCGTTTCATTAATCACAGTTTTGTTGCCTTCTTAACCGTCACTACCACGTGACAATACGCCGACGCTTGTAACACAGCTAAGATATTCACCCACCCTTAGCGGAAACATGCCGTATTAGGATAGTAGTGAAGACAGATGCCACAGTTTCCGCAGCATGCCGGCCATGTGTTTCTATGTCACTGGCCATCTGTTTCTGTCCCCTCAAAGTGGACATAGCTATGTTATTGCCGCAAATTTGCCCATATTAACGATATTGCTACGGCACAATATGTGCGATCACGAAAGGCCAGCAGTGTGAAGACGACGACGACGATTAGATGCTAGCGCGGGCTGTTGCCTCTTGGCCTAGCGCAGCGTATTTTCCTTGTAAATATATTTGTACATAGCTTTTCGTCTGCGTCATCCTACGTAACATATCTGGTGGAGGTGGACGTTCCCTGTACCTCGTCACGGAGCTTCGCAGTGGCCGGTACGTCGAGCCTTCCTTCATGGCTCCCGGTGACGACAACCCGACTCCGCCGGCTCCGACACCTGCTGCCCCTTCGACGACCTACATCACTCTCCCCGCTACCCGTGATCCTGGCGTATTCTCGGGCCACGATGGGGAAGACGTCGATGACTGGATCAGCCTCTATGAACACGTCAGCCGCAATAACCGGTGGGACCCTACTATTATGCTCGCCAACGTAGTCTTTTACCTCGGTGGCACACCTCGAGTTTGGTATCGCACGCACGAAGATGAGCTCAGCAGTTGGGATTCACTTAAGACACAGCTTCGAGACTTGTTCGGCAACCCCTACGGTCAAAAACTTGCCGCGCAGAAGGCGCTTTCCGGCCGTGTGCAGACGTCAACAGAGCCCTATGTCACGTACATTCAGGACGTCTTGGCTCTGTGCCGCAAAGTTGACACCCACATGACTGAGTCAGACAAGGTTTCCCACATCCTCAAAGGCATTGCCGATGACGCCTTCAACTTGCTCGTTTGCAACAACGTAGCCACGGTGGATGCTGTTATAAAAGAGTGCCGCTGCCTGGAACTCGCCAAAAGCCGACGTATTGACCAGCAGTTTGCCCGTCTGCCCAACACCCCAGCGACATCTTCCTGTGCCGACGCTCCTCGTCCCAACAACACTGCCGATGTTACCAGGATCGTCCGGCGTGAGATCGAGGCCGCCTATCCGGCTGCCTTCGACTCCAGTCCCACCAACACATCTGCAGTCACGGTCTCACTGATCCAGGCAGTTGTCCGCCAGGAGTTTGAAAACATGGGTCTTCACACCCTCTGCTCGGCCCATCGCCCTGCTACCCGCCCGGCCCATCGCCCTGATACCCGCCCGGCTTCTTCGATTTCGCCCCGTCCCGCATCTTCTTACCCACCACGTTTCCGCAACCCATCTGAGTGGCGCACTGCTGACGACAAGCCTATTTGTTTCCACTGCCATCGAATCGGGCACATTTCTCGGCACTGTCGTAGTCGCTGGAGTTCCCCGATCCGGTCTACTTATACTGCCTACTCTCACCCCTCAGGTGGCCCTTCTGTCCCTATGCCGCACGCTCCGATAATGCCGCCACTGATTCTCCTGCAACGAACCGCCCCTATTCTCGTTCGCCTTCGCCCCAACGACGTCAATCTCGCTCTCCCCAGCCCCGTCGCTCCTATTCGCCGACTCCCTTCGGGCGCCGCTCCCAGCCGGAAAACTAGACGATGCAGCGCCTCGAGGTGACGCTGCATTGCTCCCTACGCCGCCAAATCCTCTACTGACTTTGCCCACTCATCTGAACCTTCTTGACGTGCACGTCGACGGTGTTTCCGTGTCTGCTCTCATAGACACTGGGGCGCATTTGTCCGTAATGAGCGCTGGCCTTCGTAACCGGCTCAAGAAAATTATCACGCCCGCCACGACGCCTGTTGTCCGTGTCGCCGATGGCGGAACAGCCGCCGTAATTGGTATGTGTACCGCCCGCGTCTCCTTCGCCGATCGCTCAACAATCGTGCTATTCACAGTCATCGCCCACTGTCTCCACGACATCATCCTCGGCTTAGACATCCTCTCCGCACATTCTGCTCTCATCGATTGTTCCGCCAGTACTCTCCGCCTTGACCTGCCTGTTCTGGATCCTACTGAACCACACCCCAGTCACCTCAGTTCCGCCGACTTCGTTCGCTTGCCACCTTCGGCACTGACCTACGTTGACCTAGTGTCATCCCCACCAGTCCCCGAAGGTCACTACATCGCGGCTCCTATGCAAGACGTCCTCCTTACACACGGGATCACAGTACCCCATACAGTTTTATCTATTACGGCGAATTGCGTCTGCCTGCCAGTGGTCAACTTTGGCTTGACGACACAAGTGCTGCCACGTGGGATGTCTTTGGCCCAGCTTTGTTCGTTCGAGGATCACTCAGTAGCATCCATTGCAGTAGACGACACTTCATCCGATACTTCTCTACCATCGCAGTCGACAAATTGTTCCATCGCTGACTTACGGAAAATGATTGCGCCCGACCTGCCCTCCGAGCACGCTCGTGAACTCTACCGCGTTCTGTTTTCCTACCACGATATTTTTGACTTTGACGATCGTCCTCTAGCCCAAACTACAGCTGTCAAACATCGCATTAATACCGGCGATGCCCCTCCTATTCATCGCCGCCCATATCGAGTGTCACCAGCTGAGCGTCAAGTTATTCACGCAGAAGTTCGCAAAATGCTTGCCAAGAACATTATTGAACCGTCATGTAGTCCTTGGGCGTCACCGGTTGTGCTGGTAAAAAAGAAGGATGGCTCATGGCGCTTTTGCGTGGATTATCGGCACCTTAACCGGGTTACCAAAAAGGACGTGTACCCCCTACCTCGGATTGATGACGCCCTTGACTGCCTCTACGGTGCTCGCTATTTCTCCTCTATTGACCTTCGCTCCGGCTATTGGCAGATTGCCGTGGACGATCTCGACCGCGAGAAGACTGCCTTTGTGACACCCGACGGTCTTTATCAATTCAAGGTGATGCCGTTCGGCCTATGTAACGCTCCTGCCACTTTTGAACGCATGATGGACTCCCTTCTTCACGGTTTCAAATGGTCCACGTGCTTGTGCTACTTGGACGACGTTATCGTATTCTCCCCAACGTTCGCTACGCACCTCGAGCGCCTCTCAGCAGTCCTGGACGTTTTTCGGCGAGCCGGTCTGCAACTCAACGCATCGAAGTGCCAATTCGGCCGTCGCCAGATTACCGTCCTTGGACATCTCGTTGACGCGAACGGAGTGCAACCGGACCCAGGCAAGATCCATGCTGTTACGCACTTCCCTGTTCCGACGTGTGTCAAGGATGTGCGCAGCTTCATCGGCCTTTGTTCGTACTTCCGCCGTTTCGTGAGGAATTTCGCCGCCATAGCACGACCACTAACCGACCTTTTGAACAAAGACTCTCCTTTCCAGTGGGGCGATAACGAGGCCTCTGCATTCTCTCATCTAATCGACATTCTCACAACGCCTCCCGTTCTGGCCCATTTCGATCCTTCTGCGCCTACCGAAGTCCGTACTGATGCCAGCGGTCACGGAATTGGAGCAGTACTAGCACAACGCCAGCGTGGCCACGACCGTGTTATAGCTTACGCCAGCAGGCTCCTCTCACCCGCGGAGCGCAACTATTCCATCACTGAGCGTGAATGTCTGGCCCTAGTTTGGGCGGTTGCGAAATTCCGCCCATACTTATATGGCCGATCCTTTTCCGTTGTCACAGACCATCATGCGCTTTGTTGGTTATGCTCATTGAAAGACCC
Source organism: Dermacentor albipictus (assembly GCF_038994185.2). Classification (NCBI taxonomy): domain Eukaryota; kingdom Metazoa; phylum Arthropoda; class Arachnida; order Ixodida; family Ixodidae; genus Dermacentor; species Dermacentor albipictus. Next base: position 140,157,671 of record NC_091823.1, on the reverse strand, counting down.
TTCAGGAAGACTTGGTCGCTGGGCCTTACGCCTCCAAGAATATTCGTTCTCTGTCACCTACAAATCTGGCCGACTACACAAGGACGCTGACTGCCTGTCTCGCTACCCGGTAGACGAGCCTGACGACGCCGATAGTAGTACCGCTGACGGCATTTTCTCTGTGTCTGCCTTCGCTAACATCGCCGATGAGCAGTACCGAGACCTATCGCTGCGAGTACTCATCGAGCGTCTGCGCTCTACACCTACCGACGCATCCGTTCGCCGATATGTCCTCCAGGGCGGCAATCTGTACCGAAGGAGCTTTCTCCCTGATGGCCCTGATCTTCTTCTTGTCGTGCCAAAACATCTACGACAGGCTGTGCTCTTTGAGATGCATGACGCACCCACTGCAGGACATCTTGGGGTAACCCGCACGTACGACCGCGTCCGCCGCCGCTTCTATTGGCCTGGTCTCGCTCGCTCCGTTCGACGCTATGTTGCTGCCTGTGATCCCTGCCAGCGTCGGAAGACACCTCAGGTGCTACCTGCCGGTCATCTCCAGCCGATCACCGTCCCTGTGGAACCGTTCTTTCGTGTTGGATTAGACCTGCTCGGTCCCTTTCCCACGTCATCCTCTGGGAACAAATGGGTAGCCGTCGCGACTGATTACGCCACCCGATACGCTATCACTCGGGCTCTCCCTACCAGCTGCGTCACTGACGTCGCGGACTTTCTCTTGCGTGACATTATCTTGCTTCATGGCGCCCCGCGACAGCTGCTTACTGACCGTGGTCGAAACTTCCTCTCGAAAGTTATCGCTGACATTGTGCGTTCCTGCTCCATTCAACACAAACTGACTACTTCATACCATCCTCAAACCAATGGCCTGACAGAGCGGTTAAACCGTACTCTTACCGATATGCTGGCCAAGTACGTTTCCAAGGACCACCACGACTGGGACATTGCCCTTCCTTACGTAACATTTGCGTACAATTCTTCCCGGCACGACACCGCCGGATTTTCTCCCTTTTATCTCCTGTACGGTCGCGAACCTACCTTGCCTATAGACACGGCACTTCCTCCTGCTGCGCTCTCAACAAGCGAGTATGCGCGCGACGCCATCGCCCTCGCCGACCATGCACGCCAGCTTGCCCGTGCTCGACTTACGGCCTCACAGACCACTCAGCAGTGTCAGTACAACGCCCGCCATCGTGACGTACAGTTTTCACCTGGTGCGCTCGTGCTCCTGTGGTCGCCCTCTCGTCACATCGGACTTTCAGAGAAACTTCTTTCGCGATACACAGGGCCCTACCGCGTGCTGCGCCAGGTGACGCCTGTGACTTACGAAATTGCTCCTGTGGGCTCAAGCTCGTCCTCTCCTGTGGCATCTAGTGATGTCGTACACGTCAGTAGGCTCAAGGCCTACTACACTGCTTCCGAGTCCGATCTTTAGTCGCTCCGGGACGGCGCTTTTGCAGCCGGGGGTAGTGCTACGGCACAATATGTGCGATCACGAAAGGCCAGCAGTGTGAAGACGACGACGACGATTAGATGCTAGCGCGGGCTGTTGCCTCTTGGCCTAGCGCAGCGTATTTTCCTTGTAAATATATTTGTACATAGCTTTTCGTCTGCGTCATCCTACGTAACAATATTATTTATTACTGATACAGAAGAAACTATTTCAATGCACGTAATGTACTCATGAGAAGAAAAAAAAATCTTGTTTGGCTTCCACTGCCGGCCACCATTTTTGTTTTGGTGTCCCACAGCAAACGCTGGACGAAAAATGTTTTTTTTTTCGCGGGAAGTTTAACCCACATAATGATCACACCCCTGATTTTGCATCAATTTTTCTGACAAAAGGGTGTGATCATTATGCGACTAAATACAGTAAATTAAATAGCATGGTGTCACGGGCGCATGAGCAAACATGAACACGTCTCACTCAATGAACACAAAACTCTTTTATCAAAACGCTGGAGTGATAAAGTGCGGTAGCAGGAGCGAGTGAATTCATCTTTGTGCGGCCTCTCGTTTCAATGCAAATTAAGCAACGAGAAAACAGTGCGGTACGCCTAGATGCATAGACTCTTTCTCCATCGCAGATTGCTTTAAAGATGGGGGCCGCGCGGCCACGCCTTACGCAGCAGCCACCGGAGTAGAACGCCTCTCCTGTTTGCGTCAGTCCCACATGCAAGTTTCGGGACTCCGAACACCCACGATACGGCCCGATTTCCATCCATCTCCACACAGGTTATCACATTCCTTTTAATTGTGGCATTGTGATGAACTTGGCGTGTCTTCACAGTCGGCAGTGCCATGCTGATAGAGCAAACACAGAAAACAGGAAGCCGGATGGTGGACTAACCTATGCACACACATACTAGAGCATATGGAGGAAGCTACGGCAGCTAGGCTCAAAGCATGTACGAAGCAGCCATTTTGAAATGCCGATGGCGATATGCTAAAGCAGATTTAGGGTCGTACTCGGTTCTAATGCATGCGCAATTTTTTTATCTGTTTTTATCAGACAAGAAGTGCGTGTTAGATTTGAGTGAATATGGTATATCATGAAATAAAAACACGTATAGAGCTGTGCTCAAATTTCGCATTAAGGAGTATCGTAATTGTCGGTGAATTTTGTTTCCACAGTCCTTTGAAAAGCATAAAGTAAAAGTGCATAAAAGCAAAAGTGGGTGGGGTTCCACTGTATATCCCACCAGGTGCACAAGAGTTCAAGGTTGATAGATAATATGGGCTATGTTTCTTTGCCATTATACTTATGAGTCAACAGACAAGGAGAATTGGACTTCCCGAAAGATTTACTTGCTGTTAACTTCAATCTAAGTAGGTATACACAAAAAGATACCATACTGCAGTCACTCTTTGATTTTCTTCATTCATTCACTGCAAACAGCAGTGCGAATTCCGGTTAAGTATGCTGACAATGTGAGCCTAGACATACATTGCAGTTGAAAGCCCCCTTCCTCAAGCTGCAAAAAGCTCCCGCAATCTTTATATACTCTTCTACATGGACCCATTCAGCCCATTTCTTACTTTCCTATCTTATGTGTTTTGTTCTATTGACCACTGCTTATGTACAACTTTTGCACCTAATCTACCATGCCCAATGTTCAGCCTCACACTTTGGCAAATGGTGATGCATTTCCTCTCTCATTCCCTGGCTAATCCTCGCCACTTCACACCCCTCCATGCCACAGCCCTCTCTCTCGTTCGGCTACTGCAAATCACTTTGCACAGCCTGAGTTTGAGTGCCTTGCCTCTTATACCATGAGCCTGAACTCGGCAGCACATGTGCTAATTGTTGCAAACATGTATCCAATTTCTTGGTGCACACCTACTGTACACCGTAATATTAAATCTGAGGCCTTGCCTTGCTTTACTTTGCTCCTTCACTGCATATCACGCTGTGCGGTGAAGTTGCAGTACAAAAGCTACATTGGCGAGACAAAGCGATTACGCAAACTTCACAAATGTCACAAGTTTTGGAATGGCAGCCGTGCACTTAACCTCCTCTGTTGATCAGGATGAATCAAAATCATCAGCACATTTGCTATCTTTTAACTTCTGTTCATGGTAATTAACAGGTACTATCAGCATAAATTCAGCGCCAAAACATCACAAAATTCAGTCGTCAGTGTACTCTGGCTCTACAGAGCACCAGCAGTGCCATAAGTGAGTCTAAATAGTTCAGTGCGCTTGCAGGTTGGCATCTAACATTTGCCAAAACCTTCGCATTCGTTGAAGCAGGTGCTCTGAGTGAACTAATGATTGCAGTATTAATTTGAAACCGCCCAGGGTTTAAATCGAGGCATGCTACACCTTACCTGAACGGAGTCACCGAAGTACACACATCGTGTCAACTTCTTCTGGATTGGCCCAGAGAGCCGAGACGTCTCGTACGCTGCGCAAGAGTGTAGGGAGTATCAGCTGTTTATCAGCAACAACCATGACTAATTTGCCCTTCCGCTTGCAAACAAAGATGTTCTTAAACATGACAAAACACTCTTTAGTACAAGTGACCACACTGGGTGCGAGGATATACTGTGGCACTGTCTCTCGTCAGTGACCGAGTGCTCTGCGGAAAGTTAGATCGCATGCGGGGCATCTGCTTCGGTGGTGCTGGGCGCAATGTTTTACATTGTATCACAACAGAATTTTGCCCGATTTAATGATAGGGGACTATTGATTAAACACCCTGTAATGACAAAGACCCTATTACGCCCTGTAGCACCCTGTAAAACAGAAAAAAAAAATGCAGTGAATAGCTTCTATGCCTGCCACCCTTTCTTGCTGTTTATCCCTCTCATGAAAATTATGGTAGTTGCAGAACACGTCCTAAGGCACTCGTGCATTGTACTTCCTCTGTTCTATGGTTACAATACTCTGGTGACTACAGGTACAGTAGAACCCCGCTGTTACGTTCCTCATTGCTGCGTTTTCCCGGCTGCTACGTCGTTTTCATCCGGTCCCGGCATAGCTTCCATAGGATCCAATGTATAGGGAACCCCGCTGTTACGTAGTAGCTGTGAAAACGTTCCCGCATGATACGTCGCAACTTAGCACCACGAACCCGCCTGGGCTAAAGTAGGCAATGCGCTCCAACCGCCATTCTGGCTTTTGACTAGTTTTGGCTGGGCTTGGCCGGGCTTGGCTATGGAACTGGCTGCAAGAAGCTGCACGCCAGTTTGAGAGGCCGCCACTAATGGCCATTCGTAAAAATGCTCTCACTATCATCACTGTGATTACGGTTACCGCATGGTTGTTGGACGGGTCGACTCACGGAGGAAAGAAACTCGGGAGAGGCCCTGACATCACTCTTTGTGAAGCTAAAGTGAAACCGGAAGTTGGCGTTTGCTCGTGGCGCTGCTCCGCCTATCGGGCCAGCTCTCCTCTCTTGTTTACATTTCTCCCATGCCGCGCTGCGCACAACCGGGCTGCTTGGACGTGCGCGCTCCGCAGCAATACTAAACAATCGTTAGCACGTTAGCATGATTACGCCAAAGAGGGCAAAATTTCCCCCCGATATTCCTTCGTCCGTTGCCATTGCCGTGGCGCGGTGACGACGAGGAGCACAAGCCGTATGATGCCGGGGAGTTGCCAAATCCTAGCTTTGGAGAAGCCGTCGCGGCTCTAGACCTCCTCCGCAGGTACGTCGCACCTCACAGCGATGCTGACAGCAATGCGGCCTTCCAGGCTATTGAGAAACGTGTGGCGATTTCTAGCGAGCGAAAGAAACGGCAAGCCACCATTCTAGACTTTTTTAAGTCATAAGCGCACTCTGTGGAAATAAATTGTGTATAATTGAAGCTGCACTTTTTTCATTCATTTTCGGAGCTTTCCTCACTGTTGAGTTTTCCCGGCTGTTACGTTTTTTTTCCCCGGTTCGGTGAAAAATGTACGAACGGGGTTCCACTGTATCTCTATAAACCAAACGTCCTTTATTTTGCAACATATTTAGGCCATATAGAGGAAAGGGAATGCAGCCAAGGATGGCAAACAATCATACGGATTAGGCAAACTGCACACGGAGGATATAGCCAGCTGTCACAGGAGTGGCTGTATATTGACAGTAAAAGCTTTGCCATGATGTGATAATAATGAGGAGGGGGACGAGAAAAAAGTAGGTAATACTGAGAGGTTTCCTAATCGGTGAATGAGCGAAGGAGTCTGCGATGGCTAAGTGTCTGACATTGGCTAAGAGGCGATGTACAGGGCATCAATTACCTTCGGTGAGCAGGGTGAGCCGGACCCCCAGGGTCGTGTCCCCTTCCCGAAGCACCTCCAGTGCCTCGAGGAAGCTCTGGTTGCCGAAACAGCACAGAGGCAAGGGGGGAGGCCTGCAGAATAGCACAGTGTTTGCTTGGGAAACTATTTTACCGACGCCACAGGCAATATGACCACTTTCTTGGGTTTACAGTCACCCAGGGAACTACACTTGCAAACACCACCCAAAAACAACATAAAACTAGGGGTGCGTGAACATTCAAAGTTTCAAATACAAATTGAATACCACAGACTAACTGCAATCAATGTCTGATTTTTCAGCCTCCCAGGGCCCGCGAGAACATCTGAAAAAAGGAATTCATGCCTTTTATTGTCCCCAAGGGCTCAAGTCGCCACAGACACGTCTGAAATAGGTCTGAAGGCCTGCCAGTACACTTATTAAGCACATCAGTGCTCATACTGCGACAAGAGATGGCTGGTGCACGCATGTGTTATTGAGGTATACATGTCAGGTCCCGTAACAGTGGCGCCTTTTCATTCTCGATATGCTTCACCACTCAATAGTGCTGTAAAGCGGCGAAACTGACTTTTGGAAACCGGCGTTATGCAACGTTTCACTCTTGCCGAGTTTTCCGCACTTTGATAGCATCGGTGAGGATGACAAAGGCGGTGTCAGCGTCATTGCTGACAACAATGAATACTTTCATTGAAAAACACCGCACCGAATGCATACCTTCATAGCAAACATCAAAGCAGCTAGGCCTAGCATTTGTTGCCGCCGTGGTGGATAAAGCTGTCACTAAATCAGAGTGCGAGAGCATTGCTCCAAGACTGCGAGACAATCAAAATAACGGCAGTGGTGGCTTCAATGATTGCTGTTTCGGGCCTGCGATCAAGGCAAAAAGTCCGCAAGATCAGACAGCAAAGGGTTTCAGCAGCTGAAATTTCAGACGTTCTTATACATTGATTTTATGGGGTATGTGGCAGTGCGGCGAAGGAATCTGAATCATCGGACATGTCCGAAAAATCTGGCGCCCAAATAATTGGTCCTTAAGCATATTTGCTTTTTGGAAAGGAACTTATTCAGCACATTCAAACACTCAAAACTAACCAAATGTTTCGCAGCAACCAAATGATAAATCCAGTTTCCAGTTTTTGCAAATTATTAGAAGGGAACAGCAACAACCGTTTTCGAGGCAATGAAAGAAAATAATGAAAAATGAACTTTTTTTTTGCGGCGTCGAAGTGGAAGCCTACAAAACAACCTGTCATTTTGTTTGCAGTCGGTCACTTTGTGTTTTTTGGCAGTCCAGCCATGTAGCAGTTTTATATTTTACATGACAACTAACAATGCCTTCCCTCCAACAGGCCCTCTTACATGTGTCTAAAGAACACAATTTCTTTAACAAAGTATCTTTCTTGTCTTTTCTCACAACTTCTGATCTTTTTGTAGAAACCATTTATTTAATGTTTTCGAAAGGTTAACTATAAAGCAGCCATTCTTTCATGGAAAGCTAGTTTGCAAACAAGCTCTGAAGTTGTTGAGCAGCTATTCATGCAGTCTTCTTATTATTGACAATAAAAGATGTGTTAAAAACTAATCCTCTGACAGATGATGTTTTTGCCCGTCAGTACAGGAATGGCACCTAATTACGTCAAAATAAATATTCTTGCTGCATATATACGAGTCTGCATTTGGCTATCCAATTTTCTATGTTTATTATTTGTATTCAATTCGTATTCGAATAAGTCGATGTTCGCCTAACTCTGCACAATATAAAAGCCAGTCACAACAAAACGCACATCTCGTTTGACTGTTCAAATAAGTTTTCAGAAATGTGCAAGTACGGGAAGTATCATGCATGAAAAAAACTGCCATTTATTTGACAATAGCTGTTTGTTACAAAGGGACGCTTAATTTACAGGCAAGGTGCATGACATTTTGTGCACGATTAGTGATGTGAGAGCTTACAGCTTTGCCTCATCAAGTTTTGGTTTTGCCCCCGGCTTCTGGCAACCACGAGGGGCCTGGTATGTCGCTGGAGGGCATAGGCAAAATAAACACAGTTTTACATAATGCGTGGATGCGGAGAGCAAACGAGACGCTTGAGAGGAGAGCAGAGATGCTCGTAGGGGCTTTTGACATGCAGTCACGTATTTCTACTATAACAAATAGTTAAACAGTTTAATGCAATCACATAGTTGCCCTCTACATGTTCATATGATGTGTGCTGCGAATGTACTATTGTGGACAAATGAAATGCAACAAGTCAGGGCTCACATTTAAAATGCTTTCTTTTGTTTCCGCAGTTTCCACAAAACTTGATGTTGGTATGGTTTCGGATCGTATGCTTACTTTGAGGCCTCCACTACCTCTGGCGGCGAGGTATACATGGGCACTTGAGTTATTGCTAGGCATGGGCAAATACTCGATATGTTTGAATATTCAGATCCTTATGCTATTCAGTATTCACTTCACATTAAATTTCGCTATAGTAAAACTTTATTATTTTGTATTTCATTGGACTGACAAAAATAGCCAGAATAAACAGAGCGCCAAATTCTCGAGGGTATCAATAAAAGAACAAATAAACGCTTGCTACACCAATCCGCCTTTATTTACTAGATAAATCCTCAACACTTGCTTCTATTTTGCACAACAGTGCAGAGGCTGCAATTCTCGTCTCATGACTGATTAGCGCTCGTAGCAGCAAGGGCCTTGCGACTTCATCTGAGTAGACAGGCTTTTCACCACCGCACGCACATCCCGACGAGCTGGTGGCCGGGCAGTCAACAGCGATGAGCAAGCGCTCCACAATGCAGCGCCTATATGATGCCTTAAATGCATGCATTATGCCCAAATCAAACGGCTGCACTTTCAGAGTGGTATTGGGTGGCAGGAAGAAGTAGAGCAACTGCGGTCAGAGAAGTTCGCACGTTGAGCTCCGAGCAGTTGTCGAGCACGAGCAGTATGCAACTTCCTTTTGTATGTCGCGGTCAAACTTGCCCAGCCACTCTGCGAATAAATTTTGCATCATCCACGCCTTGGTACGCAGCTCCGAAAGCAATGCAGCTTCTTTGATTTTCCAATTACAAAGGGCACGTGCTGATCACACTGAAGTACTGTAATGCGCACTTTACTGTGCTTGCTGCCAACACATGAGTCGCCTTGCATGGCGTGTGTCTTGTCCGGCAACATCTGATAAAATGACGCAGGTTCGTCTGTGGTAACGTCCTGCTCCTTGTAGCTTGCAGCGATGGCTCAGTTTCTTACAAGTCAAGTGCCAACGTCTTGGTCACTTACCGTAGCCACCTCGCCTACAATCGATTTAAAAACAATCCCATGCCACACTTTCAATCGATCTAGCCAGGTATTGCCTGGACAACCTGGACAGAAGTCGGGAAAATCTAGCAGGAACGCAATGTTTTTAGGTTTGCCCAGCATCATTGGCCCATTTATCGGAATGTTGTGAGCCTGTGCGTCTTAGCCACTTAAGCAGTGCATCCTCTAAGTCCACATAGGTGGCTTTCCGCAGGCGATTTCTGTTCGACGAGTTGGTGGCAGAGGTGGTGATCTTTTCCTTGTTCTTTAGAATCGTCGGGATGGTTGATTTAGATATGTACTTCTTCACCAACTCTCAGTTTTTAACACCTTAAAACACTTCCTTCAAAATTGCTCACTTCGTTGCAATGTTCAGCGCCTTTTGTTTCGTGACCGCTGCAGGCACAGCATTCCCGTCCGCCATCCTGAATTATTACTCGGGCCCGACTAGAATGAAGAGCGGAAGCGAGGAAGTGTGGGGACTAGTGTGGTGAGGCCTGCTTTGCCGGTAACGACCAGAAAACAAAACTGCTGAACTTTAGCCGGAGCCATAGCACGCACCAAGACAGCAAAGGTAGAGGGAGTTGCAAGAAAGAGCGGGGAGAGGGGAGCGGAGTTGCGAGGACAGGCGGGTGGGCAATCTTGGGCGCCACACACCGACACTTGTGGGCAGTGCGTGATGGTGGGGAGAGGGGCACGAAACGGATAGTTTGCCTCCGAGGAGGCTAGGGAAAACAGACCGTGCACGTAAAGGGGTTGGAGGTCGTCATTATTTCGCATCGCCTCAGCGGGTTTACGCCGTCCGTTCGCTGTAACCAATCGGCAGGGCTCAAAGATGATCGTTATATGTGCGATTTTACGCCATTAAAATAATGTATATTCTGACAGTCACATGGCCCTCGTTTGTTTTAAGCAAAAGTTTGTCTGAAGTGGGGCTGTTATATGTGGGCTCGACTGTATATGCTAACAACACAGTGATAACACTGTGGTTTACCTTTACCTGCTACAGTCGCCAACTGCTCCATATTACAACTTTCTTGCAGAATCTGTACACCGCAAGCTTTTGAAGTGGATTGTACAACTAGGAGCATTTAGTTTCTGTATGGCAACACTGCAGCCTTAGAACTCTTGAGTGCGGCTGAGAGTAACACATGGTACATTCTTCAACAGCCACCTAGACCAGCCAGTGCGGGTGTGCCTGTCACAATCATTTGTGGCTCTTACTTCCTTAGGATCACAGACCCTGGCAATTTGAGATGTTGAAATGGTTATACCATACGAAAATTTCAAATTTGAGCCAAGTCTGTTCAACATTTTATCCATTATACTGGCAATTCTGGCCTAGTGGTGGCAGACAGGGGTCTTCATGGTAGCTGACGAGTACGAGTTTGCAAGAAATTTCTGCTGCAGTGCTGTGCTTGACGTAGCAACAAGTAGTGTAGGCGATAATGTGCAAGTCAGAGTATACGCGATTGGGAACTGAGGCTCATATTTCAAGAAAGAAAAAAGCATGAAATCAATACGATGGCGTCAAAGATGAACGAGTGGATGCTTTCTTGTCTTTAGCTTTACTTGATGCTTGTTTTCTTAAACATAACCATGTAAACTCACACAATGGTTCACTCTACTAGGAACAGTAGCTGTTGATGCAGAAGTAGACACAAAGCTGGAACAATGTGAGTACAACCTCCTGCACACACTCCTGCAGTGCCAGCCATTGGGAGAATTAGCATGAAAAAAAAAAACTCTGATGAGATGTAAGGTAAAAAAAAAATTAAATTCTGGGTTTTTGCAATGCAAAACCATGAGCTGATTATGAGGCACGCCACAGTGGGGTGCTCCAGATTGATTTTGACCCCCGGGGGTTCTTCAACGTGCACCTAAAATGAAGTACAGAGACGTTTTTTGCATTTAGCTCCATCCAAATTTGGCTGCCGCAGCTGGGATCAAACCTACAACCTCGAGATAAGCAACACAATGCTACTATAGCCACTGTGCTACCACAGAGGGTCTGGTTTTTACCAGCCAAAGCAATGGTTTGCCTATGAGGCATGCTGTACTCGATTTTTGGTTGAGGTTACTTACTTTCAGACATCTGCCATTTAACATGCGCCAAAATCTCAGTGGACAGGAAGGTTTGCATTCTACCCTTCGAAATGCAGCACCAGTGGCCAGGAATGAAACCTGTCGAGTTGGGCTCAGCAGCAGCAGCATGTCATAGCCACAAAGCAGATCACAATTTGCACAGCAGAATTGTAGTCAGGGTGTCTACCAAGTTGACATTTCCAAATTCCCTGAGTTTTCCAGGTTTTCCCTGAGCACCTTTGCAAAATTCCCTGAATGAGTCAGATCTTTGTTTTATGTCAAGACAGGCTGACACCACGTTGCCCGATGCTGTCACTCTCTAGTAAGCATGCTGAAACAAAAAAATGACTTAATCCAGTTTGAATAGTAAGGAGTAATATATATTTTATTTAAAAAGAAAACAGAAGGAAGGTGTTAGTAAAATGCACAGCGAAAGAAACGGTAAAGCTCATTCCAAATTGAGTCGAACATTTTCAAATACGAATGAAAAGGAGATGCATACATAAGTAAATATAATTTTAATATCAGCTATTTCTATCAACTGATAGCAAGCTCATCTGTATGAGGTCCTGAACTTTGTCACAACTAAGGCTCTCTCTCAGCAGCTGGGAAGTCAACCTCAACTGTCCTGACATACTCTCAGCCCGTACACAACATCTCAGTGTTGGGTTTTACTGCGTAAACAATTTATTTTGGTTTGGATGAGGGACACCTGTGTCTCAGCACCAGCCATCACTTAGTTTTTTTAGCTGTAGCTCCTTCAAAAAGGTGGCGGCACCCTTCCTTTCCCGTTAATTCCTCAGTGCGTCGGTCCTTTCTGTTCTCATCCTCCTTCTACCACGCTTCCACCACATGGATAATCTGAAGCATCCTCTTGGTCAGTTGTACAGTCAACATTTGATTTCTTGGACTTCCGAGGGGCCGCAAAAAAAAAATTGAAAAAAAAACGGGCAGTCTGAAAAAAATTAATGCATGTCTTTAACTGCCTTAAAGGCCTAAAATTACCACAGGCACGTCTCAAAAAGCTCTGAAGGCCTGCCAGCACGCTTTTTAGGCATATCAGGGCTTGTACTGTGACAGAAGACGACGTGCACGCATGTGTAATTAAGTAATGTATACTGTGTCCCGCGACAATTGCCCCCTTCGCACGCTTGTTATGCTTCACCGCCTAACACTAGTGTACCGAGGCGAAGCTAACTTTCGCAGACTGGCATTACGCAACGCGCTGTGCTCTGCGAGCTTCAAAGCCAATCGCTAGGATTACAAAGGCGGAGTCGGTGCCATTGGTGATAGCGGCGAATTCTTTCAATGAAAAACACGGCACCGCACGGCAAGAAGCTTAATAGCGAACATAGAAGCAGCTAGGCCTGACGTTGCCGCGGTGGTGGTTACGGATTTGCGGATTTGCCTGCGAGAGTGCCGGTTCGAGGCGGCGAGATAATCAAAATAGCGGCGGTGGCGGCTTTGATTAATGCCATTTCAGACCTGCAGTCGGAGCAATATACATTGACTATATGGAGTACGTGGTGGTGCCGCAAAACCATGCAAATTATCGGGCATGTCCGAAAAATCGGGCGTCTAGAAAATCGGTCGTTAACTACTCTGGCAATACATCGTGCCGATGACACAGCGTCAATAATGATTCGTTGCGATTCCTCTGTTACTGGAGCCAGCATTAACACGACTTTCGTTCCCTTTCAATAAAGTTACAGCTAATTTTCCCTGATGGAAGCACAAATTCCCTGAGTTTTCCCTGTGTTTTTCCAGACTGTTCAAATTCCCTGAGAATTCCCGGTTTTCCCGGTTGGTAGACACCCTGGTAGTGCATTAAACAGGCTTTCACAATTTTTATTCGGAATGCAGCAGAGCAAACGTGACTTTATGGTCTTACCCCCCGTATTCAGTAATGCACCTTAACTTGAAGCTCATGCTTGATTTGATCTAGACGATGCCTGGCATAAGCATGCCCATTTCATATTTTATTAGGTGTTATATTACGACAAAGTCGAACACTGGCTACACATTAAGGCCCATTTCCGAATATGGGGGTTAGTGATGAAATAAACCCTTTTCATAATTTGCAAGTGTACTTCTCTGCACTACACATTTTTATGACATTTACCCAAATATGGGCGACACCGGTCAAATGAAGACGAATTGTTAGCTACACATGCCAAGGCTTCGTCTTTAGCACATGGTTTCATCACGACAGCCCCATCAACATTTTCCTTGACATAATATAAGCAAGGTGTGCTTGTACACAATGTTTGCAAAGATGAGTACACCACCATTAGTTTGGCGAACAGCCTTGCAGGAAAGCTAGCTTCGCACTTATGAAAAGGGTCTACTGAGAGGAAGAACTGAACAGAACCGGTTATGACACACAAAGGGCCATGATGATGTAATGATTCCCTTCCAATTTTTTTTTTTTTATTCATCAGTACCTGTGTTATTGATAGAATGAGCTGGTCATGTCTGGCTGAGGAGAAGAAAGGAACAGAATTGAGTGAAAGGAATCCTTACATTATAGCCAGCCCAGATTAAATGATAGAAAAGATACCGAGGGCAAGGAAACAACAGCCGGCAGCTGGCGGTATGAAGCAGATGAGGTGATGATAAGTCTAGGAAATTTGCAGCTGCAAAGCAAGTGTTCTTTCTGCAGGGCAGGGAGAGCATGGGGCAGCAGAGGCCTTTGTCATGCAATGCAATATTCCGTGGATGGTGGTGGTGGTGATGATGACGATGATGGTGAAAACAGCTGCAGGCAGAAAGACAAAAAGAAGGGAAAAGCAGGAACGTTAACCAGAACAAAGCAGCTGGCTTCCAATATTTGCTGGGGGAAAGGTAAACGAAGTGATAAGAAAGCCAAGAAATAAAAATAAAGAATGAAATGGGGAGGAAGGGAAAGATCACTAGATGCACAAAGCAACTGCAAACATCAGTGACACAAGAAAAAAGCAGGCACAAGTCAACTGTAGTCATAAAACCGGTCAGTAATGAAGTATATTAAATGTCCATCAAAGGGAATGAGGTGAGCCTCAGTTTGGAATTAATAGGAAGGTTTAGGTATTTTACAACAAAAGTTAGGGGAAGCAAACTGGTCGGCATACAAAAGAATGCAAAAAGGTATACAAAAAGAAAGCAAGCAGGGCGTGAGGTTTTGGGCAAGCAATGAAGCTTGGGTACACTATTTCTAAAACTACCCAACATTTTGACATGGGGAATTCCTCTTGTCAAAACGCTGGCTCTCCAGGCTGAAGCTACCCTTTTTCAGTACCTGTCCATCTTCCTGTGGACCTCTGTCTTGCCTGGATCAAAGGGATCATGTATTTCTGCACCAACAAATCACCTCGCATGAGTCGTCCGCTTCTCGCTTCTTCTGCTAATCCTGTCCCTACCTTCACCTTTCTCAGGTGCTGCCAATTTTTAACCCTGAAAATGGAATTTATAAACAGTATGCTCGCCTGTAAAAGGACCATCTTTTGCGGTGCACCTTTTAATGAGTATGCATGGTGGGTTTTTAGATGACAGGCAAGGTCAGATATCTCCCTCCCAATTCCCACTTTGGAGCTCCCTCTACAACTGTGTGTGTGTCTTTGTTATAAGCTGCCTCATTCATCTGTGCCCTTGCCAATATCGGCTGTCTTATGAGTATGGCATGCTTGTTGATGGACCAAGGGGATGCCTCCTCTTCGTGCCCCTGTGAACTGAAACTATTTTCTTGGAGTGCGAAGGCATGGAAAAGAAAGTGCAGCATGCTTCTTTGGGAACTGCTCTACCTGCATCCAGGATGTGTCAGTGATTACAGTACACTTCCACACTGACTGACTAAGGATAATTCAATCCTAACTGAAGGTGATGGCAGGGTCCCATGCATTTCTATGGGACCAAACTTTCATTTTTTTCAATGCTAAAATTGGCCTTCAGTGGATAATTAGAACTTGAAGAGTCAGCATGCATACACCAGAGCCCTATGAGAGATAGTATGCACACTTCGTGTTGGTGGTGGCAATTTTACTGCCTAGGTTTTGTGCATCCAGGTGGCGCATGTATATAAAGGCTCTCTGTCGTTTCATGAAATAAAGTTGGTAGTCTGCTCTCTGTCCTGTCCTCTATTCTTTTACTGTGCATCTTGCACAGCCCATTTAGAAATCTGATTAAGGAATTTTACACGATTTTAGTGCACACACTTTTTGTTTTTCAATAAAATTGAACCTAATATTTGCACAGTGCAGTCGGATACAAAACCAAGCCTGCCTTTGCAGCATCTGTATGTTTTACCAAATAACACAAGTGTACTGTGGCCAAGACATAAATAAAATGTACAGCCAAGCTGACTTTAGGAAACAGACCGCCACTGTGCAACACATTTTTTTTTTTTTTGCTAAAAAAAATTAGGTGTACGTTACATTTCTACTTTGTTCAGGGACCTTAATGTAATTTCGATGTTAGTTTTCCGCTTTAGACACCTAGAAAGTGGTCGTGCATTTGATTTGGGGGCGTGTTATATTAGCCAAATGAATCGGTGTTGCATTTTGACATCTTTTCTCATCTTGTTTAATTCAACCCACGGGATAATTTGGTCAATTCTGTCAGTCCCGTAAGGGTCAAATTAGCAGGAGTCGACTGTATGCGTAAAAACTGACCTCACAATTTCAGATTAGAGTCGGGCGTGGTTGGGGGCAAGCTGACCACATCCTATGTGCTTCAACATATAGGCTTTGGAGTTTGCAGGAAATGGGCAAACAGCATGGACTGTTTAATATTAGGGGTGTGGCAACAGTACCGAATAATAGATTTGAAATCGAATTGAGAAAAAAGAAAAGAAAGCCAAATATCAAATCGAATACCTGAAAAGTTTTCACAAAATTGAATGTTTACAAATTTTGGGCAAAGAAAACATAGTGTTGCACATGCTTGGGAGTCTCCTAGCATTGCGTAACAAGAATGCAGCCAGCTATCAGTAACTTAAGCAAAGAGGAATCATGATATACAGTACAGTCTACTCTAATAAAAGGGAATGCCAAATTAGTGTGCCAGCACTGAATTCAGCTCAGTTCTAGAGTATGAAGGTCTAGAAGATATTTTTTTTTTATCAATAGAATTTCTGTTGGATAGAATCAAGTGCTCTTTTTTTTCTCTGGAAAATAATTAGTGATCTTCTGTTGTACTGAATATCAATGATGTTCTCAGTTTAATAGTGGACCTGTGTTTTGTGGCAATCTTTTATTTATCGCAAAGTAAGTTTTGCATTCCAGCTTTGTTTGAAAATACAGAAGGGCTAGCCGAACTTTACAGCAGGCAGCATCGTAAGGCCAATCTGTGCGACAGACGAAAGGACTGTACATGATGCGATACGACCACAGTTCCGTGCATAGCTGGCACTGACCGTGCCATTTCATTGTCAGTTTCGGCGTGATTTGCCCCCCGTCAAAGATTCTGAAATCTGGAGGATCACGGCAAGCTTGTGCGATGCTCCCAGCCTCTCCCCATCTGTGCATCCGCCATCCATGCAAATGCATGAAACTGGGTCATGAAACTTTCGCACGCACATTGTAAATCCAAAGCCAGTCTTGTGGCAGGGTGCTCGAAGCTACAAAAAAAAAAGAGAGCAACGTGTGTCTATGAATGGCATCAGGAACGAGAGGCCATGGTTCTGTGTGTCACCAAAATGATGGCCCCAAACAACTTTGTTGCCATCCCGTGTGCTCGCTTTTGTTTGCAAGGCAGTTTTTCGGCTTTCCAAGTGTCGAAGGAGTAATGGGTCTCAAGCTGCCGCGGAATGCTTGCCACTAATACAGTGGAAGCTCATTAAACCATACCCAACAGGGACGCGAAGAAATGGCATGCTAAGTTGCACTACGGCTTACCAGAAAGTAAGAAATGTGCATGCGGAATGTGAAAGTATGCAATGGCAAACAGCAGTTTCGTTTTGACTCATTGCAGCCGCTGTGCGCGCAATGTCACAAACACGGTGGAAGCTGTTGGGGATGGACAGCGCCGGCTACATCGCGACGTGCGGGTGATCTGTTGGCGAAACAGCTCACTGGAGAAAAAATGTAATAGGGACGTGCGCACAAGTGAAAAGTGCGCCTTGAATGAAATGCACACTGTGGCCGCGCTGTGAAGGAAATTGCGGGGCCTTCACAGCTCTGAGTGCTAATCGGTCAGGAGCAGAGAATGGAAGCTTTCGTACTGCTTTTGTGCAAAACAGGAACGGGATTCGCCGATACATTTAGTAAATAACAGCATGTGCTTATTGTTTTCTTGATACTCTCTATAATTTAACATACGGTTAATTTGGACATTTCTTTAACTCTTAAATTATGGGGTTTTACGTGCCAAAACCACTTTCTGATTATGAGGCACGCCGCAGTGGAGGACTCCGGAAATTTCGACCACCTGCGGTTCTTTAACGTGCGCTTAAATCGAAGTACTTGGGTGTTTTTGCATTTCGCCCCCATCGAAATGCAGCCGCCGTGGCCGGGATTCGATCCCGCGACCTCGTGCTCAGCAGCCCAACACCATAGTTTCTTTAACTCTTGTAAAATCCGAATTAACAAGGTTTCACTGTACTGGCTATTTGCATGCTGTAGGCACTACGCTGTTCACATGAAAACGTCATGCCTGCGACATTATTCTTGCCGGCATAAAGAAAGGTGTATGGGGTGTTGCTCGATTTTTCAGCCGTTTTCATGGTGCACATTGGTGTAATATTTTGAAACAATGCATTGTCTCCCAATTATCTAAGGATCGCGCTTGTTTGTTCACAATGCTGAAATCAGGCGATGGGCCCTTTGAGCCCTTCAAAATGCATTAAGAGCACAACAAGTCAACCCACACTTTCACATTTACCTTAATCAGCCAGAATGTAGATGATGCTAGCTTCAATTACGCATGGGAGTATACTGTGCTCAAATGCCCTAAGACAGCTTCAAAACCACTATGGGGCATCGTCATGGTAATATGCACAGTGTACACAGTGTGGGCACAACTGAGAACGCTACTAGCTTCAATTGTGTGTGAAACTAACCTGGTGTCGGTGAGGCTGTTTCCGT
This sequence comes from Dermacentor albipictus, assembly GCF_038994185.2. Taxonomy (NCBI): domain Eukaryota; kingdom Metazoa; phylum Arthropoda; class Arachnida; order Ixodida; family Ixodidae; genus Dermacentor; species Dermacentor albipictus. The sequence continues at coordinate 140,139,479 of NC_091823.1, read as the reverse complement.
AGTAGATGGCCATGCGGGAGACCAGTGGCGAGCTGCCATTGGGCAGCTGCCCCGTGGGGGAAGAGCCAAGGGCTGCGTCCAACTTGCACTGGCCACAGCAAAACAAGCAAGAGAATGTTTCTAAACATGTTGAACAGTTGCCGAGGCCAGAGGAAATGCTCCGGTGCAAGGCAACATTCCTGAATTTGAGTTCGTGCCAAACAAAGTGTACAAAGCTTTTCCAAGATGTTAGGAAGAACAGGCGGATACGTGACTAACAATACGCAGAACCCTCTCGTCGTAATTGCCTGCGCCATTGGCAACTTCTCACGGAGCTGAGGCGCTGTAAGGGACCTTCATGAAATTATAGCACAAGGCAGCACAACTTTGGGCAGCAGTGGTTGCAGTGGTGTGCAGGTACTGATCCTTGTGTTCGCTCCCTTCAGCTGGTGGGTCTAATCTGCACTGTCTGCTGGTTGGCTTCCCCCTGGTGCTGTACCCAGCACGTGCACGTCTTTCAAGAACACTGTCAAACCTCGTATGCTGTGTTCACCCTCTACTCGGCAAGAAATCCTATAAGAAGACCGCCGACTGTCACTGCTCGTCATTTGGGCAGCAGTCATTGCAGCTGCGTGCAAGCACTCATGCTTGCGCTCCCTCCGTTCTGGTTTGTTACATTTCTGTTAACACAATTCTGTATTGCGTTTTTGCCTCTTCCACTGCTGCCTCTACTTTGCGTTTACTTTGTTGCATTGCTAATCTTGACTGTGCAGTCTTGTGCTGAACTGGCTAAGGAAATGATGCAGGCTCTCCAAGCGGAGGTAGCCGAACTGAACGGAAACTGAAAACTAGTCTAGTCACATTCAATGGCCTCTATGAATGTGGGAAAAAAAACAATGAGATGCTGACCAAAGAAAGCACGGTCTTGAGAGGCAAAACTAAGAAACTTAATGATTAACGAGTGAGCAATACTGAACAATACTCGCAAGTCCATATTGTTGAGCTGAAAGGCTCAACAATATGGAGCATATGGAACCAGCACAGTGTTACGTGTACACAAGTAAACATAAACACATCTCACTCCATGACCATGGAAAGATTTGCTCTAAAAGCATTGCAGTGAGGAAGCACGGTAACAGTAGCGAGCTAATTGACCTTTGTGCTGTCTCTCGCTTCAATGCAAACTAAACGTTGAAAGCACAGTGCATACCACGGTCATGGAGCAAGAGGTGTTTATGTTTACTTGTGCGGACGTGACACCATGCTTGTTAATTTAGTTAGTAAACAAACGTTTACAACTTTATATGGACAATAAAACTGCTATTCTTACTTCGTATAGCTGTCTACTAATTTGCTCTCACAATCGATGCTTCACCTTTCAAGCAAAACTGCGACTCTTTTTGTTTGTTTTTTACTTCGGACATTTGCGACTCACTCTTTGCATTAACATTGTTACACATCGCGACCAAAGTTTCGGAAGTGAGGTGTTAGGATATTACGGACTTCGAATACAGTCGAAACCCGTGATAACGAAATCCCGCAACAACAAAATTCTCGCGACAACCAAACATTTTCATATCTCCGGCGAATGCCCATAGGATCCAGTGCATTTCGAATCTCTCGACAACAAAATGCCACTGCACTGCAATCCCGCATCAACTAAATTTGGTGGAACTTATCTCCGCATGTTACCTACTTGCGTAAGGCTAGCAGGCTCCAAAATGTGCTGAAATGCGATTGTTTTGCACTCAAATTGCATAAAATACCACTACATTACACTTGTGTGGGTGCCGCCATTTTCGTTCACAAAAACAACCAAGCGCCGGAAGCGATCAGTGCACTGGAAAAACGTCACGGCCGCCATCTTGTTTGTTGATCGCCAGTTTCAAGCAGCATTCATGTTGCTAATGACATGTGACGACAAACTGAATGCTCATTTCATACAACAGTCACTGATCGCGGCAGTGCATTGCATAATGGAACCTCAGTGAGAAAAGCGCAGCAAAAACAAGAAAATCAACGACCCACTGACATGGAACTGTATATGGCGCTTGAGATGGGGGTCGCAGCATATGGAGTGTCACGTATCGGGCCATTATTGAGAAATTGTCTGGGAATACACATCCCTTGCTTAAAGAGCGCTGGTTTTGGTGCCACCTGACAGGCATCGCGTGCGGATTCAGTGCCCGACGTAGATTTGCGCTGAAGGGCCGTTATCTCGATTAATTGCCTTCGGGTACACGAGATACGATCACTTTTGTGCTCAGCACCGGACGCGTCGGCGCCTACTGGCAACAGCGTGCGCTCTTGCTCTGCGTCCAGTGCCGAGTTACACAAAACCTCGCAAAAGTGATCACATCTCCGAAAGCAATTGACGCAGAATACTGCACTACAGCAGTACTGCCACTGCTGGTCGACGCATGCGGCGCACTTTGAACTGTCAGCAATGCAGTTCTATATCCTTGCGCAAAGCTTGCAAACTGGGCTAACGGAATTTTCACAGTAAGGTTTTGTCTTGCAATGCATAACCTATCTGTGCTGTATCTTTTCGCAACAATGAAATTCTTGCGAAAGCTAATCTTTTCACGTTCCCTGCCTTTTCGTTATTGCTAGGTTCAACTGTAAAACAGACACATTTTGTCAGATTATCAGGGTGTAACGAGAGTTGATCATATAAGAGAACTGGAGGAGCGATAACCAGGGCATTGCTACTGGCACGGTTCGAGCTGAGAGGAAACATTCAGGTGAGAGGGAACTGGAAAAGTTAATATTTCAGCCATTATATCTCCACTTATGCTGCATCCATCTCAGAAAATTCATCGGAAATAGAACACTTCAAAGGCATTGCAATCGTTTCAGCGTGTCACTTAGGACAATTAAAGAGATGTTTCAGGGCCCTTTCAAGATCTGAAGACTCCATACTTTCGAACTTTCCACTAGCAGCACACTGTGCATGTAGTTGCGGTGTCACAGCAAAATACTAAATAAAGCAGTGCCTTCTGGACCTCTGCAGCAAGCTATGAGGAAGGAAACAATAAAGAAAGAAAAATTAAGCTTTTCACAAGTTACTTTCATGAGCACGTGACTGCTCTTTCTCACCTTGGGGTCAGCCAAGAACGAGAAGGACAAACCCCGGAAGTGCAGCACAAACATCTGCTGGCTGGCATCATACTCTGAAATACAGAACATGGAGCACTGCATCGTAAAAAGATTGCACTGATATGCTTATATTACTTTGGGAAGGTCCCTGTTTAAAGCGTTACAGGACGAAAATCTGAAATGAGGGAAGCACCGAAATTCGACTCGGAAGACGCTACTGTTCTGATACACAGCGCTTATTACACATATTTTTCAATGGGTAGCCGTATTTTTGGAGGATTGTGAGTGCCCGGCAGCAGCAAGCCGGCACATGCGAGGTTACGCGTCACCCACCGTGACGTCACGTGTGACAGCTTGCAGCAGCAGCAGGCGTTGTTGTAACAAAGCGTTCAATTCGTTTAGAAATTGTTCACGCTTATGTTTCTGAACACTGTACAGATAGAGGGCGGCAATTTGCACATTGTATCGACAATATTCACACGACGATACTGGCAGCAAGCCTAAGCACAGAACGCCTGCGGCGCCCATTAGTCATCTGCTCCAGTCCACCTTCTATTTGCGCTAGCGCGGTGGCGCGTCCACGGCGGACGCTATACGAAGCTCTGCCATAGCATTACGCAGAAGTTTCATGACCAGATGGCCGTGCTCCCTCAGGGGCTGCAAAATCAAGGGTCTTTTCCTTCTTTAGATCCCTCTATCTGACCAGATGAAAAGTATTGAAGGAACCTGCTACTACGAAGGCACAGCGTTCTTTAGCTGACAAGCCGCAGCTCTGCAGCAAAGCAGGGGTCGCTGATGGTCACTGTCCTCAAAGTGTTTGCTTTGACGGGCGCGCAGTGTGAATTCATATTTGCGTGCAGCAGCATAGAGGCATTCTCCTGCGTTGTGCCAGGCACTTCACTGATTGCATTGCAGAGCAGCACACAACAAAAACAGCGATATTGAAGACTTAGGCACAAGTTTGGCTTGCGGAAACAAGTATGCGGCCGCAAGCAACTGCGCGGTTGCTTCGCTGCCACTGCTGCCAACAGGCATCGTCCTTGTGGGTGGACAGACGTGGGTGACGGCTGGCATGCCAGTATCCGGCACAGACATGTCACCTCATCTGGTGCATGGCGCACCTGTTAGACGCAGTAATTTGCAAAAACATGAATTAAATTCATTATTTTCTGCTAGTTTCGGCCTGAAGACACGGTTGCGGCAATCACTTTCAGCATCCAAGCCTTCATTTGGGCTAAAAATCTCAGCGGCAAAAGAGTTGTTCAGCATCCCTTTATTCCTTAAGTCCACAGATACAGTAAGGAGTCGCTAGCTCAAACTCTTCTATCCCAAAATTTCAGCCATAAACCTTTCCTTCAGGCTCTGTTGACACATAAGTGCATCGTATATTTTCACGCAAGTCTTTGACTTGACAGCATTTCCTGAAGGCTCCACATATCTTGAAAACAATTGATGGCTTTGAAAAGGCTATTATTGATGCTGAACTCTACGCCCAATGGCAAATGTAGCCACCACGCATGACAAAAGAAAGTCACTGCCACCAAGATGTTTCAATGACATAAACTGAATAACTTGTGTTCTTATTTTAACGAAAGATTTTTAGTTTGTCTGCAAGCTTCCTAATGTTTCCAGAATACTGGGTTCAGGGGGCAGGTGTAGAACAGCAACAGTGCTGGCAGCAACATCTGGTGATGCGGTGTCTAACCAGAGAGCAGCCAAAACTACACACAGCACACACAGCATTTTGCAGCTCGTGAACACATTTGTGAAGACACTTGCAAATGCTACACAGGCAGCCAAGTGAATGGTGGGAAACTACTGTACCTCCGGGGTGGGTGGCGCCGAAGCAGTCGTCAATTTGCTGTCTGGTGGGCAACACCTCGGGTGAGCAGAAAGTGCTCCTGCTGCACCAACAAGCAGTTGTAAACACCATGACAACCACAAGTGCAACTGCAGCCACAACCACAGCTGCAAGTGCCACAGCTAGTGCACAAAGAGAAACTAAAGGCTCATTTATCTCCTCATATTGCTCAATACATAAAAGAAAGCTGCAGTTTACTAAAAAGAGGCTGTCAATACCTAACTAATACTAGTGTTCAAACTGTTCAAGTCGCTTGTTATAAAACATTTCAGCACAGGATCATTGCCTATCAAGGTTATTATTATTATTATTATTATTATTATTATTATTATTATTATTATTATTATTATTATTATTATCGCTATAAATAGAATGGCATCAAGCACCTGTCCCCTCAGTAGGCCTGCAAGGCTGCAGCCGCCTTCCCAGAAAATATTTAGGCTCAATTTTGCCTGCTTACATATGGCATATGCAGCTAAGAGAGCAATCTCACCATGACTTTCATTATGGCACTGCTGCTGCAAAGGATTCTCGTAGTGGCAGTCCTTAGCCAACTGAAGTGCTACCATGGTTTGAACCAGAAATTTCGGTTTTACTTTAGAGACTTTAGAGTAAAGTAGTTTTGAAGAGGTGCTAGCTAAACGCCCTTCCCTAAAAAAAGTAATAGGGCTGGATTAAAAAATTTTAAGACTTGGAATTTCATTAGCCTCTGCATTTGAACATAGCAGAGAAACAGCAACTGCCAACATTGCTAAGCCAAAAGGGAAGGAATGCACGTGCTCTGAACGTGGCAAAATTAGATCAAATCCTGGGGCTTTAGTAGGTGCCAAAACCACAATCTGATTATGAGGCACAGCATAGCGGGGGCACTCCGCATTAATTATGACCACCTGGGGTTCTTTAAGAAGCACCAAAAGCATGGCACACGAGCATTTTTTGCATTCTGCCTCTATTGAATTGCGGTCACAGAGACCAGGATCGAACTAATGTCCTCGTGTTCAGCTGCTCAACGCCATCACCACTGCACTAAACCCGCAGATTGTGGCAAGATCAGTCTATTTCAAACGAGTTTTCACGCATCCTCATCGAGCTTTCTTTCCTGGGTTTGGCTAAAAGCAATGTGAAGGCGCGCAAGGCTTTAAAAAACATCTTCAAGAGTGGTGCCAACGTCAATATCACCTGCGCACAAATATCTGCCACGTGCAGATGAATCATGATGAAGGGCAGCATGAACAACGATGACAGACATGGGATCACACTGGGGCAAGCACTAATCAATGCGGCTGAAGTTTCTCTCTTCAATTTCCTAGCTCTGTGATTTGCCTGTCGTATTTGGCTTTTGGATTACATGTGGGTTTTTGCAGCAAATTAACCCTTTTAGAGCAAGACATATAAATGCAAGGAAAGCTTTAGTTCTCATCGAAATGTGCAAGATACATCAAGAATAAGCATGTTCATTAAAAGGAAAACTATACTGTGGGAACTCTTTGAGCAATAAGGGAGGAAACACCAGGCAGAACACTGGAAGCACTGTTTACCTCGAGCCACCTGTGGTTTCATTTGTAACTTGTACAGACAGTTGTCGTCAGATGCAAAACATTGGTGTACATTGCATTTGCTTTACATTATCTGTATGATACCACTGCAGCCGGATATCTTGCATCACTATGTCTCACATGACACTGCTTTTCAGAAGAAAGTGAGCTGTGTGCCAAAGTAATTCCTGAAATTGTGTGTCTCCTCTAATCCATTATATATGACGTTTGCCGACTGTCATTCAATGTTGCCCGAAGGTATTTATCCAGAAACTCCATACTCGGTACGATAAGTTGGCAACAAAAAGAATATTCTGCTGATCTGTCGCCTGTAGGCAACACCAGTTCATAAAAAGTTAATGTTGCCCAATTAGCTCAAAATTGGGCTTCTGAAGCCAAACTTCAATTTCAAGTAAATTTCGTAACTGAAAAATAAACTGCCAGCTTGATGGCAATCTACTATTCCAACAAAAACAATATCAACTTCAGGTTATTGTGTTCTAAAAGTATATACTTACCTATACTGTTCACAATGTCTAAGCACAATTACTGAATCATAACATGTAGGAGAGGTGACAGACCGAGAGCTCACCAATATGTCAACTTAACCTTCGACATGTCGGTGACTTCTATCACCTGCAGAAGAAAAAAAGGCTATGTTCACGGTACAGCCTTACAACACCACACTTCTGATATTGAGCTTTTCACAAGCCAAGCGTTCTACAGGCTTCTTTCCTGGGTTATTAAATCTACCAAATTTATGTCTTAGCTTGTCATATAACAGTTGAAAAAAGAAAGCATGCCCTCCTTTGTTGGGCATGGTAGTGGAAACTATACTCTTTTTTCATACATGACAGAAAATGGCGTGGAAGCTATTCAAGTAGGAGTGCGGTCCTAGAAGTCCCCCTCTCCTTATTTCGCCCAGTCCAGTTGCTCCGGTCTGCGACAATTTCTAAAGAACTACTTCAAGTGCTACAACTTGTGGACATCATGTTACATCAAACAGAGCACTATTTGTACACCTTCGTGCTTCCAGCATGTGACATACTACGTTTTGGTCACAAGTGCCCGCAGTGCACTGTGGCCACTTGTTTTAAAAAATACGCCACGCCCTTCATAAGGCGGCAAATACCTTCAGGCTTTAAAGGCGATGTCATATTTTACAACACAATTGTTCCTTTGATTTGCACAAACCTTATTTATATCTTTCTTTTTTAACATATGACACACTACTCTTTTGGTCACGAATGTATGCAGTAGGAGGACTCTCTTTTCTAGCCTTCCGAGTGTGCATTTGTTGAGAATGAAACGGGAGCATATGTCCGTTGAATTTTGCTTCCCGAACTGCTCAGGACTGTCCCAGGCAATGCCTTGTGCCAGTGAGTGTCAACATACGCAGCATACTGGGCAGTCTCAATGACAAATCAGAGACCTTACATCTTTAATGAAGCCAGTGCTATAGCAAATAATTATTGAGGTGCCTCATTTTCATTAAAGGTGTCTGACTTCGTTTAGCCCCAGCATGTGATGGTTGGGGGAATGGAGACATGAGCAGAGGGCTTCTTGATGCAGGTCTCTCCACGTTCACAGAGTGCCACTGAAACCCTCAACTTTAACTGAAGAAGCACGAGTAGCAATGGATGAGTGCAGCAATCAATTTCAGACTGTCCAGACGGCCGTCTCACCTTTAGCCTCTGCGAGCTTGAGTCGAAGCTGAGCTGGATCCCATCCTCTGACAGGAGGATCACGAGATCACTGTCCAGTGGGCACTGCACAAAACAATGCATTAAGGGCTAGCCATGCTGTTTCCTATATGCTCACAGTGAATTGCAAAGCTGTTTGTAAAAATACATTATATATGTAAGCAAATTTAGTCCATGTGTATTACTGGTGACTACTGGCGAGAAAAATAAGTTTAATCAAGATGCTTGACTGTTAGGAACAACTAATTATAAATTAACTATAAAGAATTATAAGTTAATTAAAGGATTATGATGCAATTTACAGTAACCTTGTAGTACAGTTAAACAATAAAAATGAAAACAAGAACACTATGGCCAACGGGAGCCCCACCCACAACCTTCTTACAATTCCTGCAAGTTCTACTAATACATATACAGTCGAATCTCATTAATTCGAACATGCTTAATTCGAACTTTCGATTTACTTGAAGTGATGCTGTGGTCCCATCAAAGTTATGTGCATTCCAGTGGGCGAAAACACCCGCTAATGCAAACCCGCAAGCATTTGCGACAGTTAATTCGAACACACTGCGCTCTGACAATGCCCTCAGCAGCGCGCTGAATCACACGGCGGCACCTCTGACCAGCAGATCCGTTGGCAGCTGCAGCCACACCACGGTAACACTAGACCTAGCTACTTCGGCATTTATTACGAAGCTTCTTGCTGTTCGGTGCCGTGTTTTTCACTGAAACAATTCGCTTGTAACCCTCGCCAATAGCTTCGGAGCGCAGAAAGTATGGCGCGTTGCATAATGCCGGTTATCGAGAGTCAGCTTCGCTCCAATATAGCAGTGTAATGCATTGAAGCATAGCAAAAGTTAGAAGGAGCAATTGTCATGGGACATGGTATGTTTCCTTCAACTATACAGGCGTGCACCCGCGATCTATCACAGTACAAGCACCGATACGCCTAAAAAGTGTACTGGCAGGTCTTTAGAGGTATGTCGGACGTGCTTGTGGCGACTTCAGCCCTTGGGGGTAGTAAAAGGCATTCATTCATTTTTTTGGACTGTCCAATTTTTCTGACGTTTTCGCAGTCCCTATGGAGTCCGAAAAAGAGGACATTCACTGCAATTTGTAAATGCGTGTGAATAAATATCCTGGAGCTTCCCACCCATGTGTTAACTCAGTGCACATGTGGCGCTGCAGGTAAGCCCTCCCTTAATTTGCGTCCTTTAATTCGAACTTCTTTTAATTCGAACAAATTTTCAGGCCCCTTCAAGTTTGAATTATTGAGATTCAACTGTATGTACACGTAATATACCTTGTGGGGTTCTCACACCCGTACTCTTGGGACAAAGGAACGACAACACAGTAGTGCAAACAATCACAAGGGCATTTATTGCACCTTTCATAGATCAATGCCTGCTAGCCGAGTTACTATCCACAAAACATACCGATGGGCGCGCGACAAATCTAGAAGTCCGACTCGCCACGACCGCATAGCGAGCGAATATGTTCGCCCCATGCTGGATCCCAACGCCTGGTCGTTCGCACGTACTGTCAAGCGAACAGCGGCGCATTCCAAGGCGGCCATGCGAGACGGTCTCACAGAAGCATGGGTCGGTGCACACGCGACACGGCACGTCTGTCCCGCTTGCTGTCCCGTCCCAAAGAGGAAGCGCCTTGTCTCTCGACGCCCGAGTAACCCCGCCTGTCGGCGGCGTTAGCAGCGCAACACTCGCGCCATCTCTTGTGCTGCGCTTCAACCACATCGACCGCCGCGGGCGTCATGCAGGCCACGCGGCGAAGCGGGATTGCAGGAGATGGGGGAAAATAAGATATCTGGGGACGCGCGAGAGTCGCGCATCCCCACATTCCCCCAACCTTAAATCACTACATATTCCAGCGAAACATGTCACTCGGTCTAACATCAATGCGTGCCTCGCGAACAAGGTAGCACACGCGACAGAGGCCGCGCCGAAGAAATGTCCACATGCTGTCCATAGCATGCGAGCCGACATTGTCCCTGGGTACACCGCTGGCGTCCGCCTGTCACAGCAGCAGCTTTGTGGACTCGACGGCCCGATTCCAGGCCAGGACTCCGAAAACGACGACGCAGTAGTCGGTACGAGCAAGCGTCACTCGCGCCGACACGCCCTGCTGGCAAGAGCCACCGTAGCTGTCGGTGATCGCCGGCTCTTTTGTCCACCGCCGAGGGTTGTGAGCTGGATACAGGAAGCCGCTGAAGTCGCTGCGCCGAACTGGCCACAGCATCACCATCGCCCGGGGTGGCTCGATCGTAGTCCGGAGCAGCAGCGCAGACGATGTGCAGGTGACAGCAAGCCAGGGGTGACTCCAATCATGCTGTGTACACTCAACACACTCGGCAAACACTAAGGTAGTGCAAGGGAGATGAATTCTGCATGCGCATCGCCCACGTGGTACGATGTTCAACTCGGCTAGCAAAGATCGGGCAGCTACTCAGATGCTAAGTTCACGTGAACGAAATCGCTTCCTTGAGTCGAACGAGCAATTTCAATTCGTGCGAGGCTAAATAGAATGAATGAAGCAAAGTGCAACACCTCAACGCCACGGTCCACCAGGTTGTGTTTCTCCACGTGCGACAGGCAGCTTCGTAAAGCCTTAGGCCTAAAGCTTTGCTACCCTGACAACCGGCATCCAAAAACAACACCCAAAATGAACGCAAAACAGGCAGCCGCGAGGAGACGTCAGCTCTGTGAGTTGGTCTTACTCCGCTCGGTGCACACAGCATCCAAGTTGACGGCGCCCACCGTCCCAGACGGTGTCGGAGCGCTCGGTGCCAGGCCGCAATACCAGTCAGCCCGTAGTGGCACCCGTGGCCCGCGGCCACCCGGCTCCCAGAGCCACGACTTCATCAGAGTCAAAGAGATAGAAGAAGCTATTTACATAAGAAATTCGGACCACCCACGAGACTTCCGTACTCACTCGCTTCAGGCCTGGCAATGCTCCGCGGGCGCTGAGCCTCGCTCTCCCAGGATGCATACCACGTGGCTCTCGTACCAACGAATGCCATTAAAAAAAACTTGCGAAAAGGCTTAGCACGTTGACATGTTCAAACACACTACAGCCACCGTCGCCTCGCTCAAGAAAGCACGCCGCCGACGCTAGCGATCAAAATCCACGCTAGGCCTACGCTTTGGTTCAAACAAAGGTCTCGAACGAAGCAAAACTGTTAAAACTATCGTCCGATGCCTCAAGAGTCCCACGTTGGGCAGCCAGATGTGGGGTTCTCACACCCGTACTCTTGGGACAAAGGAACGACAACACAGTAGTGCAAACAATCACAAGGGCATTTATTGCACCTTTCATAGATCAATGCCTGCTAGCTGAGTTACTATCCACAAAACATGCCGATGGGCGCGCGACAAATCTAGAAGTCCGACTCACCGCTACCGCATAGCGAGCGAATATGTTCGCCCCATGCTGGATCCCAACGCGCGAACGGTAGCGCATTCCAAGGCGGCCACGTGAGACAGTCTCGCAAAAGCATGAGTCGGTGCACGCACGGCGCACGCGCAGCACGGCACGTCCGTCCCGCTTGCTGTCCCGTCCCAAAGAGGAAGCGCCTTGTCTCTTGGCGCCCGAGTAACCCCGCCTGTCGGCGGCATTAGCAGCACAACACTCGCGCCATCTCTCGCGCTGCGCTTCAACCACATCGACCGCCGCGGGCGTCACGCAGGCCACGCGGCGAAGCGGGATTGCAGAAGATGGGGGAAAACAAGATATCTGGGGACACGCGAGAGTCGCGCATCCCCACAACCTAAGAATAGAGATAAAGCTGTCCCTCTACCCACTTTCTTAGGTATGTTAAGCATATGTATCTGTAATTTAGACGTTGGACTGTTTGTTAGCTGGCGTCACTCAGTGCCACGGCAGCAAATGCAGAATGTTAATTAACGCGCAAGCATCCCACAGTATGCGATTTTAGGAGCAGGTGAGCAGCCACTAAAGCTTCGTATACCAAGTATTTCCATAAGTAGAACCAAGGTTTTTAATAGGTAGTAAAGGTAGTACATTTTATGCAACTGAGACTATCTGCATATTGTTCATAGTCATCCCTAGTTACTCGGAGTACTTTTTTGAAGTGCAATTAGTTGGCTAATTATAAGAGTTAAATTATTCAATATTTTAGGTATTCGGTTTAGATTGCAAGTGTGAATCAAAAGCTACAGAGCATGCTAAATAACACCCAATGAAGTTGTTGCCATGATGTCGTCTTTCTTGCACTTCTGTTTCACAGGCTGTCAAGAAAGCCTGTGAAATACGACGCAAAAAAAAATTGACATCATTGTGCGCTTGCACACTCAGCTTCCAGCTTTGAACCGTGTTTTCAAAGAATGAAGCCCACATATCCATCGTAAGAGAAGGTGACACATGTGTTTCGGTGCTCCTTCAGCACTGGCCCATCTGGTTATCATTTTGGACTATGCTGAGGTGATTGACTGGATGCTGGGGCCAATGGCCTCTTTTTGCAAAAGAACATGGAACCTTTGTTTTTTGTAAATGTGATTGAAAGCACTGCAAATGAAAGGCACAGACATGCAGCGACATCACTTTTCTTTTTCATATTTCACTGGCTTTCTTTGGAGCCAGAGATGGAGAACCTCGTATAACTTCATGGAAACAACTTCATGGGGTACTAAGAGCACGCTCAATATTTGCAGTCGCACTAATGCCCTGAAAGGAATATTTGAACACTTGCAGAATTAAACAGCTGATTACCCAACGAATCACATATTAAAGATACTTTGAGCCACTAGAGGCGACTAGAAGCACTATGCTGTCGGTCACAATTGCCTAAGATGAACCACTTTTTTTTCAAGCATGGTTCAGTTAATGTGAAATACCCAGTTTAAAAAAAAGAATTCATTTATATCATCTGTTGGCTTAAGACTAGTAGAATGATTAAGGCTAGTAGCATGTGCAAAACAATGGGAAACCTTGACTGGTCTGCATGCTTTTTTGGGATACTGTGGCTCCCTGAATAACAAAATGGTGATCATTGGATAAACTAAAGTAGTGGATAAAGCCAGCGCCAGAAACTTGTGCCTTACTCTACAGCCCATGGCCAACAAGAATCTAGATAGTGGCAAACATTCAATGAAACCTGAAGTGGTTAAGTAAGAACACATAATTTACATTCAGACTTGTGTAGTCAAGGAGAGTGCGGCAAAATAATTCCGTTAGACAATGAGTATGGCGCTTTAACTGGAACACTTTAGAGTAATACACATGTATACACATGTGCCTTTTCTGTGAAACTCCTTCTGGTGTCCCCTTCCTTTTATCTTCACTGTGACCAAAGAGAAAACCTGAATAACTGAAGGCACCTCAGCTGGTTTCAAACATGGTACCTTCCGACTCTCAAAAGTGATATACCAACTACCAACTGTACAATCAACAGGCCCCCACAAAGACCATGAACAAAAATGCACTCAAAAGGCATACTTAAAGTCATGCAAGACGTCAAATTGCACAGTGACAAGTCAATGTGGCAGGATGGGTTTACAGTAGCCTAAATTTTTGGCAAGCTACATTGTAAAATAAAAAAAAACGTTTATACCCTTTGGGCCGTATCATGTCCCCAACCAATTATCGTGAACTGTCTTTTTTACATTTCTTTTCTTTTTTTTTTTGAAAACTCACAGCTTGCTACTTTCCTGCCAAGAATGCTTTGTCACGCTGATAAGGCGCATGTCATTAGTGACCTGAAAGAACTGGGTGCGTAGTAAGGTGACAGACTGGGCAAGTTGGTTTTGCATCAAGGTCAGAGCAGCCCAAACTAAAACACATATACAAAGAAAGAAAATGCGTAGGAATGTGTAAGAGAGATTGTGTTGGGTTATGAAAGGGGAGGGCATGCAAGAGATGTGACAATTATTATTTAGGGCCATGATAAGCCCCCGAGGGTTCAAACTTTCTTTAGAGTGCAGCTGGCATGATGGTAAAAACCTCTGAGAGGAGCCCGAGCCATGCTTAAAGGGACTGACAACCGATATTTAAGGACCTAGTTTTTTATGGTGCAACACAAAGCTCACCCTTGGTAGTGTTTACATCTGCAGAGGTTACTTCCGAAAGCGCGTGGATATTTTGTAAGGAGAATTTTTCTATTTGAGCAGCCTCTAAAAAAGGAAGGGTCCCTCCTGCAGCAATGCTGAGAAGTGAAAGTGATGCCGATAGCTCGCCTCGCAAATTGTGAAAGCCACCAGGAGTGAGTGCAACTCGGGTTAACCAACTACAATTTGACCTTTTTCAACCATTTTTGAAAACAAAAAGATGGCACAGTAAGATTACATTGTTCTACAGACCTCTCTTATACTTGTACTGCGTTTTTCCCGAAGTACACACCTACAACATGGCGGGTTGGCCCCACGCCGTCATTATTCTGTCAATAGACGGGCCACGCCAACTCGTCGTAAGAAAGGCGGTGCCACTTTCCTATTCGCTACAAACGAAGGCTTATCTGCACACTGTAAGTTGGAAAAAAATTACCATAGAAAAAAAGTGTACTGTATTGAAATACTAATAAAGAAACCAGGAACCACGTACACTAACAGAAGGTCGCGTGATAGGCCTCTTAAGCATCTTCGTGCTTTTGCAGCGTGGGGCACCAAAAGTAATCTTTCACAACTTTTAGTGAAGAATAAAAATATAAGTCCACTTTTAATGAAAAAAGCGTGGCTCATTTTAACCAATACGAAAGGCAATCTTCCCATCAACAGGTTTATCTCGATTTACGTTCGGAGAGGTCGTCTATTTCTTTAATAGGCGCCAGGTAAAACTCATGCAATCTGTGAGCCACATGTTTGGGCAGCCGGCTCTAGAGTACCAAGCTCAGGAATATTACCGCATAATGATCGCACTTTTTTGTCAAAAAAAGTTGACGCAAATTCAGAGGTGCGTCATTACGCAGATTGAATTTCCCGCAAAAAAAAAAAATTTCTTTTTCATCGTGCATTTGCTGCGGGATGGCAACAGGTCAACAAATAGGTGGCTGCTGTTGTATGTAGTGTGGGACACCAAAACAAAGATAGCGGCCGGCGGAGCAAGTCGAACGCCATGCAGAACGCACTGAACGCGATTTTTTTTCTTCTCGTGAGTACATTACGTGTATTGAAACAGTTTATTCCGTATCAGTAATGAATAATATTGTTAATATTGGCACGTTTGAGGCAATAACGCAGCCATGTCCACTTTGAGGGGACAGAAACAGATGGGTGCGCTTAGCTGCCAGTGACATAGAAACACATGGCGGGCATGCTGCGGAAACTGCGGCATCTGTCTTCACTACTATCCTAATACAGCACGTTTATGCTAAGGGTGGGCGAATATCTTAGCTGTGTTACAAGCGTCGGCGTATGAATAGGGTACACTTCTAACGTATCAGTGCAAACGTGGCTACTATCATTGCCGTTCGCGATTTGTTGCGTGGCTACGAGTGCAGATGAGAAGAATCGAAAGGCGCCTTTTTTGTTGTTGTTGACCACAACCATTATAAAGCCTACACATAATAAGGCAAGTTTGGTTGTAGCTTTCTTTTTTTTTGTCATGGAAGTGCAGAAAGTGACGAAAGGAGTGAAATCGGGCATCTACTTAAGAATGTTTGGTGCGTGCAGACCGTCTGGTTTGTCTTGAAGAGTCGTTCCTGTAGCATTCGACAGATGGCAAGCGCGATCATTATTAGATAGACTTGGCACACGATGTATCGCTGCAGCAAGTTCGGGGTGCTATCATTATACGGGAAATTTAAAAAATTGAGTTTTGACGACAAAATTCAGGGGTGCGATAATTACGCAAGTAAATATGGTAAAAACAACCTGAGCCTACCTGCTCATTGTAGATAATCTGGACACCCTTGATGATGCGGAATTGCTGTTGCAATATGTGGACCACCTGGCTAAATGCCATGCCTGCAAAAGAAAGCCCACAAACACACTTAGTCAGTCAGACAGTTTGAAAGAGACCCTAATGTAGGGTAAACTGGTGCTTTTTAATAAACTCACCAAATGGCACAAAATATGTAATTCAAATGAAGGCACTCGTGTTTTAACACATAATGAAGCCCTTGACAGTGTACAGCATGTTCAGCTTCAGAAATATGCGACTTGTTGGCCGTCCCATGCTCCAGTGAAGGCGATGAGATAAGGTATGCAAACATGACAAACACGCCATATCTCTTCAACCATAGTGAGCTATGTTCACTATGTTAAATGAAAACAAGATAGCCCAGCGTCACAGTCTCCTGCTATCACAAGCGTCCATATCAGCAGCATCCATACCCACTTATATAACCTGTCAGAAGTTTTTGAGCCCATTAAAAACTCCACCAGCAAGGTTTATTACTGTAACTTTCCCTTCCAACTGCTTTTTGGGCAATTTGGTACTACTGAAACAGCTTTTCCACCACTGCCACATCCCATATAAAGCCTCGATATAACAAACTTCTATATAACGAAATTCATGATATAACGAAGTATTCAACTTTTCATTACCTCTTGTCCATAGAACACCATGTATTTAGAACCTCAGTATAACGAAGTGTGTTTATAGGCGATTCCAATATAACTAAATTTCACTGCCGCCGCAATTGAATGCCAAGACAATAAACGGAAACTTCCGCGAACGCAGATGGTGAAATATTTGAATTACAAGCGGCTGTTTGCAAACGCACCTTTCAAATCGCGCGCCGCGCGACAAGAACTACTGCCGAAGTGGAGCCGCATCATGTACCGTACAAAGTCCAAGTGCGATAAGATCCTACCTACGCTCCGCGAACTGTGTGCTCCATTGGCGAGTGAAAGCGTGCGACGGCGAGACAAGAAAGATGGCGGCTTCACGAGTGCCGCCTTCCCGCGTGGGCAAAGGGAAAGAGGGGGAGGGGAGCAAGCTCGCCGTCACGCGATCACGCGTGCGCGAGGGGGCGGAGTGGGGGGTGTGTTGGCGCGGGTCTCGGCCCTGGCTGCGCATGGCTGTAAGTGCGGCTGAGCGCATATGCATCCGCGCTCCCTGCATTAGAGGTCATCTGCCGTGCGTGCAAAGAGTATCGAGACGGCGTGGCACCATGTAAGCTGCTTAAACGCGCTGTTTAGTATTGGAGGTCGTGTAATCTCGAGTTTCGGTGGCCCGTTGGAGCGAGAGGCAGACGATGCATTCGCCCCCTGCTGCCGGCGCTTTTCCTGATAGCGTCGTCCCAGTGCGGACGGCGCTATCTGCCGCGGGGGCGGAGTGCGCGCGAAAGCGTGGCTGGATTCGCTTAATTCGTACTGCCGAGAAGATATCGTCGACGTAAGTGGCATTAAACCGTATCATTCGTCGCAGACTTCCAAATTTATCAATATGAATTGCTAATTCGAATTTGCTTTTTCCAACTGACCAATAATTCGGAAAATTCTTCGGCCCTACTCCGTGTAAGAAAAATCGATCGGCGACTGTATATATTTGCATTACCGGTCGAATTTCAATAGAACGAAATTTCAATATAACGAGGCAAATTGCCGATTTTGTCGACTTCTTTATATCGAGGTTTAACTGCATAACGAAATGCTCCACTGTATATCCCCTTGACAATTAACTGACAAGAGTAAGATTAATCCTGAAAACTATACTGCATTGTATACAAGAATGAAAGAAAATTGTGCACCTGAGCTAAAAATCATGGGTTCAATTCCCAGCCAGGGCAGTTGCATTTCGATGGAGGCAGAATGGAAAAAAAAGATGTGTGCTTTGAAATAGGCGCACATTAAAAAACCCCAGGTGATCAGAATTGATCCTGAGCCCTTCACTACAGTGCTTCTCATGATGAAGTGCAGTTTCGGGACACTAGACCACATAATTTATTATTTTGATTTATACAGTAAACCTCATGAAAATGAAGGCTTATCTGAGATGAAAATACCTTTTAAATCCAATATTTGTTGTAAGCTTATAATCGTTACATGACAATATCAGCTAAAGATTTCAGGTTTACTTTTGATATAACCCAACAATTTTTTACCTTCGTGTTTTCATATCGGGGTTCAGTCGTAAGGGCCAAAGAAGCTGAGCAGACAAGGATTTCATTTCTTCAAGGGCTTTGGAAGTGTGATAAGATCTAATGACCTATGGAACACTAGCCTGCGTGCGAAAGCCAATGGTCTGAGCCCTGGGGCTAATTTCACGCTACAATTAGCTCAAATTACTTAACCAGGTCCCCGGCCAGGGCTTCACTGTCGAAGGCAACGATTCCGGTTACGAGAAACATTACTACAGTTACTGTTTCACCAGCTGCACAAGCCGGAATGCCATTCTTAAGCTTTGCCTTGGGTTTTCCAGTGCTTTGTTGGCACTGCTGCTTACGGATGCTTGACGCTGTCGGCGTGACCCATTTTAAATCAAGCAAAGCAATGGCCTCCGAAATATTCGGTGAAGTCAGGAACCCTTAGCCATAGACTCCCATGCTAAATTTACTAGTGTGAATACAGGCACTAATGGGGGATATGCAAAACACCAGAAGCAGGCCTTTTCACATCATTAGGCTGCCCTACACAAGATGGCCAACCTCCTGCTCACAGCACCTTTGAGCCAATGATAGATTTGCAAACAGTTAGGATGTAGCAAAGGAAGAGATGATGGCAAGGACAGCAGTGCCACGTCATGCAAACCTGCTTTGTTTCCACATCTACGGTGACGTTTACATCGTTGTGCTGGTCAAACGAGATGTGTGGGGAAGCCCACTTGTAGAATTATGCATATCCCTCATTAAACTCCCATGGGAACAGCAGGTAGCATGTGGATTGTTCTACGATTTGGCATGGATTCATTAAGACAGTACAATGCAGCTGCCTTCATTGTTATTTTGTGGTTTATCTGTGTAGTGTACTGCCTACCATTCATTTTAGCAGTCAAATGTTTAGCACTCAAAACAAACAGCACTACACAACCTCCAACACATTAGTCCCTACATTTTCAAGATTACATGCCGCTAAATCTAGATTATGTTTCCAAAGGCAATGCTCACCAAGTATAATTACTCTTTTTTTTTATCTAAGCAATTGCTTTTGTAATGTTCTGAAAACCCTCGAATGGTGAAACAGGGAGGCTGACCTAGACGATATTGCCATACAAAGCTTTTACGATAACATGTACACATAAAAAACATTAAGATATTATGTTAATGATAACCAGGTCTTCTGAAGCCACAAGCAGTTCAGGCAAATCCATGTACCAGCGAAAGCCATACTGGCGGCACATGTAGATGCTAGAGTCGGCACATGTAGATGCTAGAGTCACATTTACCTCTAATATTCTTTGTATGAAGCTCCATGCCTTTGGCCATGCCAAAAATCTCCAAGGCCATAGTCAGGCAGCAAAGAATAGAGCATCAAAGGGATCAACCCCTCTATTTAGAAACAATTTATTAAATTGAAGAAATGCATTGCTGCATGCAATTACAATTTTTTCCCTACATTAAAATTTTTCTTAGCACTCAACAGCCTTATCAGTTTAGCTTAGGGTTATGTTTCTTTTGCCTCCCTTGGCTCCCTGATAAAGCAAAAAAGATAACACGCCTAGCTTCCGTTATCCCGCATTCAAGCAACAGTCAGGGGTGCACATTTTTACGATGCATGCCTTGTAACAAGAATTCAAACACAGCAGAAAAGCAGGTGCCCAAGGCAAGATTACTCCATCATCAGGCAATCTTTATAAAGACATTTCAAATCAATAAAGAAGTACCTGACCAAGGAATCTGAATAAGAAAATGATAGAACCAAGCAGCAGACCAATTGTTTGAGCACTGTGCTATCAGAAAGGAGCAGAAGGAAGGTGAAATGACACGACTTTGCTCCTGTAAAGCAACTGCAAGCAAGCGATCTTGCTTGTATTCTTTGTTTCTTTTCTCTAGATCATTCCAAAATATGACAGGGGCACTTTTAACTGTCATGTTTCAGACTTCATTATTTCGACTCTGCCCCACTTTTGGTACAGCCATCTGAACTTGTAAGCAGCAGCCTTGAAGATTCTCTCACTGTATTCCTTGTGCATGTTGCAACAATATGTCAAATGAAAACAGACAGAAACAATATGACTGCACGCTCTCTTCTCGTTTAAGCATTTCGCAACAAGTATGGACTCAAGTCCGTTTTTTTAACATAGCAGCTTGACACTCTAGCGTAGCAAGTGCAAGGACAATTTTTCATGCACAGGACACTGCAGAAACACTATGTCAACGTGAGCCACTACTGAAACAACATCTTCTCGCAATTATGAAGCGTCAAGAGACAAAGGCAAGAACAACAACACAATTCATGCACAACTGTCAACACGCGATACAAGGGAGTTGCACACACAGACATGCACCACGCCGTGAACACGGGAAACACAAAACAGCGATAAGGACTGGGCACGCACGTGACGGCGTAGATAAGCAGGAAGGGGGGAGGGGGAGAAAAAAAAAACACGACTTAGAGAATGACGACAGCACCCATATGCAGTGTTCCGCTCGGCACTCCGACTGCCTTGGCAAGGACGGGCTCTGTGGGCGACAGCATCGCTTCGACGACGCTCCTGCTGCGGGAAGCGGCGAAACAGGCACTGGCTGGCGACTGCGTGCGCTGGCATAGGCAGACGGAAACAGAGGTGTCGTCTGCTGATACTGCCGCTGCTGCGCGGACGTCGTCTTCCGAGTCATCGATGGGCTCCACAGTTACTGCTCGCCCGCGGGTCAACGGCAGGCAGCTGTTTCGCTCGCCTCCCCTTCTTTCTTTCCCCTCTCCGCGCGTAAGGTGACGTGTTCCGCGGCGAACAGCTGTTTTTCCGCGACTCCCTCGCGCGTTTCCAATGTCGAACGACGGCTGAGCTGTAGACCAGCAGCAACAGCTCGCTATCGGCCTCGTGACGTAATCCCGCGTACTACGCGGACTTGTTGCTGCACCATCCTACGGACCCTACCACGAACGGTGGACCACCCGCAGGGTTTCGTCTCGGGCAGGTCTCGACAGCGACGCGACATCTCAAACGTTCGCCTCCGTACTGACCTATCGCGCTTCACGAAGCAAAAGTTGCCGAGGTTATCGCAGTCAGCTGACTCTCTTTTAAAGCCGCGCCCAGGCATGTTGCTTGCGAGGGAAAAAGAAATTGAAAAGGAGAAAGAAGCCAGCTGGCTCACAACGCTAGGCGAAAAA
Source organism: Dermacentor albipictus (assembly GCF_038994185.2). NCBI lineage: Eukaryota > Metazoa > Arthropoda > Arachnida > Ixodida > Ixodidae > Dermacentor > Dermacentor albipictus. The sequence goes on along the minus strand of NC_091823.1, from coordinate 140,118,118 downwards.
GCACGCAAGGTCGACCACTCGCTCACCGACGGCCGATTTCTCCGGTGAAAAAAGGAGGCCCCCTTCGGCTAGATGAAGGGCAAGCATTGAAACACACACACACACACACACACACACACACACACACACACACACACACACACACACACACACACACACACACACACACACACACACACACACACACACACACACACCACGCAACACGTTTTCTCGCTCGCACGGTCGACCGCAAGCGATTCATCTGGGCGGGAACGTCGCGATGCCAGCGAGCTTGCAGCGATCAGCTGGGATTTGCAGACGAGAACCGCAAAGACGACTCGCGAGCACAGCGCGTGAGCCCTACGACGCACTGAAATTTGCTCAGATCTAGGCCGCTCGATTCTATTTTCAAATAGTTCCCGTTGATCACTCGTCCAGCATCGTCAACCGGAAACGAAATACAAGGTGACCACGCTTACCACATACTCACTACGCCGTAGACTGTTGCGCGAAGAAGGGGGTTGCACTTGCACACACATGCAAAATCGCACGGAGAAACAGCAGACGACGGAGGGAACGGTGCACTTTGAATCGATTGTCGTACACATCACACACTAGCACACACGGACCAGCCAAAACGCAGCAAGAAAGGGATGGAGACGAAAGCACGGAGTCGATCTCACGACGAACGTATTTGGTAGATACTCACCGAGAACCAGCTCCCAGCCTTCATTGCTTAGCGACTTCTCGGGAACGACGTCGAGCTCGAGCATGATGAAGGCGCCTTGAAGGCCTTTTCACGCGTGCTGCTGCTGCTGCGAGGTGCACGCACGACTCCTCTAGTACCGCATCAGCTGCGGTAACGCGACGACGAGTTCAGAAGTGAAGGGGTGAGAGAACTGAAAACAAAGCAGCGATTCCGTAGCCGTTCACTCTTTGTCCGTGCTATGGGTCGCCATGTTGGCTCGCCTTTTGTTGTTGTCTTTTGGAAAAGCTTGTCAGCTGGCTGGACCTGGCTCGCTCAGCTGCTGCGACAAGCGTCGTCGCTGGATAGCTGGTTTATTTCCGCTCCTTTGATAGCGCGTCACCAGGGGGCAACAGCGTTGCAACTCTACATCGGGTTACTTTATATGGTGGCCTCTGAGACTACCGGCTCGACGCAGTTGCTGGACTTCGCAACTCGGCGGACAGCGCAGGCAAAGGCAGGATTTTTCGAAATGCAATCTCAAACGCTAGAGTGTCCCGGTCTTTCCATCTGCATCAAAACGAGGCGCGAATCGACATGCGATTCAAACAGCTGAATTTGAAGCGTGGTTACATTGGCAAGGCCCTGTAGCGCGGTTTGAGCACCAGGGAACACACGCACGAAAATCATTCAAAACCTATACCGACATGTGCAAGCAAACTAGAAGAATGTTTTTTCAAGACATTTCTCAGAGGGCACTTGCACATTTTGAAAATGAAATATTTTTGACAAAGTGGAACGACAAATTTTTGTGCATATCAGCTAATGAAGCATATCAGCGTTTTATAGTGAAACTGCTGCTCCGTATACAAATAACTGTCCATATAATGTCGTTAAAAAGCCAAAACGCGGGTGTAAGCCATGAATGACATCGCATCTGCTAAAGATCATGGAGCAAAGAAAAAATACTTTTTCTTGCTCCATATATATGCCAAAGATGGTACGGGTTAAAGAAACACCATACGAAGCGTTTTTAAGCAAAAGTACCACCAACGCTCAGAAAGAGCTCATGCGATACAGAAGCAAACTCCTTAAAATCCTGAAGCATGCTAAACCTAAATATTACGTGATTCTCCTTGACGGAATTATGGATCCGAAGCATATGTAGCAAAAACGAAATTCTTTTGGCAACTCCAGAATCCATTATTGTGGTGGCAACACAGTCCAAATATTCACGACCTGCAAATCATAGGGCATGCCAGAGTCCTTCCATGGAAGGACTCTGGTCATTCTGAGCGATACCCCCATGGATGCCCCCTTGAGTCGGTTACCCAGGCTGATGCATTGGCGGCCTTTGCTTGGAAAGCGTGTGGGTGGTTTGACCGCCTCCGGTCGGAGCTCGCACGAGGAGCCGGTGACGGAGGAGTGGCAGCTTGCCGTTGCTAATTTGAGCACCCTTTTGGACGCGGGGATATCTGCAAGAGAAGCGATTGAAAAGACGCTACGAGAGGAACGCAGCCTCCGAGAGGCCCTCCAGAAAAAGGTAACGGAGCTGAGGACGGCCTGTCTAAACATATGACACTAGACGTACAATGTGAGAGGACGCCGGCCAGAAATACTGGTCATACGCTGGTTGAGGAGCAACGGGTTGACACCGCGGGTGACTAAGTCAGGCCTTTTTTGGGTGGAGCATGCGCTTCGACAGAATCTGCGGCCGATGACGGCGGGTATGTACACACAAGCCCAATCTCGACCGAAACTTTCGTTGCGGGCTCAGACGGCGAAGCGCAGCACTCCCAGAAAAACAGCACATGGTCGGAAGGTAAAGAAGAAGGTGACAGCAGGGCATAATGCTCTCGTACAGTGATAGTGACAGGAGATGCAAATTCCTTCCGACTCAAGCCCACAGTACGCCAGATAACGAATGAGGACAACCGTGTCGGTTTTCATACAAAGAAGAGTTCGACGTTCAGGAAGGCAGCCGAGAAGCTGCAGCAAGAGATACGCGTACAGCAGGAAAAATAAAGTTTGGTGGTTCACGCTGGACTCATGGAGCTCCTGGATGGGGTGGAACCGAAGGCTGAGGTCCACTACATCAGAGAGCAGCTGCAGCAGTGAGTCGAGGAATTCCCATAGCACTTTTACCTGGTGTTTGGCATATCGGAAGCTCCACAATCAGACCAAATGGTACAGGGGAATTGTTAGTGGTGGAATGAGCTCGTGCGCGGAGTATGTCAGACCTGGGGAGTATGTAATGACCTGGGATAACAACGACAGGGTTCGTCACTCGACATGGCCAGAAAGGCAACGGGTATTCAGCAGTGGTGGCTCGAGTCGCTGGTTCCCAGTTGGGAAGGCAAGAATGAGTTTTTTTAGGCATGTCCCCACGTGGCTCTTATGGCGACAGGCGGCAGGGAAGGCCGAGGCTGGTTCAGCGGTTTCGCGGCACCGCAACGTCAGGAAGAACGGGGAACTTGGAAGGCGCGCGATGGGGACAACCCCGGCGCGGACCTACGGATGTTCTATGCACACAGCAAGACCTTGGTACAACTGGGGCAAAAACATTGAGCCTCGTGAGGGATGCAGTGGTAACCGATCGGAATGGGCACAGTACGGATGTGAGTTTCTCTGCCCTCCAACCAGCTGCAACATGGAAGCTCAAGAGGAAACACCGACGACATAAGCGACACCACCATCGGTCGACACAGCCAGGTGTGACGGTCGGTTTCCTCAACTTCCAAGGTGCAAGGAGGGAGCAGAAGTGGGGTGAACTAGTGAAGGAGATGCAGGATCGCCAGGTCACCATTTTTGCAGTTAGCATAGACTGGCCCTGATAGTTAGCCCGCCGTTGTTCGCTGGCGTTCATAGAACCCCCAAATGATCTAAGAGTAACGACATCTCTCTTCTCCTCCTCCTATGTCTGCACTCCTTATCTCAGCTCCTTCCTGGCGTAAAGCCCCTCAATTTTCAAAAGTAGCGCCATTCTTAGATCTTCCCGCCACCCCTAATTCTAGTTCACTGTAGCCACCCCGCTCACCCTGGCGCGTCCTCCACCACGCCTCCTGTCGTCCAAGCCTCCTCCGCTCCCCCATTGGCCAATCTGTGTAACGTGGAAGCAGGCGCAGCGCTTTTGTATATTTTTTTTCTTTCCAGCGCGGAGTAGTTGCCGCGCTTTTGTATATTTTTTCTTTCCAGCGCGCGCCGACCTCCTTTGTTGGGCCTGCGCGACGAAAGGACGGCAGGCGGACTGACGGAATGCGTTAGCGTAATAGAATGTGCAGGGCCGAGAACTTAATTGCGATGCCATGATGCTGCGCCTTCGGTTGCCGCAACAGACACAGCGAAGGCAAAAAGCTTTTTGCTTTGCCGTCCGGCGGGCGCAACGCGAAAAGAAGTGTGGATTCGCAGGATTGGGCAGGCTGACTTCGAGGAAGTGGCAAAGAACGCACGCCTTGGTGAAGTAAGGGCCACGGCTACTCACAACCTCTTATTTTAAACTTATTTCACGCCATCCGCATCGAAAAAGTGTGTGTTCATGCTCTGCATGGTTTTCAGCGCGTTGTATGACTTTTTTTCGAATGTGCTCTCTTTCTTTCATGTAGTTTCGTGACCCGCCGTGGTTGCTCAGCGGCTATGGTGTTGGGCTGCTGAGCGCGAGGTCGCGGGATCGAATCCCGGCCACGGCGGCCGCGTTTCGATGGGGGCTAAATGCGAAAACACCCGTGTACTTAGATTTAGGTGCACGTTAAAGAACCCCAGGTTGTCGAAATTTCCGGAGTCCCCCACTACGGCGTGCCTCATAATCAGAAAGTGGTTTTGGCACGTAAAACCCCATAATTTAATTTTTTAATGTTTCGTCTTGCGGTGAAATGCACGCATTTGCAGCTGGCCTGTGACATAAAAGCGACCTTATTCAGGGTGTGTTTTGAGCTCCACTAGAAGTTAGCACATTCTCGAAGATTTTGCAAGGCTCACTATGACTTACGATGACGTCTTTTAGCTTCGAATGTACGCCCGCATGTATTGATTTGGTTTGTGGTGATTAACGTTTTTAACGTTCCGTAGCGACTAAAGCTAGGATGGAGGTCGTAGTGGATGGCTCCGGATAACTTTATCTAGCTCGCCTGGGGATGTTTACCGAGCACTTTGATCGTTGAGTCCTACGTGGGCCGGTAAATTCCTCGTTGGCATTTCATAATACTCCCGTGCTAGCGCTGCTTTAGAAGTTGGCGCCTCGGCGCGATTGTATTTCTTCAATAAATTTTATTTACTAGTAGTAACAACTTGTCATTATTTCGTATTATTGACGGCGCCTCCAGGGCACCAAAGCGGCAACGGGAACACCAAAGCTAGAACCAGGGCTGGATGGGGCTCGCCGAAGCCTGTGAATGCCGATGGGGTATAAGATCGCGGACAGCCAATTTTGTATGCGAACACTCCCTGCGACGCCTCAATTAGTGTAATGTTACATGCTCTTCAGAGGCCTCCGTTAGCCATTACATGTGCCTTCCTGGAGCGGTACTTGTAAAAAAAAAAACAATATATCGTCACGATTACCAAAGCACCCTGCAATGAAAAAAACGGCTCTGTTGCCAGGCATTGCTGACCGCATACAGCCGGAATCTCTCACGCGCCGACAGAACAAAAGTGTTCTGCAGGTACGTGAATGAACCTACGAAACCACGTACACATACTTTCACGCTGTCAACACCTGAAACTTTGGGGTAATTACGCGCGTGTTTGAGTACACCGCGTGCTTGCTTCGTGTTTCAGCAACACGAACTCTCAACGTCGCACGCTTTACGCCTTAAATACGCCTTGAATAATGGTCATTTTCTCTATTTCTTCCGCAATTCCAACACGGAATTCTAAAGGCCAGTTACCGACTGACGAAGAAAGACCTCGATTGAAAAAACTGCTCCGCAGGGCTCGAACGAATTTTTCTGCGGATTTCCTCGCGTAGCGTGTTATGCCTGTTTCACATGCTGCGACTGGAACGACGAAAATCGGTGCTGTCGCACGCGTCGCAGAGCGATTTTTAGAGGGCCCATTTCACATGATTGCGATTTTAACAATGCGACTGGTGCGATTCCCAGGGTTGCTTACTGCCAGGTTTCATGGCACACGTTGCACAATTATTTTATTGTAATGAATAAAACGTTTAACTTATAATATTGTTGACTTTTCTTTATTAGGAGCAAATAATATGCTTGTTTTGTAATTTAAAAACGTGTTGAAGTTAACATTTGTTTCGGAGTGCGCGACGGCGGTTTCTGTAGTTCAGTGCGACATCGCGCACGTAAACAATGGTAAACAGCTGTTCGCAGGTGGTTCAGCGATTCTTTATTCTATGGTTCAGCGCTGTGTGTTATTTTATCTACCTTCTATGACCGTTTCGTTCTGCCTGCGCTACAACAATATACAAGATGACCTATCGACAAGTTCATATAGCTACCCTCACCGTATATGCAGTATTCGGAATTCGGCTGCCACGAAGTTGTCGTGTCAGCCCAACAAGATCCTCGCGCTACCCGTGCTCGGCGTCAGCTTCTGGAGAAACGATGCGTGTATATTGCCCGTCATTGCGCATATGTGGTGCCTGCTCCTAGCCAAACGCAACAAGAAGCACCAACCCGAACGCCCGCGTGTGCCCCTGAACGAAGCCTCAAACGATCTGTGTGATTACGACGTGGAATGAAAATTGTGTTGTGAAATTCAACCTTAGCGCTAGCCTGGTTCGTCCATCGCCGTGCTTGCGCTGCGAATATATATATGGGAGCCCCCTCTTAATATTTCTAAAGCCGCAAGAGCCCACGCATCAAATGTTTCGAGCAGTTACCGTCACTTTTGTAGAAACCTGTACGTTGTAACGTAGCAATCTAAAAGACACGCTTCTCGTCCACTTTGTTGTCCCGTGTCTCGCGCTGGTAGTATACACGGAACTTCTAACAAGAAGACCATATCAATACGCGCTATTCATAACGCAGGATCGTAGGCCCACGGCAGGCGGACTTGCCGTAGAATTTTTCAGCTTTCTGCTCAGCCTCGCACGCCTCTCAAGGTTAGCCTGTTTTGTGGAAATAAATATTATTATTATATTATTAATGTTATTAGATATTATAGCTTCTTCACTGTAATTTATAGCAATCATCCGGATTTCTTAAGCTAGTCATGCATTTAACCTGTATTAGATCAACATTGTTACGACGTGTTTACGGGAGTCATTTAAAACTAGATTGCTCAGCCAGAGAAAGAACAAATGCAAGCCTCAGTATTTATTCCAATTTGGTATTCCTAAACAGATTGTATTGGCAGAATTTTATGCCTGCTTGCATTTCCTGCAATTCAATGTTCAGAGCTGGAGAAACTTATTCCTTTTCTTGCTGTCGAAAGGCTGCTTCAATGTCGATAGCAAGCTATAATTATTCATTTCGAAAGTGTTAAGCAATGACTATATGTCTAAGCTTATCAATGCATTTTTGTTCTACGAACACAATTAAGTTTTCTCTCTCCCTCTCATTGACAGCCATGGAGTGAAACTGTTCACTTTCATAAGTATCCGGATGCAAACATTCTGGAGTTTGTCCTGAGCATTTATCTGCATCCTATAGTGTGCATGTATGTATCAAGTTTTTGTGTTACAATCGCAGTGATCTACACATATTGTTATATTGCAACAAACAAATTTATTTCACTTTGTTTTCAAATCTACAATGTGGCCATGCAGTAACGACTGCATTAATAAGCAAAGAAGAAAACTGCAGATTCAGTGTACGTGTTGGAATCTATGCGAAGTGAAGTTTTTGTCAAGTGGTCAATTAAATACTGTTAAAGTAACTGCGATATATACAATTTGTCTTATTTTCAACAATCCAACATGTCATCTTTTGCAAGGTTTGCTTATGCACCGCATAGGTCACAACCTTAATGTAATGTAATTTTTATGCATTACACTGTTCACAAACCATACCGAAACGCAAATGGCAGTTAATGTAGATGCACGCTGCGAGACATCAATGCAGTGACGTTTGTTGAGCAAGAAATGATGCGAGGTATATGCAGATAAATGAATGACATGTGCTTATATACATATTTATTTATATACCTCGCAGGCTGCAAGGTTGGAGTATTATGCGAGGGGGAATAGAAAAGTAGCTACAGAAGGAAGAAGGGCACAACATAAAAAAAAACATCAAAAAAAGCAGTGCCAATACATTGCACCAACTAGTCCGTGTTTTACTGGCACAACATTATACAATACTTAACAAACAATAACAGAAAAAGTTACTGCCCGTGCACCCTGTACAGACAGTAAACCAGCAAAGCTGAAATGTGCAGCCCCGGTGTTTATCACTGGGTTAATTGCAATGGTTTATTCAAGTCTTTCTATATTATTGGTTATGTCTGTGTTTCTTAATGAGGTTATGCACATGTTTGGCTTGGGTTTATCACATTGTTTATTTGGAATGCCACACATTGCACTTTGCAAGATCACTATCATGGAAAGTGCAATGAGTGGTTCATTGTGGTATTCCAGCGGGTCCATCAAAGTCTTTCTGAATTATGTTACACACTTGTGTTTTTTAATGCATTAATCATAATGTTTATGACTCAGTTATGCACTGCAGTTACGAAGTGACACACCGGGGCTGCACATTTCATTTAATTAAATACAGGGACACATTTTCGAACCTATTGGGAAGTCGGAGAGAGACTGCTGCACGCGTGCTCTGCTGCTAGAGAGAAACGACGTCACTATCGGTCTAGCCAATGGCCCACCACACCTTTGCTGTGAGATAATAATGACATCATGATCTTGTCTTAACCCCGTCCCCCTCTGTGTCCCTTCCCTGCAATAATACGCAGATAAATGTATGTTTGAAATGCATAAGCATTTCTGTCTACCCAAAAAGAAATGTCGCCGTCCATCATGCAAGACGAATGCAATGGCTCACACCCCCTTAAACAATGGCTCATACCCCTACACTAGGGTTTTTGGGATCGGACCATGAGTGTTTCGCCTAGGCATATACAGCTTCACTGTAAAAATAATGAACACCTTTCTGCTAGAAACCAAGGCAATCATGAGGTGTATTAATATATGAAAGTTTATTGAACATGCCGAGTAAATGCTGTTCGACAAGCAATAAACCGAATTTACACAAGAAGCAGAAGCAAGATCTGATGTGTGTCCATACAGATTCCAACAGGAAACGCATCCATCTCTGAAAGTGTAACAGTGGCCATGCTGACACAAGATTCTCCCAGTGTGTTTGCATCTACAACATCCATAATTTCTCTAGGCAGCCGATCTCCACAGAATGCTAGCTTCTTCCTCTACAATGCACTCTCCACATCTGAGCGTGCATTGTAGAGGAAGAAGCTAGCATTCTGTGCAGATCAGCTGCCTAGAGAAATTACGCAAGCTGTAGATCTAAAAATGCTGGGTTAATCCTGTCAGCACGGCCTCCGTTAGAAATGGATGCATTTCCTCTCGGGAAACACACATGAATTTTTGATTCTCCTTTTTGTGCATGTTCAGTCTATTGCTTGTCAGCGAGCATTTACTCGGTGTGTACATTAAACTTTTGGTTGTTAGATCATCTCGGTTTTCTTGTTTGTCCTATGTGTTCTCTGGTGCCATCTGCAGCCAGGCTATTCGTTTTTTTTTTTTTTTAGACTGCAACAAGTCACTTTAATGGCCCTCATGATACCTTATAAAATCTTTTATTTGGCCAATGTAGCAAGAATGTACAGTGTGAAGCAGTAAGAACAGGGTATGCTAACTTCTGATTAAAAGGTTTATTGTGAAAATGCAGTGATCTATAAAGGTTACCACAAAGTAGTACAGCAATAAAACCTGATAAAGACTAGTGCTTGATGAAACCAAACATAAAAGCAGGAAAGGGAGAAAATACATATAGATATACAAGTCCAGGGAAAAAAAAACATTGTGATCATCAAGTGTGCATGTGGCTACCTTCCAGGAAACTCATTTTTTTCCCAGTGGCATGGAACTGGAAGTATGTGCTTGCATAAACAAGCTGTCAGTCCGTCTATTGGAATAACAACAAAGTTTCTTGAAAGGTGCTGGCATGCAGGATTGGCAATTGTAATGATTTTTTTTCTTCTTGCACTTGGAATTTTTCTATAGTTTCTTTCTGTAGCATCTTTATTTATGTTTGCCTGTATCAAGCACCAATTTTTATCTATCCTTCAAAGATGTCTTTCTTTTTCTGGGGAAAACTCGGGGAAGGCAGGAGATGGAAATTCAAGACGATGAGCAACATGAGAACAAGGTGAAAGTAGGAGCCAACGTTTTCACACGTGGACCTTGAAGAAGACAAGTCCACTTGTCGAAACGTTGGCTCCTGCTTTCACCTTGTTCTCGTTTTGCTCATCGTCCTTTTTTTTTGTGCTAATTTATATAACTCGCCACATTTTTACAAATGAACCTCAGTTGAAAGTTCGTCCTCATCCATATCTAGTGTCATCCTGTTGATACTGCTTCATGCTATCCACTCTTGCAACATTTGTGTGTGTGTGTGCACACGCGTGGATTTGGATGTGAGATCGGGCCCTTGGGCAGAGGTATCATTCTTCTCCTGTGCAGCCTTATGAATTCATTAACTATACTGCAACAGAAATTCGATGGACAGGAACGAAGTGAACACACCGAGTACTTCTTTCTTGTCTGTTGTCTATCTGTAGCATTTTAGTTAATAATGAATATACACAAACTCATCTAGTTCTCAGTTATTATGTCAGGCTTATAAGCCCGCTTGTTTCCTGAAATATCTGCATGGCTATGTATTCTGTAATTTAATTTCTGGCTATGTGCTTGCAAGTCGCGTGTCAATCTCCTGATTTTCCCGACAATCTTGTGTGATGTGCAGGCCCAGACAGTTTCTGGTGAATCCATGCAGGGTGTAATCTGCACTACAAGTGCTGCTTTGATTGCCTTCAGTTCAGCTTTTCTAGGTGTAGGATGGCCTGGAATGGTACTCACTTATATGGCGTTTAGTTTTATGTAGTGTCATACTACTGTTACACTGGTATTGCCAGATGAGTCTACTATATGTGCCTTATGTTTGCTTGCATTTTCATGATTAGCAACCTCCTCTGTGTGTTTGGCAGTTGCATATAGTCTCCTGCCCTAATTGTTTGCCCCCATATTCCACGGTATGGGCCTGTTGTGTTTCAAGTTCAGGTACTCCCGAGGTTGTGTTTCTGAAGGGAGGGGTAGTCATCTTTGCATCTCGTATGCTAGCTGGCATAGTATCTTGGGACGAGGTTCTGAGCTCTTGAGACAAAGAATTTGTGCTGCAGGCTGCAACTCTACTCCGTCTAGGAGCTTGTTCGTCAGCTCTTTTTCATAGAGGTCATCAAGCATGGTACAGTTGGAAAGACCTGTTATTACTACCCGATGCCTGTATTCGATGAGTTGTCTTTTTTGTGTGCTGCTGGTAATTCATACCGTGCCATACCTTGGACACAAGCACAGCATCTGCGATTTTCTATAGTATGCACTAGTCCACCCCCATTATTTCGAGATTATTCTGTTCACCAGGTGTGGAAGTTGCGTCCAGGCATTGCATAATTGTTTCACCCACGTGCTGGCTCTGCCGTCACGGGCTTACACTAGCTGAGGATTTGTGGATGTTGACTTGCGGGCATATTTGTCCAGCTATGTGGATCACAATGTGCAATCTTGGGTAGTTCTTGATTCTAGTCTTTCTTTTTTTTTCCGACGTCCATATGAGCTGACTTATCAGAAAGCGAGAGGCCAGACTGGCCAAGAAAGTCTGCAGTGTTGTCGAGGGCTTGTTGCATCATTCTTGATTTCTGTATAAGATAGCTTTCCCATGGACTGTAATACACCATAGGCTGTAGTGTTTCTTGTAGTATGCCCGTGTTGTTGGTGTGTGTGCGCCAAATGTACCTCCAACTCTCACCTGAAATTTTCTGTCTTTCAGAAAGTTGCTGTTTAAGTGCTCTACCAGAAATGTTTTTGCTTATCGTTCCTCTTATTAGAGCAGCATGAGGTACTGCTGTTAAAAGCCTTTTCACTCTCTTCACTCTTTCATAAGCAGTATTACACAATGTCCTGCCATAAAGTTTCTGCTGCTTATGTCCCACTCATATCTGCCAGAAGGGACAACTCTCGAAAAAGGTTTTCTTTGTGCTATGTGTGCGACGTAGTATGAGCATTCATGCCTTTTATACATCTGTAGAACCAGCTTCCTGACAGAGTACTTGCTACACCTGCTCATGCTTATTTGTGAAGTGCTGTTGAACAATACATATCGATGCAATGAATATTTACACACTCGAATTATCACGAAAGATGGTTGGTTTACAATTCTGCCCTTTGCTTTCTATTGGTGTTAGATTTTGCATAAGCATGCCCCCCTATGCAATAGTATTTTGAAGTGTAAGGGTTCAATAAAAGGTGATGAACTAAATCTAAGTGCAAGAGCTTTTTTTCTCACCTACAACTCCCATCGAAATGCGACTTCCATGGCTGGCAAATCAACCCCTCGCCTTGTGTTGGCAGCAGAATGCTATAGCCACAGTGGCAGGTGAACAAATTGAAGAACAATATTTCTGTCTATAATTTTTTTTCTTGCCTGTATGTAAGTAAAGTTTGGAATAAATTTGTCATGGCAAAAAAGCCCAGTTTATGGTCTTTTATTGAATAAGCCACAAATTGTGTATAGTTAAAATGCAGAAATTTGTTCTGAAATCCTTGGGTGATATATGTTCTTGCAAGTAGCATGGTATTTCATTACTTATAAAAATAATAATCGCAGCGGATATCGTTATATGGATTTACACACTAATATATGTGATCACAAACTTATTAGAAACTTACTAGAAACATGGAAGGCATGTTTCTGCACACTTGATCCGCTGTGAATGTGCAAGAACTGCTTGTACTGGCTGACTTCACTGCACAGTTTTGATTTACTTTTCTTCAGCGTGTCGTTTTATACTGTTTTATCCCCACAAGAACAGGCCGTTTGCCTGCTTTTCGCATTGTTGCACGAGTTCTACATAATTGTGCTGGAGGGTACGTTGTCACTTTGCCTCTATAGCAAGCAATTTAATTAATCTGCTAGCTGTACAGTTGATTACCTTGCAGAGCAAGTGTTCATACAGATGCAGTAAGGATACAAAGTCCGCAACATAGCCTATGTTTATTGGTTTCTGTGCAAGAAAAAAAAAAAAATCTCCAGAGAAGAGGTGCAACTTAGCGTGCATGTAATATTTTATTCAAGCCACGGATTTAATACTACCGTAGCAAATTCATTACGATAGCCTACACTTTTGCTCTGTCAAATTTAATAAGAGGCAAGATAAGCTTTCAAGATGAATCGGGAAATTCATGCTTGAAAACCGACAAGAAAATGCAACTGAACGGTACCGCGTTCAGCGCAACGTAGAAACTTCGGGTACTTTGCTGTCTTGTCATTTGCCCTTGCCGAGGTTGAAATAATTCAAGCTGCTCCGTAAGCGCGATTTTTGCATGCTACTCAACAAAAGAAAATTGTGACGACCTCGTCGTCTGCTGGGGATCGAACACCTCCTAGGACTGACAACTCGCAAAGGCGCACGAAGCAAAGGTGAAAATGCACTTCATTTGCTGTGTAGCGTGTCAACAAACGCATAGCAATAGGAGAATGCAATCTGTACAAGTTTTTTATTCTCCCTTAATTCGCGCACGTACCTAATTCGACGATCCACGTCTCCGCGATTGCACTGCTCGTGCGAGACGCCATCAAAACAAACCGGCGAAATAGCTCCGTTGACAGCTCTCCGCGCAATTTCGACGGAAAATCGCAGCGATCGGTGCGACGGTGCGACTGTGCGACCAACCGGTTGGTCGCAGCCGAAAATCGGGGGGTCGGCACTGCGACTGCGATTTTCATCGCAAACGACGGAAATCGCACTTCCGGTGCGACGAAAATCGCATCATGTGAAACAGGCTTTAGCCGTCGTCTGCTACGGCAGGCCCACCACCGGCGGCGCCACCATTGAGGCCGCGCCGAGCGGAGGAGGAGGGAAGCGAATGGCGCTACTTTGGAAGATTGAGGGGTTTTATCCGGGCGCCGACAGTGACGCCACCTGGCCTTGTACAGCTAGCAGACGCTCCCAGCGTTCGCTCCTCTGGCGCGCAGTGCACTACGCGCCTGGAGAGAAGGAGATTCTTGATGATGGGAAGGAAAGGTTGGGGTAAAGTGCAGCGCAGTAATTGTCTCTCAGCAGAGGACACCTCAACCTGCCTGGAGGATTGGTTGTTACGTTTGTGACAGGAGAGGCTCATAAATGAGCTACTCCAATAACTGCCGGGGTCCACGTTGCACTGCTTTATCGAAGCTCCTTCCAATGCGATCACTTTGATTGCGGTGTGTACGGCGGAGGTAGTGTGCGCAAGCGAGCTAACGGAGGGCTTTTTTCTCGAACGGTGCCTTTTGATGAGCTTCATTTGAACTTCAACGCCACCAAGAGAAATTGGAACAACATGCGCTTTGTATATGGATATTTACTTTTTAAGACACAGATCGTTTTGGTGTCTAGGCTTGATATGAACCGATGGTGGTGGTGTACTACTTCTATAATATACTCTGTCAAAGGCGCGTTTGCTCGTACTACGAAAAGGCTTGATAATGCATCGGAGCTTAATTTCTTGATGCCGTAATTCCTAAGGATTTGGCTTTCAAATCCGTCTTCCGTGAAGTGATCCTAACATAAAAAAATAAGATTTGGTATGGCACAACTTTTTGAGAAATGATACAAGGCACGGAAGAAAAATATGCACCGTGACATTTCACAAATAATTTCGAAGATAAGATATGTCAGCCCGCCGTGTGTGTCGCCATAACAATTTTATAAACGTGGAACGTTGAAAACGGTCTTGGTCAAGGCGCGCCCCTTCGTTAGAGCTTTCTTTTACCCGACCCATCCGCGTTAAAAGTGTTTCAACCAGCTTAGATGTGCACGACATCTTTGAATCCAATATAATTACGGCTATGTTTAGCAGATGCCTGCATTCAGGTTTATTATGCGTGCAGATATGGCGTACTCAAGATGTAACTGCCGTTGTTGTGCCTAGGCACAGTAACTGCCGACTTTGGTAACAACCCCGCAAAACAAATACGTGCACCAATGCGCGTTACATAAAAGCTAGACCAGCACCGCGAGTAGCATGGACAGCGGGAACTCAAACGAACGATAAGAACTGCCGTTTTAGTCTCGAGTTCGTCAGTGGAGTCCAATTAAAAAAAAAAAGAATACGTCTAGGAATGCGCGTCACTTCAGTATGCAATACGCGTCCCTGAACGGCGGGTCGAACTAACACGTGAAGCGTAACTTTCGGGTCTGAGTCCAGCAACGGTTTCAACTGCAACGAAACGAGTGCGCCATGCGATGTGCGCAACATCATAATGAAGCCTGCCGAAACAGAAGCGTGAACGGCGAGGCTCAGACAACATGAAACACGGCTTTCGTGCAGTGAGTGAACGTTTCCAACTACAACCATGCTGAACGTTATTTAGTGCGAAGAAAGGCTGCAAACGCTCGCGCTTCTCACCAAATCGTCCGAAAAAATACGAGTGATCACCTTCTGATGAACGGCCACTTTCATAACACAAAGGCACGGGTCCCGCGCATTTTCAAAGTTTGTCCGTCCAATCCTGTGCAGCGCAATCTTTCGGCGAGCCGCGCTGCTTCTTCCGGATGGAATAACGAAAAGCCTCCTCGGTTGTCGCACCCATAAACACAACATAGGCTAGGCAACGCCGCAATACGTAAACAGCGCCAGTGCTAACAAAACGCATCCCGAAAAAAAAAAGAAAAAAACTCCGCCGCCAGAATTCAACCGAAGCGCGATTTCGATACCCGGCAATGGCGCCGGCGTCTGCTACGGACCAAAAAAGCACGCGTTAGCGTATGAGGACGGCGCTTCGACCAATAGGAGGGTCGACTCCGAGAGAGATAGTGGCAAAGTTCAGAGGAAGTCGTTACTTTCTAATTTAGGGGTTTTAGGCGTGCGTTGCTTGCGGTGCGGCGTCGGCGAGTGTGAAACACTCATTTGACTCACTGGCTGTACGAGGCACCACTTCTGGTTATCCTTTTTGGCGATGCGGATTTCGTTTCGCATCTAAAGCGTGGTAACGCAGGGCTGACAGAACGCGCTTCACAAGCTGGCCATAGCGCTCGTGCCTCCCACAGTGACGTGACAGCAGCTGATGCGCCGACTCCTCGGGAGAAATGAAGATAAACAAAGTCGTTGACCGCCTGCTCAAAACGAAGTTAACAAAGGGAAACTATAGTCGTGTACAAGTTTAGAAGGCCGCGTCATTTGCCCCTCAAAGGCCGACGCACATGAGCCTCCACCAATGGGCGCGCAGTATAGACTGACGCCATGAGCCAGACGTCGAGTGACCCCGCCGACGGAGAATATGGCGGCCCGCACTTTGAACTGCGCCGAGGCCACGGTGGCCGATATGCGTCAGCGGGGCTATTTCTTTAGTCACTGAGGCAATCGGCTGCCGCGCTTCGGTCATTTGGGCGGGACCTCTCCTGTCCTAATAAGCTGTACCCGACTACAATAAACTGTCGAGGGGAAGTTTCGGCTTTAAACTCGCTGTTCTTGGGAATAGTTAACCAAGAAAGGTGGTCTGTAGTGATCCAGAGCAAACAAACAATGTGAAAGTGCTTTGAAGTTTTTTTGACAGATTCTTGCAAACTTCACAAAGATTTGCTAATGACTGCATGTAGGTTATTTATTAATGACACACTCGGGGAAGTGCCCTAAATTTTTCTACGTGACAAGATTGCAGCAGTGCACATGTTTCACAAAAAAATGTAACTGGGGCTGTCTAAGGTTGCCGGCCCGGACAGCCTTAAAGAGCCCCAATTTTTCCTACTAAGGCCACGTGGCCAGATTTTTGAATACATGAACATCGCTTCTAATGCAACAAACCAATTGTATATTTCTATTTCATGCTATCACTACCCGTCCGTAGGTAAGCAACTCCAAGCCATATCGTTTTGCCGTCCCACGTGCCTCTAATCCATAAAAGTTCCTTACCTATTTCTTGTAACCTTTCCACTTCATACCTCGCCTAATTAACATGGCTACGCCTTTCCTTGACGCAGTCATTCTGTTGCACCTATCCCATACATAATTGGTAATAGCAAACGGCTGCTCAGAATCTCGTAGACGCATTTCAGTCAAGCCGTACACGTTAATAGTTTGCCATTCAGCTGTGTTTCAATTTCCAATCGCTTTTTACGCTTGCGGTCACCCTTCATGCTTATGTAAAATTTACCGTCTCTATTTTTGTCCTTTGTACGTCTTAACTCTTTGTGATCTAATTCTGCTCCTTGCTGCTGGGTTGCTGCATTCAATACTCAATTAATCTTCCTTCCCTAGAACCTGGGGCCCCCCTAAAAAGCTATAGTGCCCATGCCGCGAATCCAGCTAGACGTCCAAATCGACGTCCAGTTGGTGTTGCTACACCATCGCTAAAGCGTATCCCACCACGCACAAAAGCGCCTTAGCGGCCTGCTCGGCGCACTTCTCAGTTGATGCCAATGACCGCAAGATTTATTGCCTTAGCTAGCGCCCAAATTTCCCTGTTTATTGCAAGCACTGCCCTTTCAATTGCATAATCCTGCCATTCAACCCCTGCCATCATGTACACTGAGATTTACACTTCCTTGAAACATTCCGCAAATCGGTAGCCCCTTCGGCTATTTGATTCGCGATCCCTGTTCCCCATCCTTGCAGTACGTCAATCATTCCGCCTATTATCACCACTAGGTGCCTCTCCTCCATTGTGCCCCACATGTGTTCCTTGGCTTTTGCTAACATTTTCCTAATCGGCTTTTGCGGAAGCGGGCTAATCTGGACTTGCTCGCCTTTAGCGACCCTCTTTATTATCATTGGTTCTGCTTTACGTATGTTTGAATCTTTGAATCTCCAACAAAGACAACTCAACGCCTATCGTCCTTCTCGCCGCTGAAAGCTGCACCTGAGGGCGCGATGCCTTCCCCTCCTGTCTTATCGTCACCCTTCGCATTGTTGCCTTCTTCCGTGGCCGGCACGTCAGAGGTGACCCCTTCGCGACCATCACTGTCGTGCTCACCACTGCCTTCCAACGTGGTGGTTTGGGCTTCCTTACCTTTGTCGCTTCGGAGTCATCCCCGTTCGCGGTGCTCGCATCGAAATATTCACCATTGCTTTGCCACAGTGGTGGCCCCCAACTTCATTTCGACATTGTCTAGCTTGTATTCTACCACTTGCCTCTGCTTCTGCTCGCTCTTGAGCTCTTGTTCAAGCTTCCCAACCTGCTTAGCCAGCTTATCCTTCAGCTCTAAACGGTGTAGTCGCGACTATAACGCACGCATCCTACAGATAAAAATTGCCCCGTTTGCTTCGTGTAGTGACTCAAAGCGCGTTTCCTGCAACGCGTATTGTAACGCATGCGCTAAGAACAGCGCATGCCTGAGTTCCTACTTGTACCGACCATCATTTTGTACCAACAGGGCCTAGTATAAAAGTATAACCGCACTTGTAGAAAAAATGTGCAAAAACAATTATATGTTACACACTGATATCGAACCAAAAATGCCAAGAAACTGGAAAGCACCAAAAAATAATATCTGTACATTGCTTGATTAACGTAACACTTCTAACAATCAAATGGGCGAATGCTCAAATAAGAAAAGGTCATCGCTTTGGCGCGCTGCTCCTGCTGCGCTGAGAAAGCAATTCCAGTCGGCACATCTGTTCCGTTCGGCATCATCGGCATCACTCGAGAGAGTGACGCAGATAGATGGATGGATGCTATGAGCGCACCGGGGCGGTTGGTTGCGACACCAAGCTCTCCTCATAACGCCTAATGTCTTACCTATGTTAAACAGAAAAAAAAGAAAAGGAATAAAAAACACTCAATTTTCATAACCAAAGTTTGTGAACTACTTTTGGGAACTTTGTTTTTGTAGGCTTCCGTTGTTCGTCGCTTCCCTAATTTTGTTTCATTCATCTTGAAATCGCCTCTTAGTAATCTTTATTGCGGAAATATTTCCTTTCCCCTTGCTCTCGCTGAACCAAAGGGTTCCAAGTATACCAGAGGCGCCTAAATCGGCTGCTAGGCAGATATCTTTATATTGTAATAAAGCATGCTCCATCGTTTCCCTAGCTTTATCGCGGCAAGCCCGTGCTTCTGCGTTCTTATATCTCGCCTTATAGGGGCGCGTTCTTAAGGCATCCTGATCTCGCTTTCAAAAGTAATGAACTTGCCTTTGAGTTATCATGAGTTGTTTGTTCCCTGTTTTCATTTGTTCCTCTTAAATAGTTGCTCATGGCAGGTACCTTTCCTTTGCAGCCACCCATAAAATTGTCTCGGCCTCTCTGACTTTCAACTTGACGTTCTTTGTTGCCATATTGCTCACCATGCAGGCTGCCCCTATTGGAAAATCCTATTTAATTTCAAACTGGGCTATGCAGGTTTAAACGGGGTCTTACAGGGACCTGTTTAGAAGCAAATATGTTTAAACAGCGCCAGTTTACACACGAACAGGACTGAACAGGGTCCCGTTTGGCATGCAAACAGGTGTAGGCACGACCCGTTTACACAGAAATATGTCTTAACAGGGGCCATGTTTGCAACTAAACTGGCTTTTACTGGACGCAATGGCACCAAACAGGAGCGCCTGTTTGGCACAAAAGCTGATTTAATCTGGAGCTTTGTGGTATCCATACTGGATGGCATCATGATTACCAGTTCAATGCTTGAACAGAACTGGGGAGGAACCTTTTTTTTCTCTATCTATAAAATTTAGCACCTAGTGCTAATTTGGGGCCATTCTAAAGCTTTATAGAAATTGCATCACCAATGGCTGGCATTGTAGCTTTTAATAAAGCTGCATGCACGCACACATACGCACAAACAAAACGATTTCGCAAGCCATGTCCTTTATTAACACGTAGATTTTTGAAAAGCGCTGACACGTGCATACTTGCTGGTAAGCTTCCTAGTTCTCTTCCTCCACTGTGAATCAGTGTTCTTCCTGCACAAATACCTGAAAACTCACCCGGCACATTTATTTCCTTCCATATTCCTCAGTCATTATTCATAAACGATTTACTGTGAGCTTCCCTCACTTCAGAACTTGTCCAGCCCATATCACCCTTCACAGATTTTGCAGTGTTCCCGTGAGGACCCAATGCGAGGCGTCCCACTGACCTTTGGGTGCCACTGAGTACTAATTGTATCCGTGATATCAAGCTAACAACCGCATTTCCAAATTAAAAGTGGATGGATGGATAGATGAATGGATGCAATTAGCGTCCCCCTTGGAAAGAGGTGGTGGGTTGCGCCACCAAGCTCTTGTTATTACATGCCTAACGTCCTACCTATGTTAAAAAAGGAAAAGAAAACCCACGTTGAATTCCCATAAGCAAATGTCTGATCACCCATTGTGAACTGTCTTTTTGTGCGCCTCCGTTTCTTGTCTTTTTCCTACTTTTGTTCCACCAATCCAATCTCATCTTACTAATCTCTATTGCGGACATGTTTACTTTCGCCCTGCTCTCGCTGAACCCAAGGGCTCCAAGGAGGCCAGTGGTGCCTTAATCGACCGCTGGGCAGATATCATCACATTCTAATAAAACATGCTCCTTCGTTTCCCCAGCTTTACCGCGGCAAGCACACGCTTCTTGTTGTATTATTTCGCCCAATTTTAGAATATGCTTCCTCCGTATGTATCCCATATAAATGATGTGAAATAATTGAATCGAATCGGTCCAGAGAAATGCTATTCGTTTTGTTTACCGTCGCTTCGACCGAGACTTTTCACCGTCAGCTGCTCTTGCGGAATTAAACCTCCGGTTTCCTTGCAGACGGCGGCACATAGAATCTCTGAAGATTTTCTTTTCCTATAAGAACTCTCTTTGTCACCTATCAGATCCCTCCTTGCTAACGCCTGCTTGCCCCACTTCAACTAGAGCTTATCATGCCTCTAATATCAGACCCCTCCATCCACGCACTAACAGTTTCAAATACAGTTTTTCCCCCCGCATGGTCAAACAATGGAATTCGTTACTTTCCGAAGTTCGTTTGTTACCAATTTCTCAATTTTTAAATTGTATTGTTGATATATAGTTCCTTTACATTTTTCTACTTCTATGTTCCTGTTTCTGCATATCATAATTAGTTTTACTCGCATGTACACCCACTCCTGCCATAGCCCTAACGGGCTGCAGTATGTATAAATAAATAAATAAATATAAATAAATAAATAAATAAATAAATAAATAAATAAATAAATAAATAAATGCGTGTTATAAAGCATCCTGATCTCGCCTCGAAAATTAAAGAGTTTACCTTTGAGTTATCATAAATTGTTTCTTTCCTGATTTCGCTTTTCTCCCTAAAGAGTCATAGTGTTCCTGTATATGCTCCCGCAGGGAGCAGAGTTGCCCATAGGTCCGGTTTATGAACCCGCTCTGCAGTGGAGCCACTCCTCGCGTGCGCAGGAGGCAAATACCGCGCGGTGTTCCATTTGCGTTTTTGTCTGCTGGTCGCGAGCTACATGCGGCAACTGTACGCAAGCGCTGAGCAAGATGGCACTTTTTAATGCAGGCTAAACTAGAACGATTGGGGTAGCCCGAAGGGTGCCAACCCCCTGAAATTTTAGTTTGTGTGTACATATATACACGAACATATACAAACACATGCACGATTGTACATATAAAGAATAGGACCCCCTCGATCCCTCGAAATAAAATCCTGACTACGCCATGGCTCGAACAGCTCAAACGTTCTCATTCAAACGCGCATTACCTTGCAACAAAAAGCGGCGCAATGTTTTTCTACATTCATATGAAGTTTTCTCGCGGAGGCGGAAAGCAAGAAATGTTTTAAAGGGTGTTTGAAAAAAACTTGACATGCGTGGTAGACAATTAAGTGAGCACTTTTTGGCTGCCGAAACAAGACGAATAATGAACGTCACCAACAGAAGTATCGTGCCTGCAGTTATGTCAGTGACCGTTGGACGTCATTCATCATAAACATCGTTCGCAGCAGCTGCACGTTTCCGATATATGCGGTGCAGACACGTAAATTTAAACGCACTTAAAATGTTCACACGAACACATCTTATGCAAAGTTTATTTTTACGATTCATACCGCAAACTTAACAGCTGCCTCGTAGCAGCAAATCTGCAGCGGAAAAAGATTCAAGATGCACTAGCTTCTAGATCAAGTTTATTTCGTACAAGGGAATGGATGAGCAATGGCTGGCGGCAGCAGGGGATGAGTGCTGGTTCTTGGACCCTTGGGGGGGGGGGGGGGGGGCAGAATTCAAGGCCACTGGAAAGGCAACAAGTTATTAAGAGTAACAAAAGGTTATTTTTATTTGACTAATCACATAAGATGACAAACTGGCAAAGTAATTATTCACACATTGCAGACTGTAATATGACAGCACAGTATTTCTTTATCTCTTCATACTACTCATGCAGGTACAGCGCTTATTAAACGTACAAAAATAATTTCACATTCCTCACGTCGACTAAGGCTGATCGAACAAGCAACATTGCGGGCGGTAAATGCTGAAGCTATCTCAGCTGTCTCATAAGCGGAAGCACACGGTGTTTTCGCTTACTACAAAACAATGAACACCAGCCCATCAGTGAAGTACTATAGCGCCAAACAGACGACACAGGAAGAAGAGACACGGACGAGCGCTTACTAACAACTGATGCTTTAATGACGGAAACACACAATATATATACACAAATTTGGCGGCGCAACTCGCGCATTGTCAAAACATCACATGGTAAAAGGGCAAAAGGTGATAGAACGATTGTGAATGTGACGTTCGTGAAGATGACACGTGGTGTACAGGGCCAAATGACTATAAATGACACGTGGCCCTGTACACCACGTGTCATCTTCACGAACGTCACATTCACAAAATTTGTGCATATATATTGTGTGTTTCCGTCATTAAAGCATCAGTTGTTAGTAAGCGCTCGTCCGTGTCTCTTCTTCCTGTGTCGTCTGTTTGGCGCTATAGTACTTCAGTAATGCACCAACTAGCCCAACAAAAAGTTTCACCAGCCCATCAATCGACTTTACATGAAAGATGAGAAAGCCGACAAAAATTTTTAAAAATCGGAGCAGAGAAAACCTAGCCAGGGTGCAGCGGGTAAATTTTACCTGCTAGTATTCTGTTCTGAACACACTTTTCCGGAGCCGCATAGTCAGAACAATCGCACAAGCAACAAAGCGAATTGAGCGAGTTGGTAAGTTAACATTCTTGGCGTATATGTGCAGCGCGACACAGACTTGTCGTCCTTTCTTTGTGCCACGTCTGTGTCGCACTGGACATATACACAAAAAATTGCACTAGTGAACAACCTCTCATGCCAGGCGTACGCATTTCAGCGTGTACAGGAGTGTTACTCGAGATAAATGTCGCTTTAGTGTAAACAAGCTGAACTCATCTCTGTAAACAAGGCGAACGGACCTCGCATATCCTGGTCCCTTTCGGACCAGGCGGGTCTCGTCCGTCCGCACGGCACCGCATAAAAAGCTTTGCCACCTTCCGTGCGATTTGCGCAGTTTGGTGCGCTGCAACCTGTCATACTGGAATACAAGTGTCAAATTGATCTGCTTCGTAGTACTTCACCAAAGTCAGTAACTTAATATCATCGAATACCATACCTGCAACCCAGATCATTGCTACGCCCGCTCGATGGTCCGCTGATTGCAATTTCGACGACACTGACAGAAACGAGTCGGCGCCGTTTCCGTAAAGTTGGCTTCGGAGCGCGCAGTTGATCATTTGACGTCATTTTGCACCACGTGATCGCGCTCGGCGAATAGCGGTGCGAGCGGCGTCGGAAAAGTTATGGGCAACTCTGTTCCCTGCGGAAGCATATACAGGAACACTAAAGAGTCACGGAGCCTCGCGCCATCCAGTGGTTGTGCAAGGAACCCAGCAGCGCTGACGTCGGGTGCGCGCGTCTTCTGCTCTGATTGGTTGGCCTATCCGGCCAGAGAACACCCCCGTCGCAGCACTCACGGCCACGAAAGCCTGAAGAGGCTCGCAGACAAAAGTTTCGCTTTTGAAAGGGAGGTTGTTAGATAAATAAATTACCTGGCCTTATCACCTTTTCTCCGCCAATGCATCTGCATATCACAATGAACTTTATAGGGGTATTACTCAGGCTCGCGCGTGCGCACCTGACCCTTCTCTGGATCGCACAGCGCCGGCGGAGCGGCAGTCGCTCCCTAGCACTTTCGCAGCAGCCCTAGCAGTCAGAGCTGTGACCCCTAACCCGCGGTTCACAGTGAGTTGCGACCACGGCGGATTCAGGCCAGTGGGGACAGGGTGAGTCTCGACCTAAGGTGTTTATTCACCTTGGTGTACAATGATTCCAACAGACAACAACAGCCACAACACATACAAATACAGCACAAAACACAACCGCAGCGGCGGAGAATTCCGCACGTCTGGGGTGAAACAAACCGCACAATGTGGGAGCCACAAAAGAGGCTGATA
Source organism: Dermacentor albipictus (assembly GCF_038994185.2). Lineage (NCBI taxonomy): Eukaryota > Metazoa > Arthropoda > Arachnida > Ixodida > Ixodidae > Dermacentor > Dermacentor albipictus. The sequence goes on along the minus strand of NC_091823.1, from coordinate 140,093,865 downwards.
AGAGTTCAGCTCACCCAAAGTGGTTCCGCGCTCGGGCCCTGGGGCGGTGAGTCGCACACAACGGCCGGGCGCAACAGGGGACGGCGTGCGGCGGTCTCAGCGGCTGATTTGAGATGCGGCCGTTCGCAAGCTCTTCTACCGTGAGACAAAGATGCGTCCGGGGGAATAGCGCTTCTCCCGAGCGGCGGAGAGGAGGCTCCCCGGTTCCAAGAAAGGGAAAGGAGGGAACGGGGTGCCTTGGCTGCAGCGTCGCGGCCAGGCGCGAAGAGCAGCGGGAGTGGCGAAGGTGCCCTCTCCACGCTACCCTCCGCGAGCGAGCACGTGATTATCGCGTGATAACCGCGTGGCCGCTCCGGAGATATCGGGATGCGCGTGCGATCCCCACATCCCCCCTCCTTAAAATAACCCTTCAGCCGCTAAGAGGCCGCCGTCACCTGCGGCTTTCCTGCGAGAGGGACATGCTACTCCGACAGCAACACGGTTTGAGTCCGTGTTGGTGAGGGAGCAGCTCTAGCTGCAGACCGTCGTTGTCGCCGTGTAGGTGGTCGCGAGCCAGGCCGGAACATGAAGGATGTTACGGAGCCGCTTGACAGCAGCGGGATGCAGTGGGAGGCAAGAAGGTCGTTGGGTCCGGGTCACCTTGCGTCTCGGCGGCGTCACCTGCCCAGTCGGACGTGCCGGGTCCGTGGTGGCGAAAGGGTCCCTGGATGTTTCTTGGCTGCCTCGATTACGCTGACGCGATCCCCGAACTAGCCTCGATATGGCGCAGGACAGCTCTTTTGATGTTCTCGGAGGTCGATGCCCTCTGGTATGGTCGAACGCTTTTCTTCCGGTTCGTTCCGACACAGCTCGCCCCCTCGCGGGTGTCGGCACGCAAGATCGGCAAAGGCGCGCCGACCCGCCTCGACGATGGCTTGCACCTCGCTGCGCAGCAGGGGTCCACTCTGTCCTTGCGGGAGAAGTGTACGCTCGGCCTTGAGGCTGGATGCTTGGTTGCGGGGCTTGCAACTCGGTCGCGGAGCTGTGCGGTGCGGTTCGGCGAATTCTGCGCCGCTGCGACCATTCCGGACCGGAAGTCGCCCGCTGCACCTCTCACCTCGCTGTTAGCCGCCGGAGGATGTTTTCTCGCCGCCCGTTGCCTGCACTGCGCTGCTGACTGCTTGCGGCCTGCTCGTCCCCACCGGCAGTGGAGATGGTCTTTTCCTTTTTGCTTGATGGTTGTTGCACGGCTCCCGACGGGCGGTCTGCTGCTGCGACAATTCTGTTAGCCCCTCTCGCTTCTTCCAAAGAGAAAGCGCGTGCTCGCTCTGGAAGCCTGCATGCTAGACATCTGAGGAGCATTCCGTCCGATATCGTGCACAATAAAATAGCCTCCGCGAACCGGTCAGAGTTAGTTCTGCCGAGATCGCAAGTTATGATGCCGCACCGGGCTCGAACGTCGAGCCGTGCCACCCGATGCCGCTGCCTGCGGGCGCGGGAGAGCATTCTCCTCGGGCCACTCGTTCCCTCTGTCATAGTAGGGTTTAAGATCGCAGACATGCACCGGTCGGCTGATCGGTCTTAGCTTCAAGTCCGCCAGCCTGTACACGAGCGAAGAGACAGTCTCTCGCACCCGGTACGGTCCTGTCCATTTCGGCGCCAGAGAAGCTGAGAATTTCTTACTGGCGTCGCTCAGGACGTGATTCCGTCTCAACACCAGGTCACCCTCTTTGTAGTGAACTTCCCGATGAGAGCGGTCGTACTGCGCTTTCTGCTCGGCACGTGCAGTGCTCAGGTTCCGTCGCGCTTTTCGTAAAGCCTCCGTTACCTTCGCGCGCAGCCCAGTCGCATAATCGGCGCGTGCCGACGAAACAACCAGTTCCGTGCTGCTTCGTTCCTGTAGAGTAAGTTCTACCGGATTCAACAGCTCCCTCCCAAGGTTGAGGGTGGCGGGTGTATACCCAGTCGATCGATTCACTGTCGACCTGATCGCAAATCCAATTTCAGGAAGACAAGCGTCCCACTCATTGTGCGTCCCCGCAAATGCAACTAGCATGTGCTTGATGTTGCGGTTCACACGCTCAGTGGGATTCGCCTGGGCATGGTACGTGGTTGTTCTCCTGTGCTTAATGCCGAGAGCTGCACAAGAGTCCACAAAGAGTTTGGCAGTGAAGTAGGACGCATTGTCCGTTATCAGCTGCTCAGGATAGCCGAATCGTGTAAACACCTCGATCAGCTTTCCCATGATTACGCGTGCCGTCAGCTTCCGTAGGGGGAACAGTTCCACCCACTTGCTGAAATGGTCTGTGACTACGAGAAGGAATCGGTTCCCGCTTGGTGTCCTGGGGTAAGGCCCCATGACGTCACATGCCGCAATTTGCCACGGTGTTCGGCTATTGATCGGCTGCATGAGTCCGGGTGGGCGTCCACCACGCGGCTTCACGCATTGGCACACGTTGCACGAGCGGGCGTAGCGCATCACCTCCCGCTTCATTCCAGGCCAGGTAGCAAAGCGGCACAACTTTAGATAAGTCTTAGGGCCACTTGCATGCCCGGCCAGGCACGTATCGTGAAAGTAGCGTAAAAGTGCTCCTCTCAGCGTGCGTGGAATCACCGCTTTGAAGGACTCGTGTGTATCCTTCTCCGCGGGAATGTATCTCAGCAGGACGCCGTCAGAGTCTAGCAGGTAGGAATCCAACGCGCTCACAGCATTACCAGCTGTTTCGGAGCGCCGCGCACCCACAGCAATACCAGCTGCGTCCATGTGCGCCGCGGCCGCGCCGCCGGGCTCCCGGAGCCCCTCAAACACTTTCTTACAAAATGGATCCTCCCGCTGTGCCTCTAACAGCTCCTTTCTGCCGAACACGCTCCCCACTGAACTGACGCAGTCCAAGTGGTTCACGCTTTCGTCCTGAGAAGGGGGTTCATCCGCCCTTCCTTCAGGACCAGCGCCGTCGAGCATTGTAGCAGTTACTCTGCTCTTCGGCTGAGTCACTGAGGGGTCACGATGGGTATTAATATTACCCCTCCTGACAACCTCAATCGTCGCAGCGGTTAGTCCGCTCTCAAGCTCAGTTTCGGGCGAGGTGAGTTGAGTAGTAATATCACTCTTCTCACAGTCAACGGGCGCGCGCGAAAGTGCGTCCGCCACAACGTTGTTCTTTCCTCTCCTGTAGCGAACGGTAAAATCGTATCGCTGCAGGAGAAGTGCCCATCGCGCGAGCCGGCCGCTCGGCTCTCCTAAGCGCCTAAGCCAAGTTAGTGCCATATGATCGGTCTCAATTATGAATGGGACTCCATCAATATAGTAGTCAAACTTTTTGAGAGCGAAAATGATCGCCAGACATTCCTTTTCTGTCACGGAGTAATTTTTCTCTGCGGGAGTCAAAGAGCGGCTGGCAAAAGCTACCGGGCGCAAACTACCTTCGTGCTGTTGGAGCAAAACCGCTCCTAGGCCAAGGTCGCTGGCGTCCGTATGAATGACAAATTCTTTGTTCAAATCAGGTAGCCTTAACTCGGTGGTTTCCACGAGCGCGTTTACGAGGTTGCGCAGTGCCTCCTCTTGCTCGGGACCCCACCTCCACTGCTCACCTTTCCTCAACAGCATTGTCAAGGGGGCTTGCAGTGCAGCGCAGTTTGGGATGAACTGTCGATAGAAATTCGCCAGCCCCAAAAAGCGTCTCAGTCCGCCTATGTCTTCCGGTGATGGGTAGTTCAATAATGCCTGAACCTTGTCATCACACGGTAGAAGGCGTCCGTTATCCAGTTTAAACCCCAGTAGCGTTACTCGGGTTGCTGCGATCTGGGTCTTGGTCGGGTTTAGCGTTATCCCCGCAGACCTCAGACGCTCCAACACGTCCCTGAGATGGCGTAAGTGCCCATCAAAGGTACGCGAGTATACCACAACATCGTCCAGGTAAGCAAGAGCGTGGTGCCACCTTGCGTCACCCAAGACACGGTCCATCAGGCGCTGGTAAGTCGCAGGCGCACCGACAAGTCCGAATGGCATACGGGTAAACTGGAAAAGTCCCCTGTGACACGTGAAGGCAGTCTTCTCTCGGTCACAGGGATCTACCTCCACCTGAAAGTATCCTCTGCTTGCATCGAGCGTAGTGAAGTACTTCGCTCCGCCAACGTTGGATACGATCGAGGGAATGCTAGGAAGCGGATATGCGTCCTTGCGTGTCACCTCGTTCAGGCGGCGATAGTCAACACAAAGGCGGGGCGTCCCATCCTTTTTAGGAACCAACACCACAGGAAAACCCCATGGGCTGTCCGATCTTTCAACAACGCCTGTATCGAGCAGTTCGTCCAGAGCACTGTCTAGTGCTTTCCTCTTAGCCAAACTCACCGGCCGAGGATTACACTTCCACGGAGAGGCGTCGCCAGTCTCAATTTTGTGCCTGTATAGCGTAGTGCAACCAGGCCGCTCTGTGAATACGGCATCATATTCAGTCAGAAGCGCTGAGAGGCGAGCCTTTTCTTCCCCCGACAAACTGCTTGAGTCGTCCAGCAGCGGGTGGTATCGTTCGCCCCTCACTGCGGCACAGTCTGCCACCGCAGCGGGGGTTACGGGCTGTGCGGGAGGGGAGCAGTTCCCCTCCGCGCCTCTTTTCTCAGCGCGGTTGGCCGGACGGCATTTCGACCCGGCCGCAACCGTTCTGAGGGACCTTTTCGGGCAATCGTTTGGTCGGTCTGCGCGCGAAGCATCATCGAACGAAGTTGTCTCTGACGCTTTTTGAAATGAAACGAAAGGTTTCAGGGTGCCACATGCTCGCTCCCTATATCCTCCGTTGCAGACGTCAATAACAATGCCCGTCTTGGCGAGGAAGTCTCTACCAAGAATTATAGGAACCGACAGGCCGGGAAGGTGAGCTAGGCGCTGTCGCCTCACCCGCTTCTCCCACCGCACCACAAGCCTAGCAGCACAGCTCGCGTGTGCCGTGCCGCTGGCCAGTCGGAAGGTCACATTACTCTCTCTCAGTCGGATAGCGTTCCGACGGAGATGTTCACACACCTCGTCGCCAAATAGTGAAGCGCTTGCTCCTGTGTCTAACAGCGCAAAAAACCTGCGCCGGGCGACTGTAACCTCTATGAGCGGGACTGGCGTGTCGCTGGGCAATCCAAAACGACAAGCCAGCGGGGCAAGGAGTTCGTGTGTCTCACTTCGCACCGCTGTAACCGCCGCCGGCCATGCAGCATTGCTCACCGGCGGCCCCGCTCGTTTCCCGAAAGCGCGTGCTCTCGGTTCGCAGGCTGTCTGCAATCCCGGGCGTAGTGCCCCGGCTGGTTGCACCGATAACAGAGGAGAGCCGGCCTTTGACGGGCTTGGCGTCCAGTGCCTCGCGCCGTTTGACCGTTATTCCTCTGTATCGACTGCTCCCTTGCAGGCACGCTCTGCTCTCGCATCATCGAGCCGGCATATCGACCACGATTCTGCATACCTCGGCCATCGGCAGCGCATGCTGCACGCATGGCATAAGTGTACGGATCGAGAGCCCGGTCAGATAAGCCCCAACCGTTTCTCAGTTGTCCGTCACTGAAAGCAACCACACCATCTCCATCGGAACGAGTGCGAAAAGTGTCCCCGTTCCACGCGCATCGCGGCTCAAGTGCCCTCGTCGCTGGGGGTGGAGGTCGGTATGAGCGCAAGGCGAGTATGTCCGCCTGTATGCGCTTTGCCTCCGAGGCCAGCTCATCCAAATCCCTGAACTTGCTGCCTCTTAGGTACGCTGCGAAGGTGGGATGAGCTTGTCGTGTGACTCTCTCCACCTTATCGCAGTTCGGAGCGGTAGGGTCAGCGGTACGATAAAGTTCGTCCATCGCCCTGACGTACTCGAGCAAGGATTCGTCCGGATGCTGAGTACGTAGCTCCAACTCGCGCCGCAGACGACGCTCGTAATCTGCGGGCAGGAATTCCTCGCGTAATCCCGCTCGGAACTCAGCCAGCGTGCTAGACCGGTAGCCAGTAAGCCGGAACCAGCGGGCAGCGTGATCAGTCAACGACACTGGTACGACGCGTTCCAGCATCTCGTCATCGGACAGCCCCGTTGCGCGCTGGTAAGTCAGCACGCGATCGAGGTATTCGTTGACGCTAACTGAATCATGATACCCGCTGTAGGTGGGTAAGTCCACCCTCACTCTCGGTCTAGCAGCGGCGGCAGATGTCAGCAGAGTGTTCTGCACGGCACCTGTCAACCTCTCAATCAAGCGCATCGCATCCTGCAACAGCGCCTGTTGAGGCTCACTCTGGCCAGTAATGCCTGGCACAGGAGCAGAACGCGTCGAGCAAGTATGCCGCAGTGGCTCCATGCTCTCCGCAAACACTGGCGAAGGGTTCGGCGTAATGTGCCTCACGCCTTCAAGGGTACGAGGCTCGCTCTGGCCAGTAATGCCTGGCACAGGAGCAGAACGCGTCGAGCAAGTATGCCGCAGTGGCTCCATGCTCTCCGCAAACACTGGCGAAGGGTTCGGCGTAATGTGCCTCACGCCTTCAAGGGTACATCCTGCCGGAGAGAGCGCCTCGTGTGTAGCGCTACCCTCTTCGAAGCTTATCAAATTCCCAGGGCTAATGTTCGCCGCAGGGCATGACTGAGCGGTAGCAGTTACCGCCGCTTCGAATTGTTGCCTGTTGGTAGCAACCTGCGACAGCGTATACAACGGCTGTAAATCAGCCCCGTATGCTGCCATGGTTCGTTCGTGTCGTGGCAATCACTTACACAAACAGACTCAACCTGTCACACCTCTGGCCCCACGTTGGGCGCCAAATATAGGGGTATTACTCAGGCTCGCGCGTGCGCACCTGACCCTTCTCTGGATCGCACAGCGCCGGCGGAGCGGCAGTCGCTCCCTAGCACTTTCGCAGCAGCCCTAGCAGTCAGAGCTGTGACCCCTAACCCGCGGTTCGCAGTGAGTTGCGACCACGGCGGGTTCAGGCCAGTGGGGACAGGGTGAGTCTCGACCTAAGGTGTTTATTCACCTTAGAGTACAAGGGTACCAACAGACCACAACAGCCACAACACATACAAATACAGCACAAAACACAACCGCAGCGGCGGAGAATTCCGCACGTCTGGGGTGAAACAAACCGCACAATGTGGGAGCCACAAAAGAGGCTGATAAGAGTTCAGCTCACCCAAAGTGGTTCCGCGCTCGGGCCCTGCGGCGGTGAGTCGCACACAAAGGCCGGGCGCAACAGGGGGGACGGCGTGCGGCGGTCTCAGCGGCGGATTTGAGATGCGGCCGTTCGCTAGCTCTTCCACCGTGAGACAAAGATGCGTCCGGGGGAATAGCGCTTCTCCCGAGCGGCGGAGAGGAGGCTCCCCGGTTCCAAGAAAGGGAAAGGAGGGAACGGGGTGCCTTGGCTGCAGCGTCGCGGCCAGGCGCGAAGAGCAGCGGGAGTGGCGAAGGTGCCCTCTCCACGCTACCCTCCGCGAGCGAGCACGTGATTATCGCGTGATAACCGCGTGGCCGCTCCGGAGATATCGGGATGCGCGTGCGATCCCCACAACTTCAGTTGCAAGATGACACTCGTGGTTCTCCGCTGTCGTCTCGGTTATTGTTCCGAACTCTTGCAATGACCACAATGGTGGAAATCATTGCAACATGGTACATCACAGCGTGCTGCATGAACAAGCGACTCCATGAGTGTTTCTAACTTACGGTGTCAATGAATGTTCAATTGTTGTTGGCAGTTGAAATATTCGCAGTCATTATGGTGTAATGCAAAATAAATAAATAAATAAATAAATAAATAAGGTCGCGTAACTCCTCATCTGTTCACAAGCGTGTATTTTCCATTAGTTTGAGCGCATGCATCAGCTTCTGCCGCATTTGCTCTTATTGAGAGGTCAGCACAAGCCTCAAACAACAATACCCGTACAACTGATATTTCCACTCCGGAAACTGTGTGATTTAGACGCGCAAGCGGCATAAGGAAATTAGTCACTTGTTCTTTGCCCTGGATTTACAGTTGAATATAATTGATGTGCTGAGCTATATAGAAACGGGCTGGCGAGGTCATGCGGTGCAAATTTTCTAAAGGGGGAGCGTTAGAAGCCAGTTTTGATGAGATCGGACAGTACATGACTGGTATGATGTACTCCAGGCCGGGCAACTTCTTTTGGAAGGAGTGAAGAAAACAGGAATAGAAAGTTTACTGTGCTGCTTCAGAAGCATAAAAGATCTATGCCATAAGCTCATCAGTCAAGGTCATTAGAAATACGCATTAATTTTTGCGCAAGATTAGCACTAACCGCAAGGAATCTTATTTCAATGTTTACAAGGACACACTGCCGTGTACGTCACTGCCATGAAGTTTATGGCATTTTAGAAGTGCCTAATGGTCCAAACGAAAAAGAAACTTTCCAGCTGTTGCATGTACAACTACGCTAAGGTCCGGAAAGCTTACCAAGATTGCACACAGAGCAGCGACTATCCCGAAATCCTTATCTTGTTTTCGCTCTTTACTTCCCTGAAATGGAAGTTTGTTGCTCAGAAAACTGCTCAATATAGCAAGAGCAAAAACAGCTCGAGAAGTGCATCGCAGCACTTTGTGGAGTTGATAGCTGATACATGGCCACTTGTGACGAATAACTGTCGGTGCGAACTGACTTTATCATCTCGAGACGCAATTTCGCTCTGCGAGATAGCGCAGATGGGGCTACGTCGCCTGCGGACTTCATGTAAAACCTCAATATTGGTCACGCACTTGCAAAACATCTATAGCTTTGTAGGTATTTAGCCATTCGGAGAAAGAAAAAACGAACTGGTTTTCTCGTCAAAATTAGATTCTTGGATGGGGTGCGGTGCACAATCATATGTATAACTTGTGGAAATGAATGTGGCAACTGCGCATTCGAATTTAGCTCTATCAAAAAACTAAAAAGAGGAGAAAGTTATCGCAGTATTTATGGTAATATCCATAGCCAGGGTTTGCAAGATAACAGATGACACTGTCAATAGCGAGCTATCATAACACTTTTGTTAGTATTACTAGAGGGTTCTGCGAACACTATCGGTAGTTTCACTACAAGACATATCATTACGCCATCGAAAGTCTTTTTTTACTGTTAATGCTAAAAAAAGCTATCGATACCATGGGTAGTCAGATTAGCGATAGCTCTGCATTACTATACGGCAACCACTCAGCATGCCAACGTGCAGGCGTCGGCTTCTTGGTTGTTCATGTGTAGGCGGGGAGAGCGCTAAGAACACACACGAAGGTGAAGGCACAGCGCAACGTGTTGTTTTCTATGTGCCTTCACTTTGGTCTGTGCTCTGTGTGCTGTTTCCGCCTAAATATAAACCATCCGCATGCATTTCAACAATTCCTTTAGCAGGACGGCTTTGACATTCGTAAAATATACCAGTGTCTTCACCTACCGAGAAGAAAGGCAAGGAGCACAGTAAAACTGTTAGGGGGCTACTCATACAGATGGCGACACTGCTTCACTTTATAGCTGAACGGTTGAACTTTTGAACTGTTGAACGGTTGAATGTTTTGGTTCCGGCTTCGGCGGTGACGGTGACATTTCATTAGTGCACCACGAATGAAGTGGGATTTTTATCGCTTCAAAGTTACTGCAAAATGCTATCACCGTGCTTGATTCGAGCTTCAACGACTCAACCGAAAACGTATACACTCTAGAAGAAAAGTTCATACCCTTTGGGTTGTATTGTCGCCAAACTAATCATCATCTGTCTTGCCGCATTTTCTTTCTTTCTAGTCACGAACAGCTTGTGCGTTAAGAGCTTGACGCAGCATTCTCGACAGGAAAGTAGCGAGCGCCGAGTTTTCAAGAAAGGAAACGCAAGCAAGGCAGATGGCGATTATTGTTTGGGGCCAAGATAAGCTCCAAAGGGTGTAAACTTTTTTTAGAGTGTAGTCTGTTATTTTGTAAAAAACTAAGTGCCCTTCAACTCTGTGATCAAGGATCACCAGCGAAGCTGTGTATATGGGCCCCTTAATGGCGAACTGCACCTCCGCCGCGGGTCGGCCTGGCATTGCACTATCTTCGGTATCGGCCCAGGTATGAAAAACTGTTGGTTTCAAACTATGGCTAGGATCCTCCAGATAAATACGGAACTTCTACTGCTGGGTGATTGAGACTTGACATCCAGATCTTAGCTGACGTGCCCAAGTGCATGAAGTCGTGGTGGTGGTGGTGGTGGTGGTGAATTGTATAGCAACAGGCGGGTTTAGCCTGGCGAACAAGGCCGGCAATTGCTCCGCCAGAGCGTCTCGCACAATACCGCTGAAGGGTTTCACCATATGTCCATCAAACCGGTCTCTCTTAAGAAATCGATGAGGAGACGTGAAGTTTCTTTGCGGGCTATAACTGATCCCTCGGGAAATATAAGGTCTTGCAGGCGCGCATGCGGAAGGTTCTTGTTTTGCAGATTTTTCAGGAGAGTGTCTCTTTCATCTTGGAATTGCTGGCAGGACCACAAAAAGTGCTCAATGTCTCCTGTCTCGTTGCATGCCGTACAGTTCGGAGAATTGATTCGCCCCGTTTTAAATAACCAGGCCGGTGTATTAGCAGATCCTGTCCTTATTCTATATAGAAGTGTGGCTTCCTCTCGGTGCAATCTCTTGGTTACGCAGAGTATATGCGGTGGAACCCAAAGCGACGCAAAGTGATTTCGAATGTCAGATTTTTGCACTTGATTACTCTTTGGAGCCTTGATTTTGGGAGGATGATAGAGTGCTGCGTATGCAAGCGCATCAGCTTTTTCGTTTCCTGAGATGCCAATGTGAGAAGGAATCCACTGAAACTTTACGGTGAAGCCTTCGTTGTTGAGTTCTTTCACGATGGCGAGTGATTTGCGTGGGAACTTGAGGGATGGCAAACCACGGTATATTTGTTGTAATGCGGTCTTTGAGTCCGTAAGGACAACCACATTCTGCGGAGGCAAAGTCTTTAGTTTGCGCAGAGCAGAAGCTATTGCTACGCCTTCCACAACTGTCGACGAGGCTATACAGTCCAGACGGCCAGACCACGTATATCTTAAAGAGGGAATATAGAATGCAGCTGCACAGCGGTCTTCGGCTGCCTTGACAGAGCCATCTGTGTATACTTGTAGGTGATTCGGGTAAATCGTGTTCAGGTGTTCCAGGACTAATGACTTGGCTTCTGCAGATGGAATGCAGCTCTTTGATTGCAATCGTGGTACACTTAAGTTGCATGTGATGTCCTCGAATGTCCAGGGTGGTTATATCCTTTCCCTCTGTCTCGAGCAGCGCAATCCTAATACGCGAAGCGTGTTCAATGCTGCATAAAAATGTGAGCGCGGCGTCTATACGTCTTAAGAGGGCTCTACCGCGCGTAGACTCACTCAATCGTAGGAGCTGGATCATCAGAGCCTGGGAAGCCTGAAGTCGTAGAGGGCGTGACTAAGCTTCGTAGAGCACTTTCTTCTTTGACGCTGGCTGAGGGACTCCAAGGCAAAGTCGGATACCTTTTCTGTGGATGGCTTCTAAGCGCTCGTATTGGCTGTCTGAGGGTGACATCAGAGGTAGCTGATACAGGATTCGACTGGTAACCAACGCTGTATGTAGTCGTAGCATCGACGTCGGGTGGTTGCCCCAGCGTATGCCAGCGACTCGCTTCAGCACATGTAGCCTGGGTGACGATGACGCCACAACGTGGTCAACACCGCGGCGCCAGAGTAGCCTGTGGTCTAAGGTAACGCCCAGAAATCGGACGTTGGTGACTTGTCGAATCTGGTATCCGTCCAAATTTAGCGTCAAGCGTGTAGATTTTCTTTTCACTCCAGGAAACAGTACGAATGATGATTTCTCTGCTGATAGTGATAATCCAATCGTTGCCAAGTGGCCCTGAATGACTTTTACTGCTCCCTGGGCTATTCGTGCAAGGCGGCGATGCTGGTAGCCGGAGACCCATATGCAGATATCATCGGCATATATAGATATCTTCACTGGTGTTCGATGGTTTAGTACTCTTGGGAGGCTACTCATGGCAATGTTAAATAATAAGGGAGATAAAACACTCCCCTGTGGCACACCGCGAAATATACGTATTTCATCGCTCAAAGTGTCGCCAAGACGAACTCTGATGCGACGATCATTGAGGAACGTATGTATGAAGTGCAAGAGATGACCCGTGACCCCTATAGCTTGCAACTGGCTGATGATGGCTCTTTGAGACACGTAGTCGTAAGCCTTAGAAACATCCATGAAAACAGCAAGTGTCGACAGGCCATCCGCACTGTAATGTTCTATGTGGCTTAGCAGGTCCAGCACATTGTCTTGAGCGCTTAGACGCTGCCGAAATCCAGTCATGCACGATGGTAGTTTTCGACCCTGCTCGACATACCAAGTGAGTCTTGTGCACGCCATCTTCTCCATTAGCTTCGCTGCACACGAGGTCAGTGATACCGGTCTGTACGAGTCCAGAGCTGCAGGATTCTTTCCAGGCTTCAGAACCGGTACCACCCATGCTACCTTCCATAAATGTGGGATAGCCCCACTGGCCCAGACTTGGTTAAAAAATGCCAGCAAATCACGCCGTCTCTCAACCGGTAGGTTAGTCAGCATCTGATTAGTGATAAGGTCAGGTCTCACCGCACAGCGACGTCGTAGGCTGCTTATAGCTAGTTCCAGCTCTCTGAGTGTGAAAGGAGCATCCATTAGAGACGACGATAGCAGCGGGGGCGGGTTGGTTGTGCCGGCTGACCTTCCGGAAGAGTATATTTCAGCGAAGGCATTCGCAAGACAAGCGAGTGTCTTGCCTAACTTCAATGCTAGGGCTTCAAATGGCTTGTTTGGTCGAAAGTTGCCAGCAAGGTTATTAACGACCCACCATATCCGTGGCACTGGCGTGAAGACCGATAGGCTTGCACAAAATGATGCCCATTGATCTCTTCTTAGTTTCCTTGTATAACGTCGAATTACTGCGTTAATCCTGTTATATATAGTCTTCATTGGTGGGTCGCCCTTCGTCCTCATCAGCCTCCGTTCCGCTCTTCTACGGGCAGCGCATAGATTTTTGAGCTTTAGATCCGGAGCGGGGAAGTGGTCGGGTAGCCAATCTCTTGCTACGTAACATGTCCGCGAACAGGTCTCCAGATGACTCGCTTAGGCCGTCCCTGTACGTATCCCAATGCGTCACAGGACAAGATCTTCGGCCATTGGTTCTATATCCAGCAATGTTAACGAAGACAGGAAAATGATCACTGCCCATTTTATCTTTACTAGTCGTTGACGATGCGAGGATGTCCGTTGAGTGTAACGTCAAGTCAATGACACTGTAAGAGGCCGGTGGTCGAAAAAACTTTGGCTGTTTGTCATTTGCCACGCAGAGTCCCTCGGTGTTTAAAGCACTAACATTTTGCTTTCCACGTGCATCAATCGCCTTGTCACCCCAGAGAGTATGGTGCGCGTTGAAGTCGCCACATATAATCCTAGGGCAGCGGCTGCAGAGGTCTCTTATAATTTCTCGCATCGAGACCTTCAGGCGCGAGCTCACATACACGGAGGCCACGCTGAGGCTTCGGTTTCCCAGCCGCACTTGTACAGCAGTGACTTCCAAAGCACTGCTGCAAAGGTCTTGCACTGGTAGAACGTAATGCGGTATTTCACGTCTCACATATAGCATGGCGTTTCCGTTCGGAAATGTCGGAATACTTTGGTTTCCATGTGCGACATAACCAGCAATTGATCTGGAACTTGGAAGACCAGCTTCGGACAGGGCCAATATCGGCACAGGCATGTTACGCAAGAAAAGCGACAGTTCAGGTAAATGGCGCGCAAGACCCGCACAGTTCCATTGCATAATAAGTGGCACCTGTGGATGAGATTGTGAACATTCTGTCCTGACCGCATCCATATTGATAGGTGCTTTAAAGAGAGGCAGAGCTGAGAATCACTGATTCGAGAGCCAGGACTACTTCGAGCATTTCCTTCATCGAGCTCGCCGGCATCTTCTCTATGTGTGATCGCAAGGCCTTGAAGAGAGCACGTAGCACCTGCTGACAGTCGTCCTGTGGTGTGTTTTCATCGCAACGCGATTGGGGTCGCTGCAGTACAGACACATAACTTCGCTGTTCCGGTTGTTCAGCAGTCTTCTCGCCTACGGGGCCTCTGTTCATTGATTTGACTGTTTTAGCCGGTCCGCTGCGCGATGGCACCACTGTGTCCTGGATTCCTGGAGAAGGCTTCAAGCTTGGAAAATCAGTTTCACTCTTTGAGCTCCATCTCATTTCGTCTGACTCTCTTTGACTCTCTGTCTTTTTCTTCGTCGTATTTTTCTCATCGTTTCCTGTTGGCCCCAAGATAAACGTTTTCTTACGCTTTATTGCCGCTGCCCGCATAGGACACTTGCTATAGCTAGCTGGATGACCACCACTACAGTTTGCACATAGAAAGTTCTCTCTGCACGCGCATGTTTTGAAATCGTGGGGTCCTCCACATCTCTTGCACCGCTGCTCACCACGGCAGTACTTGTCCACATGTCCATAGCGCTGACACTTGAAGCACCGAGGTGGTGTCTCAACGTAGTCAATGGTCTCGTGTCGTGTGAAGCCCAAGTTGACCTTCTCTGGGCGGTCTGTATTTGGAGCGAACGTAAGAACCCCGGAGCTGGTTCGCCTGGACTCCCAATCGGTTTCGGAAATTTGGACGCGTCGCGTGACTCTCCTTGCATGGTAGACTCCTTGTGGCTTTAGGTATAGCAACAGTTCCTCGTCAGTGTACCACTTCGGTACTCCTCTAATAATGCACGTGTTTTGCGGGTACGAATTGGGCACTCGTGCTGAGATTGCAGTCCCTGAGATTGACTTGCAGCTGAGAAGGGAATTCACATGCTCTTCTGTCTGTACATCTAGAAGCAGGGCTCCTTGAGCAGTAAATCGGCTCCTAACTGGCGATGCGCCAAGAATTTTTTCAATTTCTGTAGACAGAACAATGGGATTTACTTTTTTCAGGTCGGCTCCTTCTGTGGCAGGCGTAACAATCACTGGGATTCCGACGGTCCTCTTCTTGCGGTGACGCACAAGCCTGAAGCCTTCATCGTCCAGATCTGTGATGTCAGCTATGTCACAATCGTCAATAAGCGTAGACTCGTCGTCTGTTTCTGCAGCCTTGTATCGCTTACAGTCACGGTTGCTCTCGGGGTCAGTCGCTGGCCTCTGGCCCGGTGTCAGGTCAGGCGTAGTCATGACGGAGCTCTCGCCGCTACCAGATCGGGCTCTTCTGCAGGCTCCTATCGAAGCGACGGGAGGCGAAGGCCCCCCAGGCCTTCGGTAGGGAAGGTACCTTGGCGTGTCGTCCGAAGTCTTCGACAAATCTATTTGACAAAACGTCGAAAAAATTCAAAAACACTAGGGGGCGAGACAGCAGTGCGACTGTGTCGAACCGTACTTTGCTACCTGATGACATATAACCTTGGCTTGCTGTCGGTGGGAAAAGCACAGCATTGTTCTTTCACCTTAACGGCTGCGTTTTTTTCTCACTGTGGCATCGAGTATGACATTTATTAAATAAATGCACAATTAACACGGTAACCCTCAAGAATCGGAAAGAACAAGAACAAAAAACAAGAAAAAGAAAGGGCATTTTCGAGTGCTGATGAACTGCATAAGATAATTTGACTTATTAAAGCGAGTTTTCTGAGAGAAATTCACAATCACGTAATTACGTCAAATATATAGCTGGGAGTAACGACAATAACAACGTACGAATCATAATTTTCGCGTAGTATTTGTCTTTGAGTTCGTTGTGATAGTTCATTACAGTAGCCTGCAGTAGTGTCAATATATTAGACGCGAACAGCTGGAAATACCAAAATATTTTATTAGGACTGCTCCTGATAAACAAAATGACACGTCAGAATGCTTGCGGGCTCACACATTGCTGCTAGATTGCAGCTCATTCTGCCATTTTATTTATTTTCGCACCTTCGAGGGCAATGTGAAGTCGCAGAAGGGAGCAGAAAGGAGCATTTACACGAAGGGCCATTTTTTGTCAGCACGTTTGGCCATCGTTTTATCTAAATTCTCCCCTTTCCACGTTTGTCCACCTTCTGGCGAAAACTTAATGCTGAGCCAGTTGGTTTACTCATGAGTTGAAAACGGTGACAAAGAACGCGAAGGACGGTAGACGTTTCTCTCTCCACAATATTTCCGTCGTTTCTAACAGCCACATTTGGATGCAAATGTTTTCGAACCCAACTGCGGTACTGCTCGCTTGAGGATAGTCTGCCGGTGGCGACGGTGCCGGTGGTAGTTTGAAGAAACACTCACTCCCGCTTCACCAGTTGCGGCTGTGGTGAGGCCAACATGCACGTGAAAAACGAATGCAGGACCTCATATCTCCTCTCAAAGAAAAAGTTTATTAAATGGTGTGTAGTGTTTGTTGACTTGGCTTGGGTATGAGAAAAAGGAGAAGTTGACAATTCAAGGAGGCGTAAAGGTCTAATACATCATGTGAAAAAAATGCGCCAGCTGCAACTGCAGCAGCATCTGGTACTGCTCGTATTTAATTTCAAACTTGAAGCTTTGAAGAAGAATGTACACAAATGCCATGTTTGCTTCGGCGTATTACGTGACAAGAGGCGACAACTGAAGTCCAGAACGCTCAGTAACAATGCTACTTCGAGTTTGTCTTAAGATTTCAGCTCCGCTTAACCCAGACTGTATTACTCGATTCACCTTGGGAGTGTAGAACATTCCCTAATGTGTACGTTTGTGTTTGATTGTACGCAGCTGCCTTGAATATGTTTATAGGCCCAGTCAAGGTGTTGGTTAAACTTTAAGCCCATATTCCTTTCCACGATGTGTTTTGCAAATATAAACGTGAAATGAATTGAATTTAGTAAAGCGATTAAGAGAATGCTATGCAAGTAACGACCATACGGAACACTGTGTCCGCATGTCCGGAACGCTCAGTAACAATGCGTCTCGCCGATAGAGCGATTGTAGAGTTTAGTAATTTTAGCAACTGCGTTAAACAGGTGTATGCTGGTCACATGATACATTGTGGCAATGTTGGCGAAATGGCAAAATGTTAGCATATTTCGTGAAAAAGGGAGCTGATGTTGGTTCACGTGCAGGCAAAGTTCAATGTGTGTAGTTTAGTTAAGGCACATAGTTTAGCCCACTGTCATGCGAGTACTATAATATTCACAGAGATCGAATTTGGTGATAATGCGGGCAATATTATGGCTGGTGTGCACGGGAAGTTAAAAGAGTGTAAATGGAGTACAACCTTCGCTGAAACTTCTTTAAGCAAGTGCTCGAAAGCGTTATATTTTATTTTATTTCATATACCTAACAGGCTCCAGGAGGAGTATTGCGTGAGGGGGGCGGTACAGATAACAAATGCGGAGTAAAAACACAGTTTTATGCGAAGCATATTACGAGAGCTCAACCCAGCTCCTCAGGCGCGGCGGTGTCGCCTTGAAACCACGTGACACCGTGACGTCACGACAGAGGAGAAGTGGCTTTGGCTCAACTCTTGCAAGACGGGCTGGGTGGGAATCGAACCAGGGTCTCCGGAGTGTGGGACGGAGACGCTACCACTGAGCCACGAGTACGATGCTTCAAAGCGGTACAAAAGCGCCTCTAGTGAATGCGGTGTTGCCTTAGAAACGAGCTGTTTCTAAGGCGTGCGTCTCTTGCTCAGGCGCACATTTCGTTGCCGCGCCGAACGCTGCTTTGCTCGACGCTCACCGCGTCCAATGCGGGGCGCATAGTCGCTGCCCTGTAGCCCATTGTCTTACACCCCTTGGCGGGTCGACGGGAACGCTGTCTCGTTCCACTCTTGAAGGCGAAGCAGTAATGCATGAGTTGTTTCTTCGTCTAGCCGAACCAAATATAGCCAAGCAACAGCAGTTCACCAGGCTAAACAGTGGTTCAACAACTAAAATAAAGGCTAGTATGCTTCGCATCCTGGGCTTAACCTTACCTAAGCCACAGCCATTTTTTTTGTTACATAAGTATGAACAAAACGAAAATCAAATAATAAACAAAAAATGCGAAGTAAACAAAGATAAAAAGCAATGAAGGTAAACGAACAGGTGTTAGCTTTTCAGTATACAGTAAAGCAAACAACCTTAGAACAAATGCTTACATAAATAAATAACAATGAAGTTAAAAGTAACAAAACTGAACAGATACTTGTTTTTAGCTAAGTACTAGCCAAATATGCAGTGATTTTTTGTCTGAAGGTTAATGGGTCATTAATGTCAGCGAGGTTATCAGGAAGACCATGTGCGGGTAACAACGCAAACGGGTCAGTCATATGTGGCGAACGTCTTAAATTGCGTGGTTTAATTACATACAAGTAAAATCTCGATTGGTCGTGTGCTGCTAAGCGCGAATCGAATCCCGGCCGCGGCGGTCGCATGTGGAAGGGGACGAAATGAAAGAACGCCCGTGCTCCGTGCATTGGGTGCACGTTGAAGATAACCACGTGGTCAAGATTATCATGGAATCTCCCACAATGGCGTGCCTGATAATAAGATCGTGGTTTTGGCAAGCAAAACCCCGATCCGACATTAAATACATTTTGACGCAACTGCTCGGACTTAAAAGCTTCGCTGGAAGTTTACCTACGATTCTGCAATGTCACACGAGTCTTCTGTATTCTTGATGAGGTGTATGAGGTGTGTGATGTATTTATGAGGTGTCAAGGTTGTGCTACGTATAAGAACGCTGCACCAAGTTACAGCACGCCAATGTTGCTGTCAACATCCAAACTGCGTCGTTGCAAGCATACATACATCCCGCCACGCATGCTCACATGACATGCAGTGCGATTGGTGATGGTGCTGCAAATAAAGTGATCTGCGGTCCATGAAAGGATCCCCAGCCTGGGGAAACCAGTTGCTTAGTTAAGAAGTAAACTTCTATACGTGCTCTCGCGTGATGTACAGGAGCAGTAGAAAGCGGAACTGTGTTCAGTCAAAGGTGACTAAAGTTTTCGAAGCACGCCTGCTTTGGAAGAACGCAGAGCCGGGAAATTTATTTCGACGAAGTGCTTGTTCGATATCATATTAGTCGTCGATCATGCGACATCACCATCATTGATTACTTTACTCTGCACGCCTCAGGAGATACGAAAGAAAAGTGCGTGTTCTCCCGGGGCTGGTCGCTGCAGCCTTTCTTCGTTCACTTCCTATTACCTTTGGCAAAAGTGCAATAGATGGCGCCACACCACGCCGGTCGTCGTCACATCGTCCTTACACGATCTATTGCAGTTTCAGGTTCAGTTTATTATTCTTTAAACACAATGAATGGGTAAGAGACAATATACAGACGAGGGTCCAAAAGTCAAAGACTACAACGGGACCCTCGGTTAATAATAACAATGGAGAGGTGTATTAAAGTTAATATGGAAAGCTATTAGCGTCGTGCAATTAATTACTTGCGCGTTGTTTCAAGACACATTTTACAACAATATAACAAAAATTCACCGGATACGATACTTACGATAATTTGAGCGCAGCTGTACGCGTGAAAGAAGTATGCTTGTCAATATGTCGTATTATTTTTTTACAGATACACGGTTTATATTAGGAAGGGAGCGCTGTGAGTAGCGTGGCTGGGGTGGACAATATGCATCGCGTGGCATCCTGCAAACGGAGCGAAGTGTGGCGTGACTGCCTCGGTAATAGAGAGATCGCGAGAGGCACCGCGATGGTTATGCGTGGTTGCGATTTATAGCAGCCGCCGCAGACAGACATCCGCTCATGCAGCGCTTTGTTTCCATGTATGTTCATATATGGTATCAGTGGACGCGCTCATGCCTTATCGATGGCGTCATCGGCGTCATCGGTGAAAGTGGTTATAAATTGTGGTTCTTCACGTCAGCCACTGCAACATATTTATAGATGTTACAAGCTTACACTAGGTTTTGATATTTTTTGTATAAATTTCTATATTATTAAACTGTTACACGGACGCTCGAGGCGTATGCACGCCGTCGGCGCCACAACTGCCGTTGTCGCGCTGATCCAAGGACAGCGCATGCTTGTGTCGCGCGTGTATGGTTAGAGGATCTCCGGAGACGCCGAGTATACAATGGTCCGCAAAAAGAACGAAGCGAAGTGAAGGCGCACTCAACGCCACGCTCAATCATCCTGGTAGCCGAGCGAGGGCAGCCTTCTGCTGCTGGCATGGGCGTTGTCCACACGCATGCTTATACACAGCGTTCCTGCTGAGGTGATATGTGCATGCTCTTGTCTGAGCTCTAAACATCACGCTAACGTTATGTACGCTGAATAACGCCGTAGCCTTTCGGCCGGTCTTATCAAAGGAATTTTTTTTTTAAGCGGAAGCTTTACTGGCCGCGAACTCATGATTTTGCGGGGGCGGTGCTCCGAGGAGGCACATGACGTCACAACGCGCGCCTCGCCGCGGATATTTCTCTCTCTCGCTCCCTAGTCACGACTGCGCATGCGCCACTAGTAGCACCGAGTCACAGTCGTTCTGCCGCTGCGCAGCGCCGCGTCTTTCCACCGCGGCCGTTTTTCAACCTGCCTGGTCTGATCTCGTGCGCAAACGAGGTGCGACTCCTACAGCAGCACTGGCGGCGCTACTCATGGCGTGGGCGTTGCGAGACGCCTGGCGCTGTCCCATCTGGACTGCAGGCGTAGAGTTACTGTGCATGGCTCCCCCAGAGAATATGGCTGCCCGCGGCAGCCATACACAGCAACACTATTCAGGTGTTGCTTCGCGCGCCACGTGGCGTCCAGATGCCACACTAGCGTATTAAAACACCATCCGAAATGTTCAAGGGCTACGCTGAACCAGAACATTCCCAGAAGGCAAGTCACTGCGGCTTCACTTAACATACTGTAGCTGTTGGCGCATACTTATTAAGTTCAATATTTTTAAATGAATCAATTGAAAAGCTGCTTAAAATTGTCTATTTCTTCGCTTTATTTCTTCTTTATTTATTTTTTTTGCGGAAAAGGCCTCTTTCTGGAGAACTTGTTGCTTGGAAATTCGGTGCAATTTACTATGCATTACTTTTGGCAGCGCAAAAGCAGACACCACACAGAGAACAGAGAGAGAGAGAGAGTAAAACTTTATTAATGTAAATAAAACAAGGCACGATGGTTGGAGCCCCTATTCCAGGGCCCCACTGGCACGAGCGGCTCGCTGGGCTTGGTCCAGAAGAGCCAACACAGAGAACAGGACACACGAGAAACGAGGCTTGTTTGGGTCGTGCACTGTGGGTGGTGCCTGTTTCCGCACCACTCAAAGGAATGCAAATAATGTATGGGCCTGTTTCTTTGAAGGTAGATGTGCTGTAGAGACTTAGTTTTGTTGCAGCAGTTCGGAACTTGCGAGCGCTTGTATTGTTGCCCTCGGTGACCCTGCGCTGAAAGGAATTTGCAACTTTTGATGTTTCAGGAAAACGTCTTTTTTATTTTTTCGTGCAGCAAAAACATGTAACAACACGCAGCGTTCTAACGATCACGTTGAGTGACACGGAACGCAAACATTCCTCTCACGTAAATAAAACTTTCTTTAATACACGAACCGGCGCAAGTCAGGATTGCGCGCCTTTATTGCAGCCAAGCAAACAATGCATTTCGAGCTAATACAACGACTACAGCGAAAAGGCACACCACAGAGCATAAATAAAAATCGCAAGCGCTGTGACATTCCCGAGAAGGGTACTCAATACTAAAAGTTTCTGATCATGCATATGAGTACGATGTGCCGTCCTGTCATAGAGTTGTTAGTATACATACGTGGGGCTGTTGAGTCCAACGTTTGTCTGCGATCTCCATAAACACAATATCAGAACAAGCAACAAAGCGTGCCTAACGTTAACAACGAAAGCGCGTGTATCGAACAACGAAACAAAGTAACCATTTATAATTATAACAGTCGCACATCTTCTTAAGAGGAACCTTTAGCTCGAGCCCAAGTCAGATTTCCTTATTCAAATACGCGTAAAACTCGGACGAGCTCACAACAGAGAACCAGTGAATTGACTGAAACGAAATTTGCTGCTTTGTGTTTGCCCGTTGTTGGAAGTTGAGTAGAAAGTTGAGGTGCCTAAATGTTCGAAGCAGTCAGTATATTTTCGCTTTTTCTTTAAGATATGACAGCAAACGTCAGTCAAATCAATTCAGCAGGCGCCAAAACAGAATTTTTGGGAGTTTCACATGCATCTGAATGCTGAGGACCCGAGCCAGAGCTTCCTCTCAGCATCCTTAAAAAAGAGACCCACAAAAAAAGAGAGTCGTAAATCAGAAGTAGCATACTATTTGACGCAGTGGGAACATCTTCTGTTGTACGTACACTGCGCCAGTTTCAACAGCCTGTCGGCAGTTATAAAGTTTCTCTACTGCATAACTCGCCGAGTTGTGCTTCACATTGCAGACGGGGCAATCGATGACACCTTGAAAACCACGAACAATCACGAACAGGCGGTAACAATAAGTATACCTGCTTGCGGACTCTCGCACATAACGAATATTGAAGCATCTGTCCACCACTGCATACTGTTGCAGTGTATTGCGTACACAGCGCAAGGCACTGCAATGACACTTGCTATTTCACTACACCTCATAACAACAAAATAAACCACTGCGCTAATTTCGCTACATTGCCATATCACTATGCAGTAAAATCTCACTTAGCGAGCGAAGGGTGTCGCCATTGGACATTGCGGTACTTTCCTAGGTCGTAAATGCAATCGACCTGCTGATGCTAATGACAAAAATTGCGTTCAGAATGCAAAATTCAGTTTGAATAAAGGACACATGCATTACTCAGCAACAAATAGTAAAAGAAAAGAAACAATTTAGATCGCGTATCGTGATCTATAACAGGGTTACAAACAGCCATTCTAAGAAATAAGAGAACGGCACTTTTAAAACTCTAACGTACAAAACACGGGTGTCTTAACACGCTTTAAAGAGGACAAGCGCAACTTCCGCTGGTTCAAGATTTTCACAATGGGCTAAATAGGAAAGCATTCGACCCGTTTATTGACAGGTGGACACTAGAAGGGGCGCATATTATAAATTTAGGGACAAGTGCACTGAAGACCTAAAATGACTGCACAGAAGTTTATACTGCTCGTTTTCTATCTTGCTTTCTTTCACCAATAAAACAATGAGGTGCAAATTACATGGCCATCTAAACACCGCCGTGTAGCGGTGTACCACCTTTTACTTTATTTAAGACGAATTATTATTTAAATAGAGCGTTACAGATACCACTGTTCTGCGTTTTTAATGGATTTCTGGAAGAAGAGGAAATTGTCCGCATAATTAATGACAAGGTACAGATTGATAATTAAAATATTCCCTAGCCAAGTCTTCATTTGTTCACTCTAAGGACACTTGTCGCAATTGCGAAATTGACGCCGAGCTGTAATGGAGTTACGTTACATACGTAATGGATGTTTGCTTAGCAGAAAACTTAAGAGGAAGCTTTAGCTCGGGCCCAACTCCAACGCGGCCTATTCACATACATCTAAAAGGCAAAAACTTTTTTCTGAGATAACCACTGGGCCGAGTTTAATGAAGTTTGTTGCACTTGAGAGATAAATTTAAATCCTAGTGACTGCTGGAAGCGGAATTTCGATTTAGCTCCTGAATTTTGTTTAAGAGATTTTTAAAAATTCGAAAGCTTGAAAAAATAGAAGCACGAAGTTTACGAATTCATAGCTCTGCATCAAGAACAGATATCGCGGTTCCGTAAACGGCATCCATTAGGTCATTGAAAGCGGACAAATTCGATATGTCATTTTACATCTTACGTGAATTTGTTACGATGTTTACCAGGGTTCTGCCCAAGCTGTACTTGCTTATTACTACATTTTTTGATATTCATGTGTAAATATCAATTTTATCCTCTTTAGATGTACTATCATATGTATTTCACAGAATTGTATTATAATTTTTCGTTGCTGAGTTACAGAGTTGTAAACTTGATAGTTTCGCTTTTTGAAAATTTTTGGTCTTTCCCAAGTTTTAATAAAACACTGATAACATAAATAAGAAATCTGAAACCAACAGTCACTAGATCTTAAAATTGTCTTTTAAATGCAACAAACCTCGTCATATTTGGTGTAGTGGTTGCCGAGAAAAACGAATGATCCTTTTACGTGTATTTAGATAGGAGCACCCGAGCTAAAGCTTCCTCCTAAGACTAGCACTACTTCACAGATATCCGGCCTAACATACGCTTGAAGATACATTGACAGCTAAAACCTTGCCAAAAGCGCCCGTCAATAATTTCGGGATGGTTTTAACTGGGGCACCAGTGCATTTGTGGCAGATTTTAGTGACGGATCATCCTGAAAATGATGCTGTAGTTTTGGATTTCTGCTAATTGGACATAAACTTACTAATTTCCGGCTTCGCTTTCGCAAGAGGAATTTGTGTCTTAAAGTGAATAGTTTAAGAGTTAGTTCATGAACCTTTTGAATTAGTTACGTGGACATTGTGATATGTTGTGCAAGTAAGGTCCGCCCCTCCGAGTTCTTTCCTTGAACGCACCGAGTTTTCCTATGTGCTGTGTGCGCATAAAAAAAAAAGTTATTGGAAGGCAAAAAAAAAAAGAAGAAAACAATACCACATATTTTAGCTCGAGGAAGTTTGTCGGTATTTATATGTCTAGCCCCATGTCTGACGACTCACGAAAAGTTAAATAGACGCCACGAGCGTCGGTTGCAAACTTAAGAAGAAGAGTAGCTGACATTTCTAAGCTGGAAGTAACAACAGAGGGGAAGGAGAGAATGTAAAGTGAGTTTTACGAAAGTAGTCACCGACGAAAGTGTCCCACGCCAGCTGCCATTACAAAAAGTCCCATTTGGCTGCTCACGAAAGACGGTAAAGCTGAGGGACAATCGCTTGCTGCGGCAATAAATATGGGCTCCCGACAAGCGCATGACGAAGCGACGAAATGCAGCGCATGATTACGAATAAATGAGCATTCTGTTCCAGACAGAAACATGTTTTCTGAATCAGTAAAATAAGGTGAGTGGCAAAATTTAGGACTGAACAGCGGCAAGGCCGACATAGGAGCATGAAAGACGCGTTTGTGGTTTATGTCTCGATAATTATGTTCTGTAGCCCTGATTGTCGCCAAGGCACGGGCCTCCCGTCAACCTCGGCACCTTAACGCTGATTAAGCTTACTTCTCCATTTCCCTATTCTAAATTGTGCTACTTTACTCGAGAGTAAGGGTTTTGTCACTCGTGGAGTAATGTCTCGCTTCGGTATGAGACAACCAGCATACATTCTAAGGGCTGGAGTCATCAATCTCAACTCAAAGAAATGTGGTCAGGCGTAAGCTATGCAGATATTGAAGGTAGAGGAAGACAGGAGGGAATGGAGAAGGTTTCAACTAAGCTTCGACAAAACAACAGTGGCACAATTGCAAAATCTGGAGCTTGTGTTACGGCAGTAGAGAGACAGCACCAACGTTCAAGTTTGCTAAGCAGCGTGAGGGTGTAACATTGGGCACAAAGATTTAGGGGTGGCGGAGAACACGCACAGATAAGTTCTGATGCTCTTGAAGCAGAAACACCAAGTCTTATAAAGAGCGACACTCTACAGCCTTCCCAAACATTGGCTTTGGCTGCAAATGCGATCTAAAGCTACGTGCACAGGGTGGTTAAGAATTATTTTTCTTTTAATTTCTTTTTTCGCTCCTCTCTTGCAGCCCATTAACTTCCTATCCAATTTTCACCTTTCTTTAGTGAGGGCTCGGTTGGGGGGTGGAGGGCTGCTGCCTATTAGCCTAACACACGTGACCTGCACTGATATCGTTGCCGCCATATTAGAGTGTCAGCAGGTCTCCCAAAAGGCGGGCGGCTTAGTCTCATCGGTGTAATTATCGCTTATCTTTAGTAACGCAGTGAAAGCAGTCTACCGTGATCCAACTGGCTCCTGTGCCGTCATGTGAAAGTCACGCATATCAATCCTTTTAATTGCCTGCAAACACAAAACAAAACAAAGATATGATATTTTAGGCTATTACTGTGCCACAGACTTCTACACATACGCACAACATCTCCCTGAAAACGTGTTGTGCAATTCTTACACCCGTAGATTGATGAGCAACGCAATTTCCCTTGAGTGTTCATCTCTTGAGTGTGCGTGGTCTTAGGCCTTTATACCACGCGTTTTAAATGGGAAGAGTCGAACTGTTTGACCGTGCAATGATGTCCTTCTGGGTAACGATGCGATATTCGCTTAAGTTAATAGTCACGGTAGGTGCTTTTAAGGAGTTGCAATATTTGCTTTTGGACATTCGCTGGAAATGCAGCATTGGAATCGGTCAATGTTCGAGACATGTACACTAAGGAGACACGGCACCAGTAAGGCGATACCACTCCCCGAAGTTGCGGTGAAATGCGTTACACTTAACATTTTCCACAAAAACGACGCTCTTTTCGCTCAAGCGGGGCAAAAATAAGCGCAAGCACGAATTTGTGAGCTGGTAAGTTCGAGGACGGATATCTCAGTATTGCTGCTATGGTCTCAGGATTTCTACTGAGTGAGTATGGCTCAATTGCTGACCGGCTTCGATTTAGGAATTAAAAGTGCTCTAAAATAAGTATTCAATACATCAATTACCAGATCATGCTGGAAGTATCCCTCAATAACTGGTTGTCACACGTTTTCTTACATCCGCAGACGTCGGCTGTGCGTTGCGAAAAGAAAAAGATTATCTCGATTGCACTGTGTTTTACAACTGTAGCTCTTTTCACTTAAAAAAAACATGGTATTGATCACCGTGCGTACATGAAAACACCAGTGAGGCGCGCGAGGCAACTTTGCATACGATGGCATCAGTAAAGCAAGTTGAAATTTCCGTTGCTGGCCAGCAGCTACTAGAGGGAGAACGTTACCGACACCAACAAAAAAAAAACAACAACAAAGAACGCGGGGATTACAACACCGTGAAAATGTCTGTTATGTTGGGAAGTAGTGAGAAATAAATAAGGCATAAAGATAAACTGCGTCAGCAGGTGAAGGCTTCCATGACACACGCGCGCGCTCATAACGTGAAAGCTGAGTAAAGAGCAAACAGGGTAAGCAGAGTTCGAAGTATGCAAAACAGGTAATTGGAGCTGCTAAAAGGGAATGCGTGTTTGAAGTCTGATATACCCATGTTAAAAAGAAAGGAAAGATGAGATGCGGGAATAGGATTTCGCACGTTTGCAAGGACAATAATAATAATAAAAAATATCTAGTTTAACATTCGTTGAAGCCCTATGACGGGAAAGGGGCGAGAGGGAAGCATTGTTTAAAGAAAGTGGGAAGGAAATGTCTAAGGCTTGCAGAGCTGCCAAAAATAAAAGAATAATATTTGGCACAGTTCAAGTGAGTGTGAAAGTAGACAGCTTCAGAAGCCTCGTAAATCTTTACGCGAATAATTTCGAACATTTTAGCGACTCGATCTAATGGTCTTCGGCAAAGCAACGCACGATGAATTGCTTGCCAAGTCTAATAACATCTAGATTAAATGGACCGATTTTTTAAGGGTACGATAATCGGACGTTCATCTTGTGTGCGTTCCTCCGATATACATCGTTCGCTCCGCATCCAAGATAATCGCAGCAGGTGAAGCCACAATTCTGCGTAAATGTTTCTGAGTGCAAGATCGCTTCGCTTATTCACTTTTGACTGCCGTGTACGTGGATGAGAGCAAGGAAAGAGAACATCCTTTGGCCGGAAGTGGGCACAAATAGACATTGAACAAGAACTAGAGAAAAAATAAGCAGAAAGAAGAAACAGGCAGGAGTAACGATTGATGCTAGGTAAACACAATCCTATATCTTTGCTCTGAATCGCATGGCACACACACTATAACATATGAAATGACCGCAAGCGGTAAAGAGAATGCCAAAAAAGGACACGTCGAAGAGATTCCACATATCTCTTCTTTCGTTATCTGCTTCATGAGAAAGTAGAGGGATTTAGACGAGTGAAGATCAGTTATAGTTGCCTCATATCTTTGGTAAGCAGCTTGAAAACGCGTGATTGCGTTAAATGGTCGGCACCTGAATAAGCCATTGAGACGCAAGACAAAGACGAAAGTTTGAAACGCGTAAGCAGGAAACGCACAACAGCAGCGATGCGTTACGAAGGTAACTTCGAATTTTGTAGTAAAAGCAGGAAGTCAGAGTCATAAGCTAGACCTACGACACCGTGCCCTGTAATAGCAGCGTTCGAGCTCAAGCTTGAGTACAAGTGCACTTCAAAATTATGCATTAGCCGAAGCACGTTGGTAGGCCTACTCGTGCTCTGAAGTCATTCGATAGGTATCAGCCAGTTGCAAATGCGCGAATCCAGCGGTCCGACCTAGAAGACACTTGTCGGCCATTGCAAGCACAACTGCCGTGCACTGCATAAGGCAGTGCAGCACAGATATATGTATAATGCGTGTCCTGTGAAGCCGAGTACGCTCTACTGTCAGCGTAGCGAGGCCGTCGATCACCCCTGCTTGTAGGCGTCAGCTCGGCGCACGTCATCGTCGGTGAGGAAGGGCGCGTTCTCCACGCCGATGTAGTTGTTGACGTAGAAGAAATCTTGCGCGCTTGCGCACGGCACGGCGTCCTCGGGGAAGGCGCACGTGAGGGACAGCTGGTCGAACACGGTCTGGTTGCCGCACATGAAGCTGTAGTGTTGCGTGTCGGCTGAACCGTCCGGACGTGTTACCTGCGATCAAGCGGGTACGTGCATATTTCTTTTAATACTTGCATTGCTCCATTAGGTAGTCGAACGCATTTTATTTTTGATAGCATTGTAAGATAATCAGTGCAAATATTTACGAAACATCCCGTAGTGAAGTACACAGCATATGCAACATACACGCCAAAAGAGCGCGCCGGTAATGACTTTTTTTTTTCGCGGCTACGTATGAAAAAGAACGTGGTGGTCTTACTGTCTTCTTTGTGCGTAACTTGGATTATTCTGAGACTTATGACACTGCAGCTCTCGTGTAATGGAGTACTGAATGGTTTAGCACGATGACACCTATAGTCATGACTAGCGTGATGGGGGAGGTGGGATGGAAGTGGGACCAGTCAGCTGCCGTTAGCAGGACCAGGACCAGCAGCCGTTATCAGACCTGGAGGTGGGAGCAGTGACGAGGAGGTGGGACCCGTCAAGCGGCGATTATGCAGCTTATATCTTCCCATCCCACCGTCTAAGTACAGCAGTGTAATTATGTAGTAAATAAACTTCTATCTATCTATCTATCTATCTATCTATCTATCTATCTATCTATCTATCTATCTATCTATCTATCTATCTATCTATCTGTCTATCTGTCTATCTGTCTATCTGTCTATCTGTCTGTCTGTCTGTCTGTCTGTCTGTCTGTCTGTCTGTCTGTCTGTCTGTCTGTCTGTCTGTCTGTCTGTCTGTCTGTCTGTCTGTCTGTCTATCTATCTATCTATCTATCTATCTATCTATCTATCTATCTATCTATCTATCTATCTATCTATCTATCTATCTATCTATCTATCTATCTATCTATCTATCTATCTATCTATCTATCTATCTATCTATCTATCTACTAATTGCACGTCTTGTTTGACTAGTGATAAGGTGTACGGAGCATGTGACGTAAATACCTTCTCAAACGAGTTGCAGTATGAGTACCATATGTTCGTTATTTCAGGCTTACCTGTTCCTCAGAAACTATGACCCAGATAAATTGGGTCATAGTTAGGTCAACTGTATGTGATTTATAAAATTTGTATACATCCTACCACTTATTGCGGTACTGATTTGAACGGATAGTATAAATAAATAAATAAATAAATAAATAAATAAATAAATAAATAAATAAATAAATGGAATATTACGTCAGCTAAATACATGTACCTGTCAAAAATTACCTGAAAATTTGCTCTCGCTGTATATATGTATATTGCAATACTGTGTTGTCTGATTAGATTTGCGATAATTCAGCTTTCTTTCTTACTGAATATTTTTTTCGCGTTACTCATGATTTCGATGAGAAATCGATAGCGGTTCCCTCTACATGCGTTATTTTTGCTTAACCAGAAATCTCCCAGCCTTTACGTGACAGCGTATGTGGTTTTCATCGCACGTCCTGTATAAAAAAAAAAAAAAGGAAAACCACAAAAATACCACGATAGCGCTCGCTATGAATATGCAACGCACCGGTACCTTATAAACATCATTTGTAGTCTTCTAGAAAATTCACATGCAGATAAAGAAAAACAGGAACAATAAGGCTAAAAATGTTGCTCTGCACACAGGGCCAGTGGTCTCCTGTGGAACGTGACCGCTGGCACCACCTTCTCACCTGGTGGCAGACGTGGTACACCTGGCAGTTGTTCTGCACGTCGGCGTAGTACCCTTCACCCGGACACCGGAAGTTGGTGGAGAGCGGGGCGTACAGCAGCAACTCGGAGCCAGCCGGAAGCTCGTACGCCTGTCGCTTGGAACGCTTTGGAAAAAAGAAAAAAAGAGAAGTCAAGCGAGTGTGCAGGTTGGCAAGGAGGTGAAGCAGCTGGTTACTGCCACTGCGTCATAATCAGCAATGTTAGACACTCCACAGGGTAGAAATCTCCCGCGACAACTTTCTATTACTCAAGCCTTATGAACCCTATGGACTCTACACTCTCTTGATTTATTCTTTGTACGTCCACCATACCCTCAGACGATTTTCACTGTTCAGAGTTCATCACTTTACTGCTTCAAACCACCACTTAACTGCTATATGTACGCTCCAAACATTCTGACATGATTAGTTTATCCTAACTTCAAGTAGAGCATCATAAACTCGCGTATATTTTTCCTTTCCTAGTATGCCCAGGCGCACTCATTCTAAAAAATTCACTCGCCATCCCGGCCCTGCAGAAGTGGATGTCCATCTAAGCTGTTGAAAACCACCAGCACAATTGCTCAGAGATGTGTGCGGTACTTTATTGCTTGAGAGTAACGGTAGTAACGGTAATTTAGAGTTATGGTAGCAATGGGAGTTATGATAATTATGATAGCACACCGCCACTGGTGGTATTGCGGTTTTTTCCCATTAGTCGCTGCTCGTATTCACACTGCTCCTAGGGAGTCATAACTATGCATTGCCTAATTATAGCGGCACTACCACTACAATGAAATCAGTTACCAAACTGGCTCTTTTATATACAAAAGGCTAGTGACGTCACTTACCACGTCGCAAGCTGCCGTTGCCGCGGCAGCATGCGCACAGTAATCGTTTGTGAGGAGCGCTACGTGTTTCGCATTGTTATCAGGAGCGCCTCATAATCGATTACGTGGTTTGGATGCTTGTTTTGTGCTTGTTTTTATTGAAACGAACGCTGTTCTGTATGTGGCATCCGTGGTTCCGAAGAATGCATGCAATTTTCGCTTGACTTTGCTGAATGCTTCAAGCCTGCTTCAACTCCGCCGCGGGTCTGCCCGGAATTGCACTACATCCTGGGATCGGCCCACAGTTTTGCCCACGGACATGGACACGAAAAATGCCGACCAACAAGAGGGTAACAACTTCGCTGTAAGAGCTTTGCGTCGATAAACAGGTGGAGCAAGGAAAGTTCAACGTCTCCGCGTCTTCAAAAATGTTCCTGAGAGCTCTGTAAGCATTTCGCGTTGTGGAATAGAATAAAATAGGTCTTAGGCACCAACTTATATTCCTTGGAAGATGCGTTTACGATTGTAGTGTTCGTGGTAGAATAAGCGGCATAAGGATGCAATTATCCCAAAAAAGATCGCAGTTCCGCCCGCGAAGGACCGATTGCGATGGCAAATTAGCAGATAGCTGTACGAAGTAAGGATAATAGTTTTATTGGCCGTATAAACTTGTAAACATGCACTTAATAACAAAATTAAGAATGATAGAATGTGTAAGCGTGACTCAACGAGGACGCAGAAAGAAACAGACACACAGATACAGCGCTGTCTTTGTTTGTCAGCTTATTTCTACGTCCTTAGTCAGATGCGCTTATACATTTTGTCATATTCAAACCAACTAGGTCGCCAACGTGTTTTAACTAATTTAATTAGCACGGTGAGAGGCGCGCAGGTAAACATGAACACATCTCGCTCGATGAGCGCGGAAATACGGTGTGGGCTCCACTCTGTACGGAGTGACGGGCGAGGAGCACATCGAGGCAGCTTAACAGCCGCCCTCAGCCGCCGGAGAAGAATCCCCCTCCTCCCTCGCCTGACCCACTGCTTCGCGCTTGACAGGAGAGGGCACGCATCCAGGCCACGTTCCTCGCTAGCGCACGCAAGAGTGAATCGCCGTTCGCCGGCTCACACTCACATGCTTTCACTCATACGGAACATCACGGCTACGGCAACGGCGACACCAACGGCGACGGCGGGAATACGCCTGGAGTTTCCATATATTTGCTATCGCAATAAAAATGGGAAGTGCCTCGGAATGGACTTCAATGGGAACCAGCTTTTATATATAAAAAGCTAGGCGATTTCGAACCCGGAATTTCCTTAATTGCGTTTATTCGCGCCGCAACGAATATGGAATTGGCATACGAACGGAGAACTTAATGGAGCTTAGAAATTTCAAGAACACCGGTCAATATTTTCTAAAATTGTCTTTACGCTATAGAGCTATTGGTAAGAGTATCGTAATGTACGAGTACATATTTAATACCGAAGTTTTCGGGTCACTGTTAAACGGAACTCGCGAACAAATAGGCTGTCTCAATTCCGCCCCTCGGGAACAAATAATGCGTCTCACCTTCCGCGCTGGTGTGCTGCCCACGGAGATTGCCAGCGCTGCTGCTAGAAGAGCTATTTGCCACGAGACGGAGGCCATGACGCCGGATGTGAAGGCAATTTTGGCCGCTGAAATGAGAGGGATATTTGATTTGGACATGCAGATGATCACTGTTGTCACTGCTGATAGGTTGCTTCGAGACTGCGAGATCAAATCACTGAATTGATGCATTCCAGGTTTAGAGAACCAAAAGAACAAGGTGAAGAGAGAGAGAAAACAAAGAAACAAAGGTTTAAACGCTACGGCGTTTTGATGGCTTTAAGTTCATATAGTAACTTGTGGCATAGGAGAGACGAAGAAACAGGGCGTGCCATGATATTATCGAACACTTAGCAATCCTCAAATGTTCTCCCATTTCAGAAATTCACCGCATTCTGCAGCCCCCCCCCCCCCCCCCCCCGTAATGCCTGAATGAACGCTGTGGGTAGTAAATAAATAAATAAATTGGGAACGTGACTGCCGAGGCCGGTGTTCGAATTCGCTCCTTTGTCCTTAGTTGCGGAGCACCGCATACTGTCATATACAGGAGCTCGTGGTTGAACCTGTGAGCCAATCTGTAAACAAGCCTCAACCAACGACGTTACGGCTCCCATTGGAATTACGAATTATTGCGAGGTCGCAAAGCGTATGCACCCACAGGGAATGCTGAGTGTGGCTTCAGTTTCGAGACATGCATTACGAAAATGTACGACGGAATGCATTGGTGTTCTAGTTAAAATGTGCTACTCTGCTTAAGATGGCATTTTGTTAGAGAAAAAAAGTCGCAGTTTAGCCACAAAAGCGAAGCATCGATTGCGATAGCAAATTAGCAGGCAGCCATGCGAAATAAGGATAGCACTTTTACTGGTCGTATGAACTTGTAAACATTCGCTTGCGCACTAAATTAACAAGCATGGTGCCAGCGCGCACAAGCAAACATGATCACACTCGATGAGCGTGGACACTTGCTGTCAAAACGCTGCCGTGAGGAAGCGAGGCAGCAGCAGCGAGCGAAGTGACTTACGTGCTGTCTAGCGCTTCAGCTCAAGTTGAGCGCCTAGAACACACAGCACGCACAAAGGTACGAGCCGTCGATGCACCTAGACTTTGCCCCCAACGCAGGTTGTTCTCAAGACACGGCCGCTGCGAACGCGCGCAACTGCCGCATGCGCAGTTGCAGCCGGAATCCCCTTCCTCCGCGCGCGGGCGAGCTAACATTATCGCACCGCGAGAAGGTGCCTGGCCGGGGCGATAAGGTTACAACAATAATTACGCGCCGAAAGTTTGTAATGCCAGTGTCGTTGCAGAGTGTGACCACATTCTTTGGCCGAAATAATGCCGAATCGCCGTCACGTAGAGACAAACGTACGAAAATCAGTTTTCCTGGTAGAATTTAAGTGGAACGCCCCTCCGACAGGTAAATCTAATAACACAAAAGAGGAAAACGTCCATGTCCGATGTGCTGTTTTTTGAGTCGAACGTTGTTCACTTTGAATACATAATTATACATGAGGCTGAGAGAATAAAATAAGGGAAAGTGACAACCTGATCGACTATACGATCTCGCCTCCTGCACCACCGTCATAAAATGGAACACGGACAGTAAACTGATCAGAGATGCTGTTACGCGAAATCACATGGAAGTGTGATTTGTATTCGCTCTTTATCCGGCCTTTAAATATGGAGTGGACCTAAGTGTTGCGTTTTGAAGTGTGAATCTAGCCACTGTTAGAAATGCAGGTGAATCTGGAAACGGAACAACACATTAGAATAGTTTCGGAATTGCTTGCATGTGATTTTACGCTGATAGAACATGAGACGTTAGCGGGACACAATAAGCAATTGTGAAAATGGGCGGCAAATATATAGTACACATAACCATTTCTGTAGCTGTATAAAGCAACAAGCAAGACGGAAAAGGAAAGTGACGTGAGATGCTCCATTTTGATTGCGCACTGTTAAAGATGAAACAGTGGGCAAAAATACATTTCTAAAACGTAGAGCAAGACTCGCAGAATGATCCCGAACTATGTGATGGGATAAGAAACGTGCACACACGCGAAATGGTAGTAAGGGGAAAGTTAAACAGCAATAAGTCTTTTCGCGATATTCTTGCAGATAAGCAATTCTTCGAGAGTGGCAGATTGTCTTCGTGATGAAAAATGTCCTTTCTGATTTATAGCTCTATAGACAACGCCTTTCGAATAGCTGCGTTGACGGTCCCATTGAAATCGAGTATGAGTGTGCCTATTGCTGGGTTTTATGGCAGCTTATGCCGCTTTGGTGTCCTGGAGGCGCCGCCAATAATGCGAAATAATGACACGTGGTTACAATTAGTAAAAAGCATGATTGAATAAATGTAGTTATGTCCAGCTTCCAACTTGTGACGCTAAGTTCAACACTACCGCGCCCCGCGACTTCTGCCGGCACGCCTATTGACAAACACATACAACAAGCGCTAAGAAACTCCTGCGTAGTGCCTAGGCAGAGTCATATATTCAAGGAGCAAAAGTCCCCACATTTCCTCTCTCGCACCCGCTCTTACTCGTGCATGCGGACACACTTCCGGTATCTCCGCAAGTGCCACGCCCCGCTGTACCTACTAGCAATTGTAAATACGCAGCTGGGTCTTTGACGAAAAGAGCCATCGGTGACAGAAGAAGAGCGTCACTGCCGAAGTAGAAGAAGCGCGGCGCCAAAGCCGCCGCGCCGCTATTTGAGAACGGATGGTACTTCGGTCCAATCCCGAATATCGCGCCGGTGAAACGTCAGCGAGTTGCAGAAGACCCAGAGTTGCGAGCTCGTGTTACCGAGCAAAAGTCTGCGTGCAACTAGACGCGTCGACAAAACGATCCGGGTCATGAGTCATGGAAAACTTTCAGTGGCAAGTTCGGAAATCCATGCGAATGCGAACGCATTCTTCGGGGTAGCACGTCGGTATCTAAATGACACCTCAGCTCTTTTCAGACATGTCTTGTCGCACAAGACACCACGCGTAGCCACGCAGAAACTTAGCCGAACCAAGAATAACCTGGGTTGAGCCGCCAGCTTTGCTGTTTGCCCGGTCTTCGTGCCACTAGTGCGAAGCTGCTCCCAATTTTTCTTATTTTTTTTGGGTCGGGGTAACAATGATTCGAAGCTCTGAAATTACTTTATTATGCGCAACCCAATGAAAATGTTTACTAAAGTCAAGAAATAGTAGGTCTATCTGGCCGTTGCATTCCCAAGGTAAAGCGAATGAGTGAACTGCCATTATTATTAGGGTTATTATTGAGTACCCTTTCAAAACGATTGTTGGTGCTCTGTTAATAAAGCGCGACATTCGAAAAACTTGCGTATTCAATTAGCAGTCATACGTTCGGCATGTTTGCAGCGTCGAGGGGTTAGTGATATTGGACAATAATTCTATGTTTGTTATCGGCCACCTGACTCTTAAACACAGGGACAACACGGGAAATCACCCAGCCCCCTAACAGTTAGGTCACTAGTGAAATCAGAAACAACATCCCAAGAAATGTCGCAAGGAGTTCAACATGTTGCGTGGGGAATTATGAATTCAGTCGGGACCATAACAAAGGCGTTCGTTTATAAGTGAAGCAGCACATTAATGGCACTAGCACAATACGTAAAAATTCACGTCTCTTATACTACGCTATGTGGCATTGCATGCGGACACTGTTGCGGAAGAAAACGAACTATTGAAGTAATCATTGAAATGTTGAGCTATGGGGCCTTTGACGTTCCCTTCACGTTTGACCACGTTCCCTTCAATTGATATTCGCGAAACCGGCGTCTTCCTTTTTTCTTCTTTGATGTACTGTCAAAGTTTATGAAGCTCATATTTTGTGAAGTTCGGTAGCGAAGTTTATAAATTGTTATCTTTCGTGGCCTTGGTCGCACGGGCAAGCTTGTCATGCACCTCTCTAGTTTTAGTGCATTGCGCCAGGTTTTTTAGTTAACCCTTTGGTCATGCGTTTCACACGAATGACGTCCTGAGTCGCGCAAGGCATTTGTTCACATTATTCAGCTAGTTCGGGACGAAGTTAACGGCACAGTAGTGACACATTTCATTTAACTTGTTCCAAATAAGCGAACATGAGTATTTATTGCCATCTAATTGAACCATGCAAAGAAATCTGCATGTGTTGTTCGATGCATGCGGCACTGGCATGCGAAATATTTTCAAAAGTAGAGTATAGAGGGAATGTTTATGGTGGTGGTACAACATGCGTTCTTATTTTTACGGGATTGTGATCGGGGAGCCCTTGCTCGACTTGCACAGTATATTTAGCGAACTGAGGAGAACCAAATCCAACACCGAGACGGAAGCATCTTGTATGCGAGATGGCTTGTAGACTACCTACCAAGTTGTATCCTCACATAATACCGAAGATAGCATTAACATGTTCGTTAGGTCGACTACTGGCGTTTCCAATTAAGTCCCGACAGGCTAGAATCACAAAGCAGGACAATTTCGCTTGTCTAATGCTTGGAAATTTCTACGCTTATTCTGTGTCAAAGATCTGGCATTGCATCTGGAGGCCGATGAAATCATATGGTATGGAACAGTGACCCCGATCAAGATATTTTGACACGCAGGTATTGGAAGTTAACACCGCCGTCCGGCAAAATAGCCTGAATGCTATGTTTAATTAAAAATATAGAAGTGTAATAAATTGTTCGATATTTACACATTCGTGCAAAAGTTGGCGTTTTACACTTAAATAAAGGAAACATTAAAACAAAATTTCACTGTCAAGTTATGCAGCCTGAAATCTAGGAGTACGATGTCAATGGTAGTAGTAATAGCATGACCCAGTTGGTTCGTTCTATAACAAAACACACACAAATGACAAAACACACACACACGCACACACACAGACATGCCGAAAATGCAAGAAGCGCAAATGTGTGCGTCGAAATCTCGGAGGCAGCAGGCGTCATCCGGAGAGTTCGAGCGAGGAGGCGTCCCAACACTGCGTCGCATAAGCCCCGTGAATACTCTGGAGGCTTAGTGCAGCCCCTAAAGAAGCTTCTTCCGTGGCGCGTAGCATCTTCGCCTTGCTAATGCAACTTAATAATAATAATATTTGGGGTTTTACGTGCCAAAACCACTTTCTGATTATGAGGCACGCCGTAGTGGAGGGCTCCGGAAATTTTGACCACCTGGGGTTCTTTAACGTGCACCTAAATCTAAGCACACGGGTGTTTTCGCATTTCGCCCCCATCGAAATGCGGCCGCCGTGGCCGGGATTCGATCCCGCGACCTCGTGCTCAGCAGCCCAACACCATAGCCACTGAGCAACCACGGCGGGGTCTAATGCAACTTCGTCGACGTCGTGCACCGTATGTGGAGATTGATGAAGTGCACTCACGTGAGCGGTGTAAGAACCGCCCGAACCCGCTATTGCAAGTACGTTCACTTCCAGTTGCTATAGCCTGTTTTATTTCTTTTCTTTTCTATTTTTGTCATCTTTTCCTGACCGATTAGGCCGGGAACGCACTTCATAATGTTCTTCGAGCAAACCCAAGATTGGAGGCTTTCATTAACGTACCGCGTATCACGCGACTCCTCTGCATGACGAGGTAAATGTTCTTATTTGCGGATGACGGAGACGTTGGATGAGCGCAAAGATGGATGCCTCGGGGCCCCGTCAAGCAGCGACTGACGCAACGGTTGCCGTCACGAACTTGGTGCCCTCTCACCTCGCTCTCGGTGGGGGCGCCCACTGCTGTTGAGACCAACGGTCCTTTCTTCGCAACATCTTAGAGGGCGCAGCAGTCAACCAGTGCGCAATCCGGGCATCGTGTAAGTGTTTGTTCATCGCAAAACACATTTCAAGCGAAAAAAAGAAAGCGAGAGGTACTGCTGTGTCAAGTTTATACACATATGATCTGCAACTTTGTCGTATGAATGCAGACCCAATATGAGTATTTCGGAAATTGGGTGATGGGCGAAATAAGTGATTTTACATCTAGAAAGTACGATAAATCTGCTTTCATGTCAAAGAATAGAAAATACGGAGTGACATTGACAGCGACTTCTATAGCACGACAGGGGCCACGAGTGTGCGCTGAATTCAGGTAAGGTGGTAGATTTATGTCACCTAATTACTTTACACATTTATCTAAATGCTCAGTTTGTTGAAATTTTGTTGAAACGGAAAGCAACCTGCGCGAGTGAAGGAAACAACGCTAAATCTTGAGCAAAAGCCAGATAATAAGAACGGCCTAAAGTTTCCTGATGACTATTGAGTCACCTAACAAACCATTCGGATAGCCGTGGGATGAAGCAAGGTGAGGGAACAAAATACGCGCACAGAAATGAATAATAACTGGGAAGATCGGTCGGAGTACCGTTTGACTACATAGATTCTTATTTGTAATGAGACAACTAGCTCGGTTTTTTTAGTCGTTCAGTTTGTTATGAGCCCATTTCCCTGACGTGCGCTAGAACTTTAAAAAAAACTTTAAAAAAACGGGGCAACCGTTATATCTGAACGTCGTACTTGAATATACGCTGTCAATATGGCTTCGACGCCTCAGGCGCATGATGAAGGCGTGTACAGTGATGTTGCTGCATGTTCGACAGAAAATGAACGTAGCGCTGTATAACTATGACCACGTCACTTGTTCTGTCATCTTCCTTTGTTATTATCGGGAGCGTTCGTTCACTGCTGCCCGCGAAATCGTGGCGCTCCATGATAGCCACTGCATGACGTTGCAATGAATGCCGGATGTGACTGTGTACAACGAAACTCGTCTATATCGAGCTTCCAAAACAATGCAGGTTCGATTTTGTGCGGAATTAGTTGTGAAACATTTATGAGGTTTCACTCCTCAAAGCACAGTAAGGCTTTTTTTTAAATATTCCAGATTAATTTAGTTTACTACTGAAACGCAGATTGTCGGTTAGGCGGCGTCACGCAATCCAGCGGTCGTAGAATAGCGTGTACAAACTGATGCGAGTAGCACCGGCAGATGGAGACGCGAATTCTATTTTCTTTCTTTTTTTTTCGAGAAGCTGTTGGCACGGCACGTCTTGACACGGAGGGCGACATGACGAAGGAAAGACTTCTTTTTCTTTTTTCTTCTTTTTTTTCTCCGCTGCGCATGCGGTAGAGTCGTGTGTTCGCAGGACACCGTTCAGTTTAGGGCCGCTGGCACACGGGTGCAGAAGAAAGGAACCGGACGCACCCACAGTGCTAACTTTCCCCTCTTCCTGTCTCTGTTGTCGTTCTGTTCCGGCTTCCTGTTCCTCTTTTAGTTTTCCGTCTGCTAGCTGCTGTACACTGAGTGCTTGCGTGTTTACATACACCAAGCCCAAGACACAACCCTGTTCGAGGGAAGACCAACTTGCGAAGGTGCGTGGCAGTGTGCGGAACCGGCCTGTCGAGTGTGGAGGCTAGTTTTGTGCGATACAGGAGTGCTTTTTTAATATGTGTTATCAGCGCAGCTTCACAATGTTCAGAATTTCTTTTTATTATGTATATACAAGAGAAAACTTTATTTGTCCGGGATTGATATAATTGTGTTTCACTTTATTCTCATTTCGCCTCACTGAATTATGTAACTTCAATAACTTCCTTTCGAAATGCCCATTACAAAATCTATTTAATTTATACACTGGATTCAGTTTTACGCGTTACAGCTCTTGAAACGTATACTTTAAGCGCCATCGGTAAACAGATAGTTCTCCATATGTAAAAGACGTGCCGTGTCTTTGGCAGAGCCACAAGTTACGTGGGAAGAGTAAATCTGAGAAATAGCCACTGCTCAATCAGCAGGAGTAAATAGCTTATGGATAGGATCGCATGAAGAACGGCGTTTCGAGCCGTGAACAATGAGAATACTTCTGATTCGTAAGTTAAGCTTAGAGAAGGATCATGAAAATGCACAAGTGAACAGAGTGAATTCTATTAGAAATCGCCGTAATGGCTATAATCACGGCACGAACAATATGCTCTTTGTTTTTTTATGCGGCACGAGGTCAACCGTGGGAATTTCGTTAAGCTCCTTCGATGAGCGCTTTCGCACTGCGCTTAGTAGCAGCAGGGAGAAGAGCGCATCGAACACAATCGCTTTCCGCATTCTGCGAAATTTGTGCTCCGACGAGACAATGCTTGCTAATGAGAGTAATTATTTTTTTAAATGAATAGTTCCTGCCTAGAAGACTAAAAAAAGTATTACGCTCACTATTTATCTCGCTCGTAAATTCATTGCGGTCAGAAGCGTTCAATGAATCTTTCTTTCAATCTTACTTTTGCTCACTGGTTAATCGTTTCGTTGAATTCTTAGTTGAAGTAGTTGTTATTTTATTATTATTATTATTATTATTATTATTATTATTATTATCATTATTATTATATTTGTAAGTTTACTGCAACTATCCAATACTCGGGCAATTCCCTATTATGAGCGCATGCCATATTCAAGAGTTATCATCATCATAATTGGCATCATCATCAGGAGGTGTGCCCCAACACGCAATAACAGAGATAGAAAAAACATAGAGACGAGGAGAGAGAAATTAATTTATACTCGCAAGAAGTCAAAGAGGTCGGCCCCAGTCATACCTTTCTCTAACCTGCTGGTCTACACTGCGGAAAAGGGACGCGCAGACAAAAAAAAAAAAGAACGATGAATGACGGTGCTGATCGGATAAGAGTGCATGTGCGTCTGCACAGGTTAACACAGCTGCGGCAACTCTAAATGCGTGCGTTTAACCCAGTGGCACTTAGAGAGTTTGTAGCTGCTTTTCTAATCACGGCTACGCTTTTTGTGTCAAACGAAGCACGACCCCCCCCCCCCCCCCCGGACATCCCCCTGACACCCGCCCACAAAAGAATTGATAATCAGAGAGCGGTCCTCTATGGGCGTGTGCCAACGATGACAGCAGTTTGGGCCGTTCTCGGACGTACATACACAGGTCAGCGATAAGGCGTGTTAAAAAAGAAATAAATTGACAGCTTTTCTACGAAAGCTCGCACTGAGACCCTCCAAATTTTCCCTAAGACTGTATGCGCTGGTTAGTCGAAACAGCACGTAGACCTACCGCAAGATTATACAAGCTCCTCTGTGCAATGTGCACTTTATTCGGGTTTAAGATTTACCGGACAGTACAGGTTACGCGACTGCACTGTTACCGACTTTAGCTTGGCTAGCGTTTCCATGTACCGCAATGTAACTATTACTGTTGGAGATTTCCGATATTGCGGGTGAGCTCCACCACTGGAAAAGCTGGCGCCACCGCCAGCGTGATGTGGCATGAGGGATCACGTGGACACAGCGGCCGCGTCGGTTGCTTCGGAAGCGCGGAAGCGAGCTGAAAACGAAAGTTTAGAGTCCCACCTGCGACGCGGTTCTGATTAAGTGGTGAGGCTTTACCGCCTTGGGCGTCTGCTTGACAACATTTGAAAGTGCTATAATAGGTAGTGGCTGTCTTTGGAGGCGTGCAGCATGGTAGGCTACGGCTCGATGCCGCAGTGCTGGACGTACGCAACGGAACCCGGTGTCAGCCTTAGTCACACGTAGCCGCAGGGCAAGGAGCTGTGTGAATATCGGCTGGCGAAACTTAGAACCGGCAGACAGCCATCGGCTACAACTCGGGTATGCAGCAAGCACAGACGCGAGGAACATTTCTGCTACGGCGCCGGGACTGCGCGATGTTCGGCGAGTAGCAGCAAACGCTCTCTGAGACGATCGCCCGCGCCCGCTGCCCGGCTAATGTCATGACGGTTTGGTCTATGAACTTGTTGATGCTAGATACTGGCAGGTTCACAAGGGAGCGGTAAGACGCACGTTAAAGAGCATGACATATGGTCATGTTTGTGTTTTGCATTAATGCACTGGATTGCGAAAAAGAAGCAGAGGCAAATCTCACGCTGAGAAGACCGATAAACATACAGTACGACGCAACTTGAGAAATGATGTTGAAATGTCCAAGAATTTAGAAGACAAAGAAGATTGAATCGTCGCGACGGCACGGATGCCGTAGGGGTCGAAGTCTCTATAACGAAATTATTTTTCAACTGTTCTAATAGCGTCCACGCAACAATGCTTGCTAATAACAATGGTTGCTAGTGTACTGTCAAATGTTCATACGGTGCGGCCTAAAGCTCACGGCACGGTGCGAAAACGCGCTCACAGCGAAAGCAAAACATTCTGCGCGGACATGCATGCAGATGCGCAGTCTGCGAACCCATACGATGGCTGCATTGAGGCTTCATTCTGTTATGCCCCACTTGGTTATACAGACAGCCCATTATAAGAACATATTTCACATAATTTACTCTCAGCATTTGCCTACCTTTCACGCAAGAAGCCGGTTCGGGAGACTCCATCGCGGCGACAGCGCGCAGTGGCGTTCATTGTACGTATTCGGTAAAGGGATAGCGTCTGTAAACGATTCTGTGCTTTCAGT
The DNA here is from genome assembly GCF_038994185.2 of Dermacentor albipictus. Taxonomy (NCBI): domain Eukaryota; kingdom Metazoa; phylum Arthropoda; class Arachnida; order Ixodida; family Ixodidae; genus Dermacentor; species Dermacentor albipictus. The sequence continues at coordinate 140,050,739 of NC_091823.1, read as the reverse complement.
TTGCCCAAGATTATTGTATCGACAGTCAAACACTTCCCTCGTTTTGCGAATACCTACATAAATGTTCAGGAGGGCTGTTGCGTGGTGTTTTTATTGAGCGCCGTAAGCGAAACCTATGAGGTGCGCGCCGCGTGATCCCTCATACTACGCAAGGGAGGCGCTTCCGACAGATGGCCACTCCGTAACTCCTCGCCCATGATATCCAACCGTGAAGCTGTAGATTGCTAGGCGGTACGCTTATAGAATGAAAATTGTGTCTACTCTGTGATCACACTTTCCGTGAACTGTCTGAAAAGAATAGAAACGTAACGTCTGAAGCGTTCATTAAACATGCTGCCGTTTTTCACATTTCGGCCAATAGAGCTTTTCGCAACGTGTACCGTGTAATTTTTTTGTTTTATTCCGTCATTGCAACTAGAAAGGTCCTTAAAATTGCAGAGTAATATCGTACACTAAATTTCTCGAGAAGGACATCACGCCGAGGTGACATGTTTGCAAAAATGTTTGATACCCCGCCAGTGATGCTGTACACCAGTGTTGCTCATTATATTAAAAGCACTTCTCTGCTACTTAACCAATGAACAGTGCATTGCATTGAGTAGAATCCATTTGCACTGACTGTATCTAAGTTGCCGATATTATCACTTTACGGTCGCTACTGCTGGAACCAACCACAACTACCAGCAACCTCCACGGGCTTTGGAAAGAAGCAGATGTTTTGACCCGAAAGACCGCGAAGCACAGTTTCATCATACGACTACACGGGCTGACAAAACCTCGACTCACCTCGCGCTGTTGACCGCAGGTAGTCTAGATCCTGAGATCTTGGGGGCCGCTGCAGCGTAAGTGATATCCTGGGGACGCACCGACTTACTCGCTGACACACAGAGATGATGTAGCGTGGCCACCCAAAAGAGAGCGCGCTTTTATGAGCCCGGAAGGAAGCAACGCATCATATTCGCCCGGAAACAATGCGCTTATGCTCTCACCCGAAACTCGAGAGGTGGTAGTGAGGAGAGGGCGCCGGATGAGTCTCTGATTGGCCGAGACCGTCTTCCTTTAACGTTGCAGTTTTCGCGAGAGAGTGCGTGTGTGTGTGTGGGAGAGAGAGCGATGAGAGACAAAACGGTCGCGCGCGCGTCTCTTGCTTTCTTTACTTCTACTACTGCTACAACACCGCGGTGCCAATGGCGCTTGGCCACCCGCGGTGACGTCATGAATCGCGTAACCGAAGCAAGCGGACCGTATCAGAGCTCATCGGCTGTCGTCTGCTTAGCGGCGGTGGGGCGCAGCATCTGCTTTTGTTCCCCGCTCCCTCGCTCTCCATCCCGCGAATGACAGCGCGGTAGTGGCCTTGAGAGGAGACGCTCGAAGAAAGCTGCTGGGGGACCGTTGTGATGGTTTTTGTTTTGCCATCTGACTTGACCCCACGGTCGCGTCGTGCTCGACTCAAGACGAAAGCAGCCTTTCGCTCTCTGTCCGCTCGAGAAAAGAACGCCATGCATCGCCCGTTCTTAACCGTCCGTCACGCCCGCCTCCGCGTCGACCGTTATCTCGGCTCGGCGCGGAGAGCGAAACCTTGCGCAACCAGCGTGTCTGACCATCGCGAGAACACGTGCGACGATGGCGCTCTGGAACACTGGCTTTGCCGCGAATTTTGTAACTCTGTTTGCATAAGTGGAAAGAGCGAGAGGTGAATGACAGTTTAGTGTCAACTGATTCCGCAGGCTACGTTCCGTTGCTGAACGGGCGCATAGCTCTAGCGTAAGCTGTAGGTGCTGGCGGCCCAAGTAAGCAAGGGTTATGCACTAAACCATGTAGTAAGCAAGCCAACTCGGCTACTCTTGTATACTCGTCGCTCCACCCACGGGAGAGGCCGGAAGTCTTTCGCACGCTCAGGTCCGTACGAGGTGCGATCCTCACGTTGCATCACCACTCGAGAATGTCGGGTTTGACGCCAAGCGTTCGAGACGACTTCGCTGAGCTCAATGTCACGCGTTGCGTTCGCCTTCAAATAATTCGCTGCGGGTTCTCACGTGGCGAAAAAAACGAAAGTCTTTCCTTGCGTACTGCCGGCCTTGAAGCCACGCTCAAACGGCAACTGAGGGTTTGGACATTGTGCACAAAGCGAAAAAGAAAGAGGGGGTTGTTGAATTAAACTCCCATTATGTATATTAGTTACCGCGTCGATCCAGCGCCTTTCGCAGCTTTGCACATAATTAGTTAGGCGAAAGCCTGCTGGTGCTGCAGCTTTAATTATCAAACCATTAAGCCTGCGACCTATGCTTGTAACAGAACTAGAAGCTACTGTTCACTATAAGATAAAAAAGATGAAATAATAAAAATATGTCTGTTTATACGAATGCCGTGTTGAGTGTCAGATTACATTTAATTACAGATTCAATGAACGTATGACCGGTGGGAAACGCAGCAAATGTGTTGGCCGTGGAGGCGGAAGGGGTCCGTCAGAAAGGATGAAAGAAAGCGATATCTGTAACCGAGTATCTACTGTCGTAGTGCCAGGGGGGATGCTGGCTACAGCAGTAGTTAACGCGCTATGATGATGTGGCAAGAACCATGTCCTTACACGTGGTTTGGGAGAATAGGGTATGGCCATAAAAATTAGGCTAAACACTAATCTAAACGGGCAGCGCCAGAGTGATGTTACTGCATACGCACACGGCTTAAACTGAATGAGTAAAAATATGCTCGTTCGGAACAGATCATGCGAACCGGATCCTGATCACCGATAATGTAATCATGATAACGATGCTGTGCGACCGGCCGGCGTTTACTACTGGTTCATTCAAGATTGAAAAACCTCTTAGACCGGATCAACAGATGTGATCTTCGGTAACATTGGATGGTCGCCGCATGATGGAAAGCCGCACCAGTTGGTACAATTAAATGACACAAACTGAAAGGAAACACTGTCAAGAGTACATTTTTGTAAATGCTTTTTTATATCTCTACAATAAACACTACCTTACGAGGAGGAGGAGGAGGAATAAACTTTATTTGTGCACAGCAGATTAGAGACCTAGGCCTCTACCTAAATGACGGCCTCGAGCCCTTGGGCCCTGGCGGCATCTTCGGCCTGCTGGATTGCCTTGCGTTGGTCTTCCGGTGCACAGCTGAGCAACGCGGTCTCCCACTGCTCTCTGGTTTTAATTATTTTATTCTGTATGGGTGTACGAGGACAAGCCCATACCATGTGTTGTAGGTCCGCCCTTTCTTCACAGAATCTACATCTATCCGTGTAAAGGTCCGGGTAGTAGCGGTGGTAGGCCACCGGGTTCGGATATGTATCTGTTTGTAAGAGGCGCCATGCCGTCGCTTGCCGTCTATTTAACGAGGAGTGTGCCGGGGGGAAATGGGCCCTTCCCAATTTATAGTGTTTAGTGATCTCGTTAAAGCTGGTCATCCGGTCTCTCTCCGTTCCCAGTATTTGTTGCGTGTCACCTGCTCGGCCTGTCAGTTCTCGAGCCAGGTTGTGCGCTATTTCGTTCCCGGGAAGGGAGGAATGTGCGGGTGCCCATATAATGTGAATGTCGCGATCTTCACGAAAGTTGTTTAAAATTCTGAGTGCTTCCGGCGAGATTCTTCCTTTTGCATAGTTCTTGACTGCTGTCTTGCAGTCGCTTACTACGATGTTGGCTTCCGTAGAGGCTATTGCCAGTGCTAAGGCAGCTTCCTCCGCCACCTCTGCCTTCCATGTTTTCACCGTCCCACTAACTCTGCAGTCACCCTCTAGACTCGTAGCAACTATCGACATACTCTGTCCAGTTGCGTACTCCGCCGCGTCCACATAGACCACGTCCCTGGCATAACGGAATCTTTTGTGGAGAGCTCTCGCTCGTGCGTTTCTTCGATCTTGGTGAAACTCCGGGTGCATGTTTCTGGGGAGTGGGGGTATTGATAGATGTTCCCTTATTTTCCTTGGGATGTCTCTCCGCACTCCGTGCTGTGCTTCGTAGGTTATTCCGATGTCATCTAAGATGTGTCTCCCCGTCAAACTCTGCGTAAGCCTTTCATACTGCGCTACTCTCTGTGCCTCAATAAGTTCGTCTAATGTATTGTGCACGCCGAGCGCCAAGAATTTCTCGTTTGACGTATTTGCCGGAAGTCCCAAGGCTTGCTTATAGGCCCTTCTAATAATGCAGTCTATCTTGGCTTTCTCCGCAGCGTAGAGCTTGAGGTAAGGAACCACATATACAATACGACTGATTACGAATGTTTCTATTAATCGGATGAGATTGTGCTCTTTCATGCCATAGTGCCTGTTGGATATCCGCTTTATTAGTCTGATTGTTTGTTGAACACTATTGTCAAGTAGTCTAATGGTTTCTCCGTTATGGCCGTTTTCGGATATGCGGAGTCCCAGTATTCTCAGGCTCTCCACTATCGGTATTGTGGTGCCTTCTACTGTGACCACAATGCCCGGCCTTTCCCTAATGCTTTTTCGACCGCGGCATGTGGGCCTATAGAGCAGAAGTTCTGATTTTTGCGAGGAGCATCTCAGTCCCTTGTCTTTGATGTAGTCTTCTACCGTGTTTTCTGCGGTTTGAAGGATCTCTTCCACATGCCCATCGCTTCCACCCGCCACCCAAAGGGTGATGTCGTCCGCGTAGAGGCTGTGTCCGAGTCCTTCTATCTTTTCGAGTCTCGCAGGAAGACCAATCATTGCCACGTTGAATAGAAAGGGAGATAGGACTGAACCCTGCGGGGTACCCCTATTACCTAGCTTGAGTGCGTCCGATTTGGATTCTCCAATTGAAATCTTTGCGGTACGATCTGTCAAGAAGTCTTTGATGTACGCGTATGTTTTACGTCCTACATCGAGTTTTCGGAGATTTTGTAGTATGGCCTTGTGCGTGACGGTGTCAAAGGCCTTAGTTAGATCGAGACCTAGTATGGCCTTAGTGTCTAGACTTTTCTCACCCGCATCTATGATCTGATGTTTTAGTTTGAGCATAATGTCCTGCGTCGATAACTTTGGTCGAAATCCAACCATGGTATGTGGGTAAAGTCCTCCATCATCCATGTATCTCGTGAGACGTGTGAGAACCACATGTTCCATGAGTTTACCGACGCAGGATGTCAGGGATATGGGCCTTAAGTTCGTCAGTTGTGGTTTCTTTCCAGTCTTTGGTATAAAAATAATTTGGGCTGATTTCCATTGACTTGGAATGTTGCCTTGCTCCCAGCAGTTATTCATGTAGTCCGTGAGAGCTCGGATGGATACATCGTCGAGGTTTCTAAGTGTTTTGTTACTTATCCCATCAGGTCCTGGTGCAGATTTCGAGTTGAGCCTGGTCAGTTCATATCTGACTTCTGCCTCCGTAATAGGGGTATCAAGATCTGGATTCTCGTTACCTAGGTAATCCGGAAGTACTTCTCTATCCGCATCTCCAACGTACATCTTTTGGAGCTCTCGGAAGAGCTCTTCTTCTGTGCCGTTGCAGCTGTGTATAACCTTCTGTAGATTGTGTCTTTGTATGGTTTTTGTACTTCCGGGGTCCAAGAGGCATCGGAGAATGTTCCAGGTCTTGGACATTCCTATCTGCCTTTCCATCAAGTCGCACGTGGCTTCCCACTTCTGTTGGGTTAACCTATTTGCATATATCTCGATTTCCTTGTTTAATTCCACAATTCTCTTCCTTAATTTCGGATTATGTTTTTGCTTTTTCCATCTTTTCAGCATGCTACCTTTCGCTTCCCACATGTGCAATAATCTGCTATCCATCTCCTCTATACCTGCCTCCTCTGGAACAGTTTTGGTAGCTCGTTTAATGTTTTCTTGCAGTTTCTCTGCCCATTTCTTTATGTCCGTTATAGTGTCGTCCGCATCATCTTGCCGGATTTTGCGGAAAGAGTCCCATTCTACTAGCTTCAGTTCTCTCCCCCTCTTTTTCCTTGGTCCTGCTTGTACCGTTGTGACGACGATGTAGTGGTCACTACCTAAGCTTTCCTGCATGTTTGTCCATTGAGAAATTGCTACATTCTTCGTAAATGTGAGATCTGGTGTCGTGTCGTTGGTTACGCTGTTTCCTATTCTGGTTGGTGCCTGAGGGTCAGTTATGAGCGTTAGGCCTTCGTGCTACCTTACGAGAAATTATTTTTCTGTTTGCACTTGATCGTTGCTTGTACAATTTATGCTGCTGTTTTCTTTTTTCCTTTTTTCAATTTGAATATTCGACCATTTGTCAATATATGTTGCTGACTACGAAGTTGCGAACATTAAGCAGTAAACAAGGCTTAAGAGCCGCCGCCGCCGCCACCACCACCACCACCACCACCACCACCACCACCACCACCACCACCACCACCACCACCACCACCACCACCACCAACAACAACAACAACAACAAGACAAGAAACGAGTACGGCTGCATCTAGAATTGAAATTTGACTTTCTGCTATTCAAATTACTTCAGGTTTTGCCTAAAGTGATCATTACTGTTGTTCGTATGCATTTACATACGAAGGTTACTAGACAAGGATTATTTATTATTTAATTTTGTCCACCTTCAAATACATTTAGGGCCCTTGAGGGCATTGCAGAATGTAGTCGCTGGAGTACAGAAATCCATTATGCAAAATGAATCCTGTAGAAGTAGAAGTGGACGGTTAGTTCGGCAGCTCCGGTTGCGGAGTTGTATGTTTCCGACCAGTTCTTGTGCCTTAGTCTGCTACCACTGTAGCTTATGCTCACTCACCATCTTTAGCGATATCAGTGGCGCGTAACGTACTTGCCCATTTACTGCTGCAGTGTGGTGAGAACTTCGCGCGTTAAAAGCAGGTGTTAGAGAGAATAGTTTGCTAGCTTGCCTTTGCAAGGCTACTTTTCTCAGTACCAGTCAACATATTTCTTTGCTGAGCGGAAGGTTGCGGGCTCAAATCCTGGCCAAGGTGGCCGCATATCGATGTGTCAAAGTGCAAAAATGCTCGAGTACTTAGATTTAAGACCTAATAAAGAAAGGCCAAAGCATGAAAGCGTGTAACTCAATAGATTATATTCAATTAGCTTAAGTGTTAAAACTGACAAACAAAAAAGAAGTAAGCAATGTTTGAAATTGTAACGTTGGAAAGATTGAGGAAGCAGCGAAAAATTGCCGCAGAATGAAATCAATCAGAAGAAAACTTGGCCCAGAAGAGGGCAAGATGTGTGCCGTGAAATATCCAGAGCAGACGCGCAACCTTCATAGGAAGTATAGTGACGAAGAGGATACATAGGCTGCTTCGACGCTCTAAAACAAAATTACACCCTTTGGGTTGTACCTTGCTACACAACAATAAATGTCATCTGTCTTGTCCGCATTTCTTTTCTTTAACGCTGCGAGCCCGGTACTTCCCAGTAACGAACAGCATGCGCGTTATCAGCATGACATAGCATTCCCGACAGGAAAGTAGTGGGCGCGGCGTTTTCAAGAAAGGAAACGCAAGCACGGCAGATGACGATTATCGTTGTGTGGCAGATATACACCTCAAAGGGTGTACCTTTATTGAAAAGTGTATAGTTAGCGATGAAGTGAGAAGGGCCTTGCAAGACATGTCATGGGCAAAAGCTGCATAAGAAGATGGAATAAAAGTTGAATTATTCAAAGATATAGGAGATACTGTTCTTGAAAAGATTGTGCACTTTTATGCACAATGCTTCACGACTTCAAGTGTACCGGACAGCTGAAAGAATGCCGACATCCCATTAGTTTATAAAAAGGGAGACATTAAAGAATTAAATAATTATAGGCCCAATCGCTTGATTTCAGTATTATATAAAATATTCACCGAGGTAATTTCCAATAGAATCAGAGCAACACTTAACTTTAATAATTAAAAGAAGGAAAACTGGCTGGCTTCAGGAAGGAATATTCTACAACGGATCAAGTCCATGTCATCAATCAGGTAATCGAGAAATCTGCCGAGTACAATCAACATATATATTTGGCTATCGTAGATTATGCAAGGGCTTTGACTCAATAGAGATAACAGCAATCACGGAGGCGTTGCATAATCAAAAAGTAGAGAAAGCATGCGTAAATATGTTGGTAAATATCTGAGAAGATTCTACAGCTACCTTGTTGCGCCACAAGGAAAGTAGAAAATCAGCTATCAAGAAAGGGGTCAGGCATATATACACAATCTCTCCAACACTATTTAGTACATGAGTAGAATAAATATTCAAGCTAATAAAACTGGGAAGCCCTAGGGGCAGTGCTTAAAGACTCCATATATATATATATATATGTGTGTGTGTGTGTGTGTCCTCGCAGAGAAAATGCATATATTGAGCTGATGACAAATATGATGTTAAGTAGGCTGGCAAGGGATAAAAAATTCACGCTCGCCAGTCAGCCTATACAGTCCGTACAGGAGTATGTATATCTAGATCAATTACTCACACACCCTTATCATGAGAAACACATTTACAGAAGAATAAAAATGGGTTACTGATGGGAACAAAAATGGCGGGCATGATTAAAGTGTGACTACTAACTTGCTATTGTACTTGAAAAAACAATGCAATAATTGCTTTGTATCGGTGCTCACGTATGTGACAGAAACTTGGAGGTTAAAAAAGAAGCTCGAGGACAATTTAACGACCGGGCAGAGAGCAATGGAACAAAACATGTTAGGCGTAACGAGAGCGGTGTGGATCAGACACGAAAAGAAGATAGCCGATATGTTAGTTGATACTAAGAGAAATAAATGGAACTGTAATGCGTAGGAGAAATAACCGGTGAACCATTTGAGTTACTGAATGGGTACCAAGGGAAGGGAAGCGCAGTCGATTACGGCAGAAAATTAAGTGTGATAATGAAAATAGGAAATTGCAGGCGCAAGTTGGAATGAGCTTGCGCAAGACATGGGTGATTGGAGTTCGCTGAGAGAGGCATCCGTCCAGCAAACATGAAAATATAGGGTGGTGATGATGATCATGACGTCTTATAGTTCGGTGCACCTAAAAAAAAAATCACCGCCCAAGCACTCCTTATACAGATGGTTAACCGGCGAAGCTGGAACATGCGGCCACGGTGTTTATCACTGGGTTAATCGCGACGGTTCATTAAACGACGGCTTGTTAGGCTGCCGGATAGTCGGTACGCAGTTGCTGCTTGCGCTCGGCTGAACGAGCCTATTCTTGTGCCCGCGCTGCAGCATCGGCACGGCGTAGACGAGATCGTTCCCGGTTATGCTCGCGGCGTTACTGAACGAAAGCTGCCTGCTACTCAGGAGCACGTATGGCGCGAGGCCTACCCATTTAGGAGCCGGAGAGAAACTGCTACGCGCGCGCCCTCGACTGCGACGGAGAGCAACGGCGTCACTACTGGCGCAGCCAATCGCACGTTTCTCTTTCACTTTCTTTTTTCGCGCACGCGCATGGGGTGGCTCTGGAGGAGTTGTCGGTGTACTGGCGACAGACAGACGGACGGGCGAATCAGCTGTAGTCATATACAGCTTCGCTCTAAAAAGTCATAGGTGGTCCAAATTAACCCGGAGTCGCCCACTACGGCGTGCCTCAAAACTATATCGTGGTTTCGGCGCGTAGAACCCCAGAATGTAACTTCATTTGACACAGGCAGCGCTAGCTGTGTGTGTCAAATGAAGGTCCTTGTTCAGCTTGCGCTACAACAAAATAAGGTATGCCGTACCAACAAGCCCCTATAGCTATCCTCATAGACTTCATTTGACCTTTTTCAGCTCGACCTTTCTCTTAATAGAGTGTCTTGGCAAGAAGAAGTCTTGTATAGATAGCTGTGTCTTCCCAGTTGCACATAAGTCGCATGAAATTGTTATGACACTGCACCTTCTGTAGGTTTCTATGCGACAAGGACGTCAAGAAGAAAGATAGGTGCACGGGTGAGGTTTTATTTATTGCTCTCAGTGTGAGGTTGCCGAACACGCAACTTTACTTACGTTCCCAGTTGCATCCTTGAAGCGCCAGTTACGGGAGTTGGCGGCGCAGAATATGCCGACCTTTCGCCGTTGTCCATCGCAATAATTACTGCCATTTTACACAGTACTTACGTGGTAATGAGCCTACTAATTTGTACCGCGCTAATCGCATGCGTGGGCGGTGATATAAACCACGAACAGAGCTTTGGTTATTATGTCGGATCTAAGCAGAGGTAGCTCATATGCGATAATCATCGGTCACGACTGGAGCCGTAAGTGCATGGCCGACCTCTGGTAATTAGTACCAGGGCCGAGTGTCGGAAAGCTCTCCAAATCCATCCTCAAGAAGGAAGGCAATCATACACTTTCGCGACAATAGATGAATGTGCGCAACAGTCAGGGTTTCAATGAATCTGCTCCCAGCAACACGTGATGAAGAGCAACAGTGACACCGGATGCACCATAAACTAATTTATGTTATGTTAAGTAAAAATGTTATTACAGACATAAGTGGCCAGTGTCAGTGCGCATGTCGACTGCAGTGTTTTGGAATAATCCACTATACTTTTCGGGAAAATTTAAGCTCGAAATGTGAAAAAGCTGTGGTAGTGCAGAGTAAGACTATTAAACAACATGTTTCCTTCAATATTTGTGGCCTACGAAGCACTGGTATTGTTTATATACAGGTCTCTGATATTATTCGCCGATTTAAAGAGATGCACTTGGTAGATTTGCTGAAATCTTGATATACCAGGCGAAGCTCTGAAATTGAAGTGGACATGTGTGCTATGTCATTTCTGATTACTCCTTACCTGATGCGGTCCTTGACGACTCTTAAAAGGCTTTGTTGGGATTGGGAATAACAGCAAAGCAATGTCCCAACGGTTACTTGCTCGCTGTTCACGGAAAATTTAGCATGATGCTGACTTATCGGATTTCCTGTAAAAATAGCCACAGCTGCATCGTTAAGCCATCAAACGAAGCTGCAGTGGATTCCTGAATATGCTGGTACAGCATAAAACGCTGAAGCCGAGGAAATGGCTAGAGAAGGGCATCATTCCGCTCTTGTCACACTAACCCGATTCACTCAGGCTGATGCTATAACATTATGACAAAACAGTTGTGCAACTCAACAGCGCAAGTTCAGCTATTTGAAGGAAATTCTGTGAACCGTCTTCTGTATAAAATTCACCCCCATGTAGAGTTCCCGATTTCCGCCGGCCATGACGTAGACTCACATTCTTCGTACCAGATTGGAAGTAGCGCCCACAAGTAACCTTTTGTATCGTATACTGCCGTTCAGATATGCCTTGTTGCATGTGCGACTATTCATGGGAGAGCTTAGAACACATTCTAATAAGCTGTGTAGAGTTAGAACAGCAAAGGTGTGTTTTTAAGGCAGCCACGATGACATACATAACAGTCCTTACAGCATAAAAAAAATGCTTGAGCCATGGGTTAGAGAGAGAGAGAGAGAGAGAAGGGAAGACGGAAAGGCAGGGAGGTTAACTAGACTGAGTCCAGTTTGCTACCCTACGCGTGGGGAGGGGAATGGGGAGTGAAAGAGAAAGAGAGAGAACTTAAGTGTAGGTTGTCTATAGTCGGGCACTCAAGTCCGTTGCCTTCAGGTAGCGAAAAAGCGCTCTAACTGCTTTTTGGGCCAATGAGCTGTGAGGCCAGGCTCCCAAGATCTTCGCTTCCGTGAATGGCCTGTCATCCAGTCTATTTAATGCACACTGGAGAGTCTCACGTTGATTATCGAAGCGAGAACAGTGGCACAGAAGGTGACTGATGGTCTCTTCACACTTGCACTTAGCGCACATTGGTGAATCCGCCATTCCAATGCGGTAGCTGTAGGAGTTGGTGAAAGCTACTCCTACCCACAGCCGACACAGCAGTGTTGCGTCACGTCGTGGAAGGTTCGCTGGTAATGTAAGTTTTAGTGATGGGTCGAGACTGTGTAAACGACACTTAGAGTTCTGTGGTGTATGCCAGCAACCTAACGTGATTGCACGAGCAAGACTGCGAAGCTCTCTTGCAGCGTCGACTCTGGATAAAGGAATAAGGACTGTCGGTGAGCCAGCCTGGGCACGTCGGGCAGCGTCATCGGCGAGGTGATTACCAACGATGCCACAGTGTCCCGGCAGCCACTGAAATATGATGTCATGTCCTCGTTCAGATGCGCAATGGCAGGTTTCGTTGATTTGTGACACCAGCTGTTCATAATTACCACGTCGTAAGCTTCGCAAGCTCTGGAGGGCTGCTTTCGAGTCACAAAATATTGCCCATTTGTTGGGCGGTTCTTTTTCAATGTATTCGACAGCAGCGCGAAGAGCGGCCAGTTCAGAACCTGTAGATGTCGTTACGTGAGAAGTTTTGAACTTGATGACGACCGATTGAGATGGTAGAACAACGGCGCCCGTAGAATTTTCGGACACGGAACCATCCGTGTAAACATGAATTCGGTTAGCATATGAAAAATGTAGAAGTTCCAATGTGGTCTGCTTGAGAGCCGCGGTGGTCAGGCTAGCTTTCTTCACTATTCCTGGAACAGCAAGGTACACAGGAGGCTTCTTCAAGCACCACATAGGGGATGGCGTTTTTGTTGCGGGTGAGTGCCTCAAAGACAAAGAGTGCCGGTTAGCCGCAATCGATCTGGAGAACGCTGCCTTGGGTCTTTTCTCAGGCAAGTGAGCGAGATGGTGGTCAGGGACTCTGGATATATGGCGAACATGCGCCCGTAGTGTGTCGATATCTATATAGGTCCTTATTAGGTTGTCTCTCGCGAGGGCAATTGTTGCCACGGTTGAAGCATTTCGAGGTAGCCCCAGACATGTTCGAAGGGCTTGGCCTTGAATGCTCTGTAGGACATGGATGCTAGTTTTGTTAGCATTGGACAGCACTGGTGTGCTGTATCGCAAGTATCCTAGGAAGAGCGTCCTGTATAGTTGAAGCATAGATGCCACGGATGTGCCCCACGTTTTACCGGCAAGAAACCTTAGTATATGGGAGATAGAAGTAAGCCTCTTCTTCAAGTATGAGATGTGGGGGCTCCATGAAAGGTCTCTGTCTATAATAACGCCTAGGAATCGGTGAGTTTTTGCGTACGAAATTGGTTGGTGGTCAATAGAAATGGGGTACCAGGTCATGGGCTTGTGGGTAAAGGCGACTAAGGCGCACTTCTCGGTCGAAATGCTTAGGCCTTGCGCACGCAGGTACGATGATGTTAGAGTCACTGCTTTTTGGAGCCGTGCACGCACCTGGAGACGTGTAACTGCCGAGGCCCATATGCATACGTCGTCAGCATATATTGAGAGGTTTACTGTATGCGGTAGAACGTCGGCAAGGCCAAGGATTGCAAGGTTGAACAAAGTGGGGCTAAGAACCCCACCCTGAGGGACGCCACGATAAGTGTAATGGTCAGTAGTTCGGCCATCTGCACAGTGCACAAAGAAGGATCTTTTGAATAGATAGCTCCGAATCCACCGAAACATGCGTCCACCAATTCCATTATTTTCCAGGGCATCAAGGATGGCTTCATGCGTTACATTGTCGTAGGCGCTTTTCACGTCGAGGAATAGTGCAACCGGTATACGCTTGTGGTGTTTTTCTTGTTGTACAGAGGAGACTAGATCGATGACGTTGTCAATAGAGGAACGGCCTCTTCTAAAACCAGCCATGGCATCGGGGTATACGTTGTGGCGCTCAAGATACCATTCTAGGCGGGTGAGAATCATTCTTTCCATGACCTTCCCAACACAGCTGGACAGCGCAATGGGTCGGTAGGACGCTAGGTCAAGTGGCGACTTTCCAGGCTTCAGGAGTGGTATCAAGCGGCTGGACTTCCACCGCTCAGGAACGACGCCATCAGTCCATGACTGGTTATAACATTCCAGAAGTCTGCTTCTGCCATCTTCACCTAGGTGGCATAAAGCAGCGTAGGTGATGTCGTCTGGTCCTGGCGACGATGAGCGCCTGCATGAGGCCAGAGCAGCGTCCAATTCCTCAAGTGAGAAGGACACATTCAATTCCGGGAAGCGTGTCGCAGGAACCTCACCCAGAATTTCGCCACTGATGGTGACCACACTGCCCGCAGTCTTCACACAGAAGTCTTCGGCTATGTCGACCTGTGAGCGGCCTTGATAGAGGGCTAGGGATGAGAATGGGTGTCGTTGCTGTGGAGACGAGCCAAGGCCGCGCACCGTCCTCCATATGATAGACAGTGGCTTGCGGGGGTCAAGTGATTCGCAGAACGTCTTCCACCATTGTTCCTCCAGCCTGTCCATACGACGTTGGATTTTCTTCTGTATACGTCGAGCGACTCTAAGGTCATGAATTGACTTCGTGCGCCTGTATCGCCTCTCGGCTCTTCTGCGAATGGTTCGAAGTCGCTCAAGCTCCATGTCAAAATCCGTACGTTTTTTAGCGGATGTAAATGTGTACTTAGACGATTCCAGTACACTTGTAATAAGATTCTCAATGGTGCCGGTAAATCCTTCTTTGCATGCCTCTTCCACCTTTGTCTTATACGTTGACCACCTTATATATACTTGTCGGGAAGTACAAGAGGAGAAGCTTCCGAATCCAGTGATACTTAAGTAGGTGGGAATATGGTCACTACCATGAGTCTCGATGTCAGAGAACCATCGAACATTTTGATCAAGTTGCCGTGACACCAAGGTCAAGTCTAAGCAACTGCTGTAGTTCGAACCACGCAAGTACGTCGGACTGCCATCGTTCATAATGCTAAGTTCATGGTCGGAAGCAAATTCCACAAGTTTCCGGCCCCTCGAATCTATTCTGGAGCTTCCCCAAGCCAAGTGATGAGCATTAAAGTCTCCCGTGATAATCCAGGGTCCAGTAGTCGCCGTCAGGATGTCTCGCAATCGGTCGCCGTCGAACCGACTATATGGGGATATGTAGGCGCCGATAAGGGTGAAGGCCACTTTATTCTTCGTAATGCGGAGACACACGTATTGGTTTCCATCATGAGGCTGCACGGAGTGGGGAATGTAAGTCAGTTCTGTACGGATGTAAACAATTACTTTGCTGGATTGCCCGCACGTCGACGCCATAAAGGCTTCGTATCCAGAGAGTCTTAGCGCTTTGGACACGTTCGGTTCACATATTACCACTACAGGAAATTGGTGCGTGAAAACGTATTGGCGGAAACATGAAATCCGTGATTTAAGTCCTCTGGCATTCCACTGGAAAATCGTCGCGCTACGCACTTCATCACGGAATGAAGGCAGTGGAAGAGCCATTGTGCTTATGCAAGATTTGCAAGCACTGGGCTCAGGGCATCCAACACTTGCACTGCGCTTCGAGCTGTTGGCGTATTCGAGTTGCCCACAAGCGTGCGAATCGCATGTATCAAAGACTTGAGCATTGTAACGATTCGGCGGTCATGCTCTGTCAGCTCATCTGGGTGAGGGGTGGAGCATTGTGGTGCCTTTCCTTGTTGGGGTTTTTCCACAGGGCTTATCCTTGGCAGTGGTGGCCATTCCTCATCCACGGCATTCTTTTGAGATGCTCCGTTATCTATACATGGTTTGGAAACATTCTGCACTGAGGTTGGAGCAGATTCAACAGCAAGAGGCTGTGCGGCACGCGTATTCTTTGTGCGGAGAGCAGAATTCCTTGATGAGCGTCTGCGACGAGAACGACGTCGCCTGACGTCAGCAGCTGCTTCACGATGAGTCGACCGGTCCCTCACCATTTTCTTCAAGATGGAGAGTTCTCGCTTAACTCTAGGACATTCCTTTGATGAGGCATCGTGGGGCCCTTGACAGTTCGAACACTTAAAAGTTTTTGCCTGGCAGTTGCCTGCAGAGTGTTGCGCTGCACGGCGGGAACATACAGCAGACTTTCCACATACGGCGCTCACGTGACCGAATTTCTGACAGTTTCTACACTGAAGCGGCTTCGGAACAAAGGGCCGGACAGCATGTCGAAAATGACCTACCTTCACATGCGATGGAAGGCAGTCACCTTTAAAGACAATTTTCACGCATCTGGAAGTTCCGAGACGGGCCACCTGTAGTATCTGGATCCCATGATTGGCAGGCTTTATCAAAAGGGGTAAATCCTCGCCTGAGATGGCCGCATCAATGTCATATATGACGCCTGTAGTAGTCTCTTTTCCCATCGGGATGATGGTACGGACGTTCATGCCACCGAGAACAGTGACGGCTCGCAGAGAATCTAACGCCGACGCTTGGGCGACGTCTACCGCGACAATATTCTTCCGAGGGTTGACTCGTACGTCCTCAATGCTATTCGGCAACAGTCTCTCGAGTTCAACCGATGCAACTTGCCTGTTGAGGAACCTCATGTTGTCGGAGGGTAGCACAGGTAAGAAAAGGATGGTGTACTTCGGCGAACTCTGCGGAGTCCTCATAGTAGATGTGTCCACAGAGGCCCTAAGCATCCGCCGCTTTGCTTTCTGGCTCAGGACAGTCACGTAGTCGTCGTCGGAGCTGTCGTCGCTCTCGGTCGAGTCTATCAGGGTAGCCTCGCTGTCGCTCGAGAGGCTGTTCCGCTTCCTTGAGGCTGCCGACGCGGGCGCCGCTACATCAGGTGGGAGTGCGGGTGGCTCCACTTCCATTCCCGTCGGGCAGGGAACAGTGATGCCCGGAAGAAAGCGAGAATTACCACAAATTACTGGTGACGGAGAACAAGCACTCAGCAATAGAATCACTTCTTCTTCTTCTTCCATGGGTTAATGCGCCATTACAGCAATGAGCTCCGAAAGCGTTAATCACCTTCTTTGCTCTAAGTGACATAGTCTCTTTGTGACGATGAGCAAAACGTGAACAAGGTGAATGCAGGGGCCAACGTTTCGACAAGTGGACTTGTCTTCTTCAATGCGACATATGCTTGTCATATGCTTCAAGGCGACATAAGCATATATCGCCTTGAAGAAGACAAGTACACTTGTCGAAACGTTGGCTCCTGCATTCACCTTGTTCACGGTTTGCTCATCGTCTTGAATTTCCATCTCCCGCATTCCCCGTCTTTTCTCTGGATTTCTACCGACGGAAAATGAAGGAACAAGGTCAGCGCCGTCTGCTTTCCTCTTTACACAGAAAGCATATGTCGCCTTGAAGAAGACAAGTCCACCTGTCGAAACGTTGGATCCTGCATTCACCTTGTTCACGCTTTGCTCATCGTCTTGAATTTCCATCTCCCGCATTCCCCGTCTTTTCTCTGGATTGTCTCTTTATGAACACTCTGTATGTCCTTGTTTATTATTGTTTGTTGCAGCATTCAGTGCGGTTTATAGATGTATTTTTGTTTAACTGTAGAAAGTGCAGAATGTGCTGTCTTCTATATTGGCAGTTCTGCTTTTAGCATGTTTATGAAACGTACTTTATTGTCGGGCCGTTTGTTTGTTTCTTTATTTCTTTCTATCATCTCATGCAATTATCATTTGCTCTTTGGAGAATGTAAAGTTTGTGGAGAAGCCGATGCCACAACCACTGCCAACATTTTGAGTTAGGGGTGGGTGAAAGAGGATTTTTGAAGCGGAATGGTATACGAATCGGATAGGGCCAGAAGCGAATCGAAAACGAATCGAATATCGAATACTTTCCAATAGTTTTCGAATAATGAATAGCCGTTATAACAATTAATATAAAACCATGTTCATATCCTGCAGGACTCTTAAAGTTAGTAAGTTTCTGTCATTAAGAAGTACGTTATGAAGCATTCTTAATTAAAAAAGAAGGATCATTAGATCAATGGATCAATTGAACAAATGGATCATCAGAGGCAAACAAGTAGTTCCTTCGCAGGCACAGAGCTCTTAAGAGAGTGTGAAAAATGGCTCTACAACCTGTAACTTATAGCTACCTAAGTGCCGTAGCCTGCTCCGCTACGCAAGTTTTCATGCTTTATGTCTGTGCTATGCCCGCTGGTTGGTTGCTTACTAAATTTTTGCTCAAATTTTATGTTTACCTGGGCGCACTTGACGCACTCAAATATTGGAAGGCATGCGAAAAATACTTGCATTTACGAATAGTGAGCATTCGATTCGGTCTTTGAATCCTATAGGATCCTGTTTGGTTTGTTACTGAAAAGTTTCCGAATATTCGCAAGCGCCTACTTCCAACGTCATCAGAATGAATGACTCGCACTTAGTCGACGATGCTCGATTCAGTGAGTGCGTTGCGCAAGGATATATCAATACACGTACGACTCCGCTTGCATGGCAGGCGTTTGTTATCACATTCTATGAACTTTTGTGGTACTCCCCCACCACTTTTATGTACTACCCCACCAAGTAAACAGATGCCTTCGTTAACAAAGGACTTTTAGCGTTAACAAAGCATTGCACAAGAGATAAATTCAGCCCGTTCTCGTCAATAGAAGAGTGCAAAGGCAGTGTTTTCCTTTTTTTTTAGAGAGACTTCTATTCATTCGATTGAATCTGTCAATGACGTGGGCATGGCAAAGAATGGAAAATAAAACTAATAATTGCGATATGTGGTAACTGAATACTGACGCCATATTTGATTTACCGAGGAGCCCGGTTTACAAGAAAACTTGTGATAGAAGCGCAATATAGCGACCCCCATGGAACAACTACACACTCTACGTTCAACAGGGTTGATTCAGTGTATCTACAAGCGCTTATTCCGGGTAAAAGTTGCATTTTAGCTGTGTTAGAAAACCCCTTTCTTGTAAATACTTTACAGTAGTAACTTTACCAGTAGTAACTTCACCGCACGAGGTCTTTGTGGTTGCAATTATTGAAAGTTTTCAGGCTTTATAGGGCTGCAAAGTTATCTATGAAAAAAAAAATCAGAATGATTACAATTGTAATGCGTTGATTAAGGAGTTATACATTATTTGTTGGAACAAATAAGTGTTTACAATCAATAAATACGTAGTTAAAATTTCTGTGATTTCCTAGTTCAGAGTGCAAGTTCATAAACAGGGAGCGCTGCCGGTCCGTGTCGAAGTGGGCAGTTTTTAGCTAGTAACCATCTCGAAAATGGTATCCTTCCAGATTTCAAATGTATGTCGTTGAAACTGGGACGAAATAAATTGTAGGTCTCCTTAATATTTTTCTCGAAAATCCTTCATTGTGCATCGTGTAGCTCGGCTGAAAGGGAGAGATATAGTTGTAGGTTCACAGGAACGTACTTTTTATCGAGCGCATTTCTACCAGAGTTTTCTGTAGCAATGGCTGTTGTAGTGTGTTGTGCGTTTAGTATAATGTCTTGGTATGACGCACTGCCCGTGGCCAGAGGCCTGGTCAGGTCGCGAACGTTGTCCACGCGCACGCTTTTGCTGCAGATTGCGCAATCCGTCTCGCATAGGACGCGACCCGCAAAATTCGAGTTTCTGCGCATCGTATATACACGCGAATCCGTGGAAATACGGGCACACTTTTCTTACGTATACACAGGCCGTATAAGAGCGAACTCAAATCGACGTGAGGTTGCTCTCCGCGTCCACGGGGAGAGGTCATTCACACTTCACAGGTTAAAGAAGGAAGTTTAAGGTGTGGAAATAAACGGCGCAAAAGAATGCAGGGCATTTGGGGCTCTTCTGTACACTATATTGTAACACGCCGGTGGGCGTGTTAAAACGACGTTTAGTAACGCACCCACGCGCGAGCGTGACCTCGCACTCGCGACGCTCCACTTGAGAGCAATCTCGTGTCTGGCCCCTGATCACCGCTACAGCGGCCTATTGTTTCTTCTTTGCAATGCCCGACAACAAGAACAACAGCGGGCGCCTCTTTGCTTGGCGGAAGTGTCAGGGAGATCCCGGAAGCGCCAGTGAGACTTTCGCGCATTTCTCACATCTTCATCACGCCTACGGTCAGGATCGTGAAAGCGAATGTGTTGATACCGCGCTTGTTTACTATATGGCCGTGTTTTCTTACAGCGATGCTTCCCGGGCTTTGCTTGTTAGTACGTAAGCGTAACGCTATTTTCGCGACGAATAGGCAAATTTGGCCGTTTGGTATAGGTGCACATTCTTGGCCGGTTCTCCAGCATGTATATTTGTCACTGTGAAGCGTATATCCTCTGTACGCGGAGCTTTAGGGCCTTCGTAAATCCATCCGGGCTCAACTTTGCATTCCAAAATTGCCTTGGATCGGCGTGTTTTCTTTTCTTTCTTTCTGTCCAACTTCAAACAAATTTCCTAAAAACTGCCTCTGAGAAATTGCGCTCTTCAAAATTTGCAGGCGAATTTCCGTAAGAGGCGGAAATCATTTGCACGGCAAATAGCGATGGCCGCCTGGCTATTGAAATTGATTTTCGAGTTAGCTTTTTTATCTGCTCATTTAATGGCGGATGTTGAAATTGTGAAATTGAGTAAGCCAGTGAAGCCATGTCTACTTATAAAAAAATACAAAAACGTGCGCCATTTTTGAGATGACCCGTCTTTAAATAAATCGGACTCCCAGTTAACAGTTTCCGAAAAGCGCACCTCTAGCACTTGGGGGGGGGGGGGGAGGGGTGATATGAACTGATTAGGTAAGGCCTTTATTTCCGGATATTTGTCGACGGCTATGTTGAAAGTGATGCTAGTGTTTCAATTTCTGCTAAGCAGACTTTCACTATACTGCTCGTCCTCAATTTTAACTTCAACGTGTGCCTTTAAGAGAACAATTAGAAAGTTAATTAGCGAATCTCTTTCAATAGCTGCATGGACATTGCCATCAATCGTGCAAGTGATACCCGACTCATCATCTAACCCGTGTAGACGTCACAAAAATCTGTACACACTAAAAAACAAAAAAAAAACACATAAGAGAACTACCAGTAATAATAACCGGTGGCGTTATCATAAAACAGCTGTTGAAGTGGTCACGTGGTCGCTAAATGACAAACGACGAGCGTAAACGCGACGGTTGCGCTATTACCGCTGGGAAAATCGAGGAGAGCCCTCCGTCGTACATGCATGCTTTACGACACCGAGGACGCTTCGGTATCGCGACCGACAATCGCTAAACGGCCGCTTTGTACACGAGTTGCATCGCAAGACGCCCTGTGTGTAGGCCGAGGCCGGATTTGTATGGTTGTTAAATGCGGGGCTCTCATCGCGGTGGTCAGATGGAGCCGGGCCAACAGAGTGGTAGGCGTTCCGAAACAAGCCAAAGTGAGTACGCTCGGTGTGTCCGAAAATAGGCGTAGAGACGCGGAAACTCTCAAGTGAAAAAGTTCATTTAATGTCCAGCCTATTAGGATTCATGGGAGGCCGGAAGTTGTTGGTACGATGGAATTTCGTGTTCCAAAGCTTCTTAGCAGAACGCAATAGGTAGACCAAGGAATGTTGCTGGTTCCCGCGACTTTCCATGTTGGGTCATTTTTAGTGTGTTGGAGGGTCCATCTTATTGCAAACTTTTGTAAAGCTTCACTGTGTACTATTACGGACGCGGTGATGAATGACTGTGGTCGAGCATCTGTGTTTGTTTAACGTGCTTGTAAACCTCAAAACAGGAATTTTCAAGAGCGAAGCTGTGCGATGTGGACTAAAAGCGCTCGACAGCGTTACACGCATATTTAAGTGGTACCTTGGAAGAACTGTGCGATGCACCAACATTACATTAGGAGGAAATTTGGGTGATGTATTGGCAATGTTTCACATGTGTCCGTTTATTAGCAGCTGTGCGAGAAAATTACTAAATTATTGTTCTCTTCATCTTCGTAGGCTTTTTACGTAGCGCGTGGAATTTAGTACTCTGCCCCAGAAGAAATAGATCAGTGAGTTTAAATTTGCATGAAAGTAGGGGTGACGCTACGGGTGACGTGAGAACGATGCTTCTTCTGTGTGTGTTAATAGCGAACTTTGTAAAAAAAAAAGGTGCTACTACAAGCGTTCGAAAGCAACACAATCGCTGGAAAATGGGTTGTGGCTCTGCAAGGTTGCACATATCTGCTGTGTTCTTGCACTAACTTGTACGTATAAAACAGCTGTGGATGCTTGTCAATCTTGCACAGCCAACTAACTACACGGAGCAGATGAAAGAATAGTGAATGCAGAGCGCTAACTTCCAGCGGCATTTATTCCCGGAAACAGCCATTTATACATTTTAGTGACCACACGGGACTTGAATGCTTGCATCACTTTTTAAAAAAAATCAACCTTTTTTTTCACCCAAGAACACAGAAGTCCACTAAAAAAATCTGGCTGAAGTCTTAAGACCACGTCCGCTTCAATAATGTCGCATGCCAGCTTGTCGTGGTTGTTATTTACAACAATACGCATATTAAAACACGTCTTGCAACCACCGCTTTTGCAATGATGTGCAAGTTATCCATCACGTTTGCACGAAGTTTACCCCGACGTATTTCGCGACGACGCCTGCCCGTCCTGCGGGCATACCCCCACTCTAGCACAGATGCTCTGGGAGTGCGGGTCGACATACCCCAAGTTTATCAAGGAGGAGTGGGACTGGCTTCCGCGTAGCCCCCCTCTAGACAAGCAAATCTTGGCTGTCCGGCGTGCCCGCCACCGGTGGGCTAGACCTGCCGGTCCCGACGTTGGACTAGCCGGGTGCGCGACGAGTTCGCGTCCACACCGGACCTCCGATGAAGTTCTTTCACTCACTAATTACGTGCCCTTTTAACATTATTTGCATGTCGCTTGAGACAGTCACTGGTGCAGCGCCCGGTCTAACGTTTGTACAGTTTCCCATATACAAAATAGGGGTCGATCTAAACACATTACAGGTACAGCCAACGAACTGCATGGATATTGTGTTTCTTATTGGAGAACAATTTTGTCTCATCGGCGTTGCTCAAGCTGTAAGGCTTAGGAATCTAGCCAGGCGCACAAAAATGAACTTCAGCTGTAGATCGCTCAGCTATCTTCTTAAGGTTACGGGACACCTTGCATATATAAGAAATAGCTGCAATGTTTTTCTGCTGCTCGTCTGAGGGGAGCTGCGCCGAACTTTCTGAAGAAAGTATGGTTCAACGCATAGACCGGAGCAACTTGCACATGTGGCAGTCACATTAATTGTGCTCCTAAATTGCGTTAGCCAGACGTACATTTGCTCGAGTCTAAGTCAATACGTGATAGATAAAGTCAGTTTTAAATATGGTACAGATGTGAAGATGAGGTTCATAGATAAAGTCAGCTTTAAATATGGTACAAATGTGAAGATGAGGTTCGATGAATTACATCGAAGCTTGAGTCCATCCGCGGCATTGGTAACCTTTATTTCACTTCGCATAACGGCCCGCTGACATTGATGAAATGGTGAACTCAGCGCTGCTTTGAGGTGTTGACGTCGAGTGACACGTTGACAATAGAACAGTAAAAGGTGGGTTTAAAAGGGAGGAAAGAACATTTTAATGCACCACAAAAAACATGAATAAGAGAGGCTAAAAATGATATTTCACATTGCTGTTATAGGCTGTATTGCAAATATGCATAAGAGGACAAATGGAAACACATTGATATGAATATTTTCATTGCCCCGGTCACGTGTACCGTCGAACACAGTGGACGCATGCATTTCAAACACAATGGACGCATGCAGGCGAGGTCAGTCCTTTGTGCGAGATGTAAAGAAAGAAAGGTTCGCGCAATATCAATGACGACAACTACGAGGTGAAAATCAGAAACTGTTTATCGATTTATTTATTATTTATTTATTGCAATACCCCCAGGGACATCAGCGGCCTTAGAGAGGGGGTGGGTGAAAAAACAAAATAAACAACAACAAAATATTTTCACGTCTCGGGAAATCGATCACGCAAGATATTTACGACTATCATCCGCAGGAAGGAATAAGCTTCGTGTTGCGGTTTAATATTTGCGCATGTTTCCACCAGGTTGGTTGCGTTCGAGAAGTATTCTCTGAGTTCTCACAGTTTGGGTTGCAAGGTATATCGTAGTTTCAAATATATGCAATAGACGGACATAACTGGCTCACGCGTCATAATCAGTAAGTTAAGGAATGAGCACTCAATTATGCCGGAAGGTTGGTTTGCCGGACGAGTTCGCATTCCTTGCTTGAGGGTAGGAACGAAAAAATTAAAGTAATAATACTGCGACAGAAAGGAAGAGCGACAAGTGTAGTGCTCCTTATTAAGTGAAGAACTGTATTGAAGTTACTCTAATCACCACTGCTCGATCTAACCTATCTTCGAATTGTAAACACAGATAAAAATGATGCTTTGGCGCTGCACTAAGGTCGCGGGTTCAAGTCCCAGCTGCGACGGCCGCTCCCCGATGGGATCAGAATGCAAAAACACAAGCTGTGCTTAGATTTGAGTGCACATAAAGAGCCCGTGGTGATCAAGCTAAAACGTGTATTTGTCAACTACGGTATCCCTCATATACGAGTAATCCACTGTGAAGTTTCGAGACCTCCAGCCCCGCCATTTAAATGACTTAGAGAATGCGGCTGCACATCGGTGTTTTCAGATACTGGAGTATCTGTAGGTGCAAGAAAAACGCGGCACGTGGCATTTAAGAACCATTTTTTAGAGGCAGGCCGAGTCGAATAGAAGTCGCTTGGCCGTATCTCCCGCTGCGTGCCTGTAAGAAAGATTATGTGAGTGAGGATCATTAGGTGGGGCCTTTTTCTGTCTTGCGTTTCTGCCACTTGTTTAAACGAGTATAGCCTTTAATAGTGCGATTTCAATATGATGATTCAGTCGATAGTCAGCGTGTTGTCCGTGTTGTTTCCTGTCGCAATATTTGCTATTTAATGTCGCTTATTATTGGTTTCACTTTCGAATGCGAACGTCAGGCCACGTGTTTAAGGTTTGAATTCGCGAATCCTTAGTCGACGTCATGAAATATTTTTAGCCTGGTTCAGGCTGAAATACGTCCGTTAGTGGAGGCTGCGTATAAATATTGTTATTTTGAGATGAGAGAAAGGAAGGTTGTTCGAAAGGAAAACATGCGGCGGACACCTGAATGTAGTTCAGCGGTGCAGGAAAGGAAATAGAAGGGAAGCACGGAGAGCGTAACAAGAAAAAAAGAGTAATCGTGCACGGTGTCGGAAGGTCTGCTCGCAGAAGCTGCTCGCAAAAGGGCTAAAGGCGCTAAGTAAGCAGTCGGAATGCGACATATCCCGCATCGCCGGACCGTGACTGTGTCTTCCTGCTCCCAAGCTACTGTTCCAACTCTAGCGGCGCAGGTATTTTTGCAGACAGTGTGCTGCGTGAGTTGTCATGGTGATGGACGTCAAGTAGGTGGCTGGTGGGGGCAATGCCGCTGCAGTGCTGCACCGCAGATCGGATATTTATTTATTTGTTTATGAGTACTGCAGACTCCCTTGAGTCCAAGCAAGAGTCAAATTACGGAAAATGCGAATGCTAAAGGAGAGAGGAAAACACACACTGCAAACGAAAAGTGCATAGCTAAACAGGCAAACGATACCACAAATACGTCCACATTACTGCATTCAGCAGCCGTCCTATAGGCAATTCATTCCATTCTTTTAGACTCCTAGGAAAAAAAATCAATATCTATATTTGTCATTCAAGACACGTAGCTCCCGTATCATTCTCCCGTGGTACTGACGAGAGTTGCACGCGAAACAGGAGACAGCTAAAGCGGATTGTTAATGTGGACGCTAACACATTAGATACAACAGTTCTAGTCTCTGTTTGCCGCGTCTTGACTGCAGCGATTCAAAATGAAGGGTACGCAGTGTCTGCGCCACCACACTATCAGTTATTTTGTAGTGGTTGCAGATGAACCTAACTGCTATTCGCGGCAGTCATTCTAATTTGGCAAGACCTTGCCTTTCTCTTTTTCTTCTTCTTTCTTTTTTGGTGTGTGGAGTTCACTTTTTGACTCATACTCGAGGCGTGGTCTGACAAGCCCAGTGCATGCAGTGAGCTCCAGCTACGCGGAACTGCGCGAGTCGCCAGTTTCATTCCAGGATGGGCCCACAATCGAAACACAGCAGTGAGTGTCGAGGATGTGGAGGCAAGACGGACACATGCTTACGGTGCCCCGTTATCGCCGCCTACTTTCTCTAATACGATTCACGCGTCTTTTCCACAATGAACTGCATTTTAAGGCTCCGTAGTAGCGTAGGAGGAAAATTCATCTAGTTGCGAAAACGATGCAGTAGCG
The DNA here is from genome assembly GCF_038994185.2 of Dermacentor albipictus. Classification (NCBI taxonomy): domain Eukaryota; kingdom Metazoa; phylum Arthropoda; class Arachnida; order Ixodida; family Ixodidae; genus Dermacentor; species Dermacentor albipictus. Next base: position 140,024,774 of record NC_091823.1, on the reverse strand, counting down.
CGATGAGATAGGGTCAAGAGCGATACAGATGACAATGTTAAGTTAGCATGGTACCCCGATGCTCAATGGCCTCAGATTCAGTCGCAAATATGTGAATGCCGTGAAAGGTGATGAGCTCCAATGTTTCAACGTCAGCACATACGGCTGAGAGCGTGTAAAGTGTTAAATAATGGTTTATTCGATTACTGTGATTTTATTTTGTCAGCTGCTCGGTCAACTGCTCCGTGCTGAACAGAATTGCCAAGAAATCGCTGTACTACTGTTGAGAAACGGAGCTGATGGAAAGGGAAAATGATGTTTGTTCATAGCGTAATTGACGCAGCGGAAGAAATAAAAAACAGGACAAGAAAAAAAACATACACAAATAAAAGCCACCAGAAAAACATAGACATTATGCTACTTTGTAGAATCACATCGCGACTTCCTACGAATCCGTTTTCTCCAAGAAGTTGCATTGTAATAATAATTTTTAATGCTAGTAATTAAAGATTAAGGGCAATGTGACCAGGAGAACGAAGGAATTGACGCAAGCGCTGAACCGTTACCCTCCGTCAGCTCTAACTCCGTCAGCCCCACCCCCTCGCATCGACTAGATGGCGCATTCAGTTGTACCGGGACAATGAGAGATATTTCATAGAAGGGCTGTCCACTACGATTTCGACTACATTACTAGGGGATTTTTTGCGATGCCCGTATTTAACTGACACGTTTACAATTTAGTTTGCACGTTATTCATATCATGCATGCTCTTTATTCCTTCATGTTGCAATATCTGTGATTAATAGTGTGCTTTTAGGACACCATGCAAACTTTCTACGCAGTTTTTATAACATGCTTGCAAAGCTGCTGCATATTGTATAGTCAGTTTTCCACAAAGACCCAATTAATAGATGCAGTTTAGTATTTGAGATGCTCGCTATCATCACGCAACTTGTGTTTTGGGAGTCCCGTTTACGTCTTCCAGGGCACTGGGAAAGCACAGTACCAATTCCGGTAATGCATTCAAAGAAGAAGAAAAGGAGTTTCTGGGAAAATATTGCGAAGCGCTTAGTTAACCCATAATTGCAGCTTTCAGTGCACATTGCCCACGTTGACGTTCCACAATTACCTTGAAGAGTAATATTTAGATTCTGGAGATTTACGTGCTAAAACAACTACGCGGTTATTAGGAACGGCGTAGCGTGGGACTCCGGAGTAATTTTGACCACATGGCGTTCGTTAACGCGCACCGAAAGCCGGGCACATGGGCGTTCTTGAATTTTTCCCCCATCAAAATGGGGCCGCCGCGGCCGGGATTCGATCCCGTGACCTCGTGCTTAGCTGCGCACTGCCATAGCCGCTAAATCTCCACAGCGGTTATCGGACAGCATAACCCTAACGCGCTCGCCGTTCTTTAAAAATATATGTTCATTCACTAATTTAGTTATCAACGGGCACCAGAAAACACGCAAATAACGTTTCCCAGCGCTCTGATATAGTCGTACAGAAACAGCGCCGCTGTAAAGTCGAAACAAATCTGATACCAGCGACACGCGGGGCACTTTCGATAACGATTGAGCTCGATCGGGATCGAATTTACAGATTGCGATTGGATCTTTGACGCAAGCTGCTGAAGTAAGGCAATCGCGAACGAGGAATTTGATCCCGACCGGGCTCGGTCGCGATCAAAAGAATGCTTCGCGTGACACCGCTGTACGTCAGAGACGTCTGCGTGGCGCTGACGTCATTACCGCGAGAGCACCGGCGGGACCTTTTGCATTTGCTTTTTTGCCGTCGCTGCACTCCCATTCACGACTGATCCCTGCGTCCGCGACATGTCCCGGTGCCGGCGGAGCAACGTCCCGGCCGGCTGACACTCCCAGGGTCGGCGGCGCCGCTCAACAATGCACCTCTGTCCGTTATTAAGCCCCTCGCGTTTAGCCTCGGCCACGCTGACGTGCACCTTCGCGGGCGCCGTCGCATCGCCCCCGTCCGCGATTCACGCGCGCTCGGGACCGGTCCACTTTCTCCGTTTCCGCGTCCTTCGTCGAGACGTCCCCACGCGTCATCGACGACGTCGTGACACCAGGCCGACGGCGCCGCTCGCCTTCGCCCGCGCAGCAACGTCTCTTCTCATGGCAACGTCTTCCTCGGACCGCGCTGGGTGACTCGCGGGAGAAATGCGGAAAGGGCACGGACTGCTCGCGCGCTGCTCCCAGCGGAGGTCGGATCGTGTCGCCTCTCCTTGTGCAACGACCATTGTCCGAAGACTCATCTTCGAGGGGGCTGTCTTTATTTTCTCTCCAGTTTTGCGTGACGCGAGAGTGCGTCCATTTGTTTGTAAGACTACTCGCGCAGCCCCTACCTTATAAATAAGGTGCCCATTGCTCTGCGATTGAAATGAGTGACGAGAAAGGAAAAGGTGCCGCCGTCACCACTGTCTTTGAGCTCTTCAAATTATGACACAACGCGGGCGCTGAAATAAACACTCTAACTAGCCCGAGTGAACAGTTGCTAGTTAGAGTCCTTATTTAGGTGCCCGTGGTGTCACCTTCTCGTAGTGCCTTTATCTGCGCTGGTGCGTCGAGCAAGCAGCCCGACCTTCAGCGCGAAGACAGTGGTGACGTCGGATAGGCTTTTTTTCACGCTGCTTAATAGAATTCTGGAGCTCCGCACTAGGCCGTCAGAAATAAGTACTCTAACCAGTACGAGCTAGCGTAACAGCCGTATTTTTAAATGGGCCTTAGCTTGAAGCCCACGATTGACGGTCTAGATGGCCGCCGTGCGTGAACGCGCGGCGGCCCACATGCAGGTTCCACGTTACGTCTATTTAGTATTTACCCATGTTTTCACGCAAAAGCATCACTTCCTCGTCCGCTTATCCAAACTTTGCAAAGTGGACGTGCCCCAGCCTATAGACACCCGCCATCGAGAGGGCGTCGAGGCGTGGCTTTCATCATTTCTCGTCATAGCCAAACAGCCGTCCATCATCGCGCTGCTCATCGCGATGCGCATTGTTTCCCCGGGATGCGCAAACACGTATGCGCGCACGAGAGCCGCACCGCTCACACCACGATCCGCGCGTGCTCTGCACAGCGCAGAGAGTGCGCAGGCCGAGCCTCTCGGAACGCGACCAAGGACGTCGTCCGAAAAAGTCGAGGGTTCGTGCACGCGCCGTTATCGTACGTCCCGAAGCGCAAGCGGTCGGCGCCCGCAGCTCAGTGCGTGGCGCACACCCTTCCGCCGCGGAGACAGCGGACGACGGCAAATGTGGGGTCCTGCGAAAGGGCACGTCGGGCGCCCTCCGCTGCAAGCACGAACGGGCTGTTTAAAGGAAGAGTGCGTACACAACTGTGACGCGTGACCGCCGCTCATCCGTGGCACGGGCCATGCTCGGAGAAACGGCGTGGCGTTCTAGAGCGCGAAGCCCAAAGCTTGTGGGGACGCGGCCGCTTGCCCAAGAAGTCGAGCGTGCGAGCGCAATTTAGACGCAGCGCGGTGGACGGCGGTTCCCGTATATACTGCCCGTGCCACAGCCTACGCACCAACTTAGCGTAGCGGATGAAGGCAAGCAAGAATAAGGGGCAACGGAGAGGAGGGCACAGGAAAGGGTAAAAGGGTCAGCGGTGAGGAAGGGGTCGTGACCTGCCATCGCTCAGGCTGTCCGGGCTTTCAAAGGAAACAGCCGGCGCATCGGCGGCGTACAAAACGGGCGGACGAACGTCGGAGGAGACGGGTCGATAGCGTTCCTCGGCAAATTACTCGCCGAGATAAATTTCGGAAAGTGCGGGAGGAGGAGCTGCACGGGCTGGTGGCGGCAGCGGGACGCATTGTGTGGGCACCCGTGAAGCGACGAATGCTGTTACTCATGGCATTACGCGTGCTTGCATTGTACGAAACAAAGTGCTGTCGTGGAGAGAGGTGACGTGTCCGGGAAGGCTTCGCGCACTGCCGCTATCCACTGCCAGGTTGCTTGGAACGGCGGACGTTACTTGCAAGAATAATGGCGGAGTAATGTTATATAATTGCTCCGCACGGGGCCCGTATGGTATATCGAAATAAGTAAATGCGTAAATAAACAAACAATTCTAACTGAACTCGTATGTTGCAAGTTTTGTGAAGCGGAGCTGTTATTGGTATGCCACACAACAAATGAGATGGGCACAAGTGTCCTTATTTTCATCTTAAGCAATGTGCAATCTTATGTAATGCCTATGTTTATGCTAATCGAAGGCACAATTTGAATGTCGTGCAATTTTTATGCTTTTGCACTGTGCTGTTCACAAGCTATGCCGAGGTGCAAACACTAATTCACATGAATGAACACAGCTAGACATTGACGCAGCGAAGTCGGGCGCACCAAGGACGGCGGCGAATGTTGGTGCTTGTCGAGGGAAGAGCGGTGATGAGTGGCGTATGTACAGAGAAGTGCACCACACATATCTAGAGAGAGTGAGACGTAAAAAAAGGGAAAGGCAGGGAGGTTAACCAGATTAGAGTTTCCAGTTTGCTACCCTGCACGGAGATGGCAGAAATTGGCGTAATAAAGAGGATATAAAGACAGACAAAAAAAGAAAAGAAAGGAAAGTAAGGAAAAGAAAAACGTTCCCGTTATAATCATTCACACAAGCCGGTGGTTCGAAATAAGTGCAATAACGCCAGCATGGCGTCGACGGGAAGCACGGCTGGATGTCCCTTCGACGCTGCAGAATTATTTCTTTTCCCGGCAGAGGGTTGTCGTCCACGTGGTTGAGCGCGACAGGTCATGATATCCTTTGTACACATTATTGGGCAGGCACTGGTAAAGTATATGACCTGCTTATTTACTAATTATGAGCACCCTCAATCGCCGAAGCTTTAAACATAGGAGTGGGGTTAGAATCGGAAAAACAATTCCAAATTCGGAAAAGAAAGGCGGCATCATTACAGAAGTGTTAAAAAATAGAGTTTTATATTGAATGTATGTTTGATACGTGGGGGTTTTCTACGCGGTCTAAACGAGGAGCTCCCCCCGCGAGTTCTGATAAAATGCCCCATGGTGTCTAATTTAAAAAACCAGCTGTTCATGCGGAGCGTGCCTCAAAGCTACCCGTATATGCTGCATGGGCCACCTTCGGGGGACAGATGATCGACCAATTGTTTGACGGTTCGTAATCAATAAAATGAACTGCCACACGAAGGGCTGCAAGTTCTGCGGTCATCAATGTTGTCAAGTGAGGCGTTTTGAACTTGATCGTGGTACCTTTTTACTTTATTGACGACAGTTGCGACAGATAATTGTTCGGCTTTCGGTACTTCTCATGTATGAGGCGCAAGATGAGCCACTTAAAAAAACAGTGATGACAAATTTGTTTTTTTTTCCCGGACACCTGGTATAGTAAGATTCGTCTGGCGTTGAATCAGACACCAAGAACGAATCGAAGGTCTGACAGCAGCTGTGAACCAGGAAGGTAATTATTCACAATGCTCGAATACCGTTTCGCAGAATAATGGTACACGTGACCTGTAGGCAGTTAGAGGGCCATATGGCAAATCTGCTTTAGCGCTTCAGCTGCGGTATGTGTCGGGACGATGTGGTTTCTAGTGATTGCAGTGCCTGCCGCTGTGGACACACATCGAGGAAGCCCTATAGACAAATTCAGAGCGGCTTGACTTTAGCCATTTATATTGCACCTATGCCTTTTTTACTTGTGTTGGTTAGTGTTGGAAAATTATGCCGCTGAAAGCCGGGAAAATGCATGCAATATGTAATGGCGGCTTAGCTTACGCTGATATCCCCAAATTCGTTCCGGCGGAGAGCTGAAAAATATCTCGCGGGCGAAGCACCAACAAAACGAGCTTTTTCAGATGAAAAGGCGTACCTTCGAGGAAATGAAATATTGGAAATATAATATAATGGTAAGATATTCAAAGAACAGAAAGTTATCGTGAAGGCATTTGAAAGTTACTATAGAGAGTTGTTTGCTTGTCGTAGGCCAAAGGTGCCGGGCTACGAGGATGACTTTTTGGCAGAAATGCCGACGCTAGGCAAAGAGGAAACGAATTTATTAGAAATGAATATCAGTATGAGAAAGATTGAGAGGGCTATTGAGGAACTAAGCTCGGGCAAATCTCCTGGTCCGGATGGGATTACCACGGCATTTTACAAGGCGTTCAAGACAAATATGGAAACAGCATTGCATGAAGTATCTTCAGAGGCACTCGAGCGGAGGACTTTACCTCCATCGTTCAATCGTGCCCACACATTACTAATCCCAAAAGGCAAATATAGAAATATATTACGTAAAGTAACGGGATACATGCCAATTACGTTGACAAATGTTGACTAAGAGGTTTTCATGAAAGTTCTTGCAGCAAGGCTGCAGAGAGTTATACGGAAGTTAGTTGGCCCGCATAAGACATGCGGCATCAGTGGTAGGAAAATACTTACGAATATTGATACAGCTAGAAGCAGTTTAGAATATTGCGATAGCGCTCTCCTCAAGGTAGCGATGCTGCAAATAGTTCTAGTTAAGGCTTTCGACAAGGTATCACATAGTGTTCTCTTTTTAATAATTAATTAATTATGGAGGACTTGATTCTGTCATGTGTAAAGGGATCAAAATGGCATATGAAAGCCCATGTACCAATTTTATTGTTAATGGTGAACTTTCACAACGCATACAAGTACTCATTTCCGTTCGATAGGATTGTCCGTTAAGTCGTTTACTTTTTGCATTATTTTTGGAGCTGCTCTGTGGAAAAATAGTTAATAGTAGAGAAATCAGGGGTTTTAAGATACAGTCCTGTGAAGTAGGTGTTCTAGCTTATGCCGATGACGTTGCCCTATTTGCTGTAGATAGGGAGAGTGTTAGCTCATTATTAATAATTACTGAAAGGTTTTGCGAGAAAAGCGGCAGTGAAATCAATAATCAAAAGTGTACTGGCCTCTGGCATGGCCATCGGAATGCCACGCCCGGTGTTTTTAAAGATATCCGGTGGCTCACGACACCTAGCACTTACCCGGGGGTTCCTTTCGATGGGTATCGTGAGAACAAGTCACTCTGGCTCGAAAAAACGGATGAAATGCGTGCGATGGCCGATCCATCGATGGAGGACGTGAATTGTCGATTTTTGCACGTGCCACTACCTGTGACGTTTTTCTCGTTGCGAAAATTGTGTATATTCTGCAGGCACTGTATTGTACACTTAAAGGGAAGCTGAAGTGTCTGTCGAATTCAATAAGACGCTCATATACGGATGCGGGAACCTTATAAACCATGTAGGTAAAATTAGTTTTTTTTTTCAATTAGGAGCGACGTAATCGTCGGTTGAAATTGCGCTGTAGCTCCGCCCCCCTTTGAGTGAGCGAGGGAGACCGGAAACCGCGGTGTCGTGACGTCAACTCTGCTTCGTTCGTTCGCAGCGTCTGCGACCGTGCCTGACCGCGCTTGTTTCTGCGTGCGTGCCATCGTAATCTGCTTCGATCGACCCTGCATTCCTTTGTTGGTGCGTCTGCGTGTATGTAGAGTGGTAGTCAACGTGCGTGGTAGTCAACGTGAGTGGTAATGAGTGGTAGTCAACGTGAGTGGTAGTCAACAGATGAAGGTCATTACACGTACTGCATGAACCGGGAAGCTTTTCACGCGTTTAAACCGTTTTTGTAGATTGCCGACAGCTTTGGACAGCGCACAAATGCCGACGATCGCATCCCCGCTTACGTTCCACGAGGAGGCATGCAGAAACACAACACTACAGTTGTTTGACCGAAAACTAGCCCACTAAATCGGCGAAAGATCGGCGAGATCACTAGATCGCTTTGCAAAAAACATACTCACCAAAGAGCATTCCCAACACGAGGAGATCTCAAGACTTTGCTTTCGATCGCATCTAAAGCACTGCTCGCACCAGCATCGTTTGCTTATTCGAGAGGCCGGCTCTTCGCAATCGGCTCGTACATGTAGGGAGTAACGCCGAACTCCTCAGAAAAACGCAGTCTCTCTAAATTTTCCATTACCATCTCAGAAAAACAGCACCAAACTACCTGGCACCGCGCTTCATGTGTAGCGGTAGCGGTCGGCAGCGGCAGAGTTGACGCCACGAGGCGCACCGACCAATCACAGGCGGAAACGAGACGCGCGAGCTGGGCGTGTCCGCTGCTGCACTTTTCGTCGAAATAAAATATATTTGCGCTTCCTTTCGCTCAATTTCGATACGATATTCGAATTCGGAGGGTTGAAAACCATTATGTACAGATGTTCACTCATTTTTTCTGGAAAACCTTTCAGCTTCCCTTTAAGCACATAAAAAATTCACCGAATCTTTGCCGCGTTTACCTGGTGTTCTACGTGGGAGCGAACATCAAGGAAAAATTTGTTTCGACGAGTAAAGAAAGGTGGTCTGTCGGTATGCCACTTGTTTTCCCAGCAAGTTGTATCACGTTTCATGTTGATAAGGGACGAAAGAGACCCGTTTCTGTATTTTTTTTCAAACCATGCTAACAGTTTCTATGCCGGATTTTTTGTTTCTTCAGCCATTGCCCTCATTACACAATTCAAGGTTCTTGCGTGAAGTTGTAACGTCCTATCGTTTCCTTCAGGCAAGATTTTTCCTTGAGCACCTCTCCAATGTAAAAAGAAAGCGTCTTATGAAGGATCTTATTGAGAGTGTGTTCTCTGTTCCATTGCATTGGTTAATGTTTCAAGAAGGGCCTGGGCAAGACGTACTCATAAGGGTTAAAAATATGCGGATACCGGCAAACGTTAAAAAAAGGATTCTTCAAGCTTCACACGGGAACCTTGCCTATTAAAACATGGTTAGAGGAAAGAGGGATTTATGTGCCATGGGAAAGCAGATGTTTTCTGTGCAACAACGCTGAAACGATTGAACATGTTTTCATCGATTGTAATAATGCCATATTCTTTTGGGATATATTACAGAGAACCTTAAAGATAGACCTGCCCCTCAATCCACATGACATTCGTTTTTTACCACCTAAACACGATTTTGAACAGATGGATGTTATCGTTTTACTTGGGCTGCACGCAATCTGGGGTAGTCTGTTGGCATATAGACATTGTTATGTTAAAGGCTGATCGGTGTATGAATATATTGTGGAGGTGGTCTTGAAGGTACGTGGCGTGTACAAGGCGAATGACTGTGATGAAGCTGTCGTGTCCGTGCATGATACGTTACCGCATATAAAACGAGTGTGATCTATGATCACAAACTCTTCTGAGGCTTGTAGCCAAGCTGGAAATAACCAAAAATCAAAAAAGGAGGCGTTGCGTAGCGGTAAAGTACTGGGCTTGGGATCTGTACGCCCGACGATCGAATCCTAGTCTGAGTACGTTCTTTCTCACTTTTTTTATTGCACTAAAACGCTCTCTCTTGCTTTATGTATTCAAAAAAAATATGTACGGTGTCAAAGCACCGCGTATTCAACGCGGTAGAGCTCTTGTTCGCACCAGTACCCAGCGCCTCCCAGCACGCCGCGCCCGCCCAGCGCCCCACCATCCAGCGCGCGACACTGGGCCCATAATCCGGCGCTGCGCTGGACACGGGGTACTGGGTACTGGGTTTTGCAATAGGGATAGATTGAGAAAATGCCGTAAATATGCGTAGGAGAGCTTCCACAAGGCAGCCAATATTGTTGTTTGAGAAAATACGGGACATACTCCCGTACGATAAGAATCTTTTTTTTATTTTCAATTATGAGGTATCAGCTCATCGTGCCATAGCAAATAATTCGGGGCCTCGAGTTTAGTTAGCCTGCCTAGCCACCACACGTAACTGAACGTTTTTCTCACCCATCTACTAGTCATTGCATTACTTCAATGTTTTATGCTTGAAGACTATGTTCCTCTTTTTAATTCGCTAGAAAAAATTTTCACATCATTCATTCGCGGCTCGTCCATAGGCGTTGCGTTTACTAGACTGTAAAAGTGCTTTATGCCTGAGTGGCAAGTTTCTGTCTTGATTAAAGGAAGTTGGAGGTAATTTTTCGTTATCAGTTTTAAACTGAGTTTTTTGCATGTAAGGCACAACGCTATCATTCGGGCTGAAATTCCCGAACTTGATCACACTGCCTGCGAGGTGGCCACTTGGTCACTTTTCAATGTGTGCCTGCTCATTGTGCGGTGATTATGTTGTTGTTGTTGTTGTAGCCTGTGGCACGTGTGGCTCCTACCCACGATGGGGGATTGGCCAAGAAGTGGATGCATTATTCCAAAATAATTTATAGCATAAATTTCCTATTATCTATGGGAATAGCATTGAATAGGGTTGAATAACCGGCTAAAATAAAATCAGGAAGGTGCTGTTGAATGAGAAATAATTAATTTAAAAGTAATAATAAAAATTAGAATTTAGCAGGGCATTCGTTTAGATTCTGTAAGGAATGTTTGGACAGCGAAGCATGCATCCCTGTGGCTGAAACCCAAAGTGGACGCCCCGAACGAAAGAATTGCAGGTTCTGTCAAGTCCAAGCCAATTCTTCTAAATGGCATCTCCAACAGTCTTTTTCTTAACGCAGCAAAGCGGCGACAAGATAGAAGATAGTGCTGTATCGTCTCCTCCTCCTCACAAAAAGAACAAAGGGGAGAGGGAACCAAACCCGACCTGTGTATATAGAAATTTAGGGAGGGAATGCGGCAGCGTAATTTGGTGAGGCAGACCTCAAGCATCTTTGTATAACAAGAATCGCTATGCCAGGGAAATGCCAGGTGTTTATACTCTGGAGAAGCTGTCAAATGTGGGTTTGATAAGGCTGATCTAATTGATCTCATCCGAAATCTTGACGCCGTGATCTGTGCTGTCACTGGTAGAATAGGAAGAATAGGGCCGGCTAGTGATGCATGTGCCAGTGAATCGGCAGTTTCATTAAAAAACAAACCTTTATGACCAGGCACCCAAATCTAATGAATACATAGCACATGGGCAGGAACTAGTAAGTGGAAGAGTTTTAACATGGGTGACTCCTTAGTAGCGGTAAGGCAAGAGCAAACAGAAAGGGAGTCAGTAAGAATAGCAGCCGTTGTAATCATTGGGTCTAATTTACGTAAAGCTAGGATTACTGCTAACAACTCGGCCAGAAAAATAGGCACAAAATCGGGGAATCTTAAAGAAAAAGACCAGTCGAGCGCAGGAAAAAATATTCCAATGCCAGCTTTTTCCTCGCACTGTGAGGCATCTGTTGCAATGATGATGTTTGTTTCTAGGGTGCTTAGGTGGTCTTGCAACATGGCGTTTAAGATGCCGTAAGGGAGTAGTTTCGCGTGGTTCGGGAAAATGTCGTCGAACCTGATCTCTGGGTAATTTGAATGCGTATTATTAGGAAGCACATCACGAATTTGTACATTTAGTGGGTGAAGTAATGTTTGCACAAATATAATCTGTGGTCTATGAAACCTGGGCCAATGAACAGGAAAGAATAATTCTGGATCGGAGATGAAAATAATTTGAGGACGGTTTAATGGTGATGCATATAGTCTTAAGAAGGTCTGAACAGTCAGAAGGTGAAATCGGCATAATATGGGTGGGATTCTTGCTTCCATGTATAATACGGCATTTGCAACGTATTTTGAAAGGCCTATGCACAGACGTAGTGCCTCTCGTTCTAACAAAACTAGCGGCCGAAGCTTGTATGATGGAACACCTGAGAATAAAATACATCCAAATTCTAACACCGGACGAACGTACATTTTATATACCATCAAAAGGGATTTTCTGCGCATACCTGTTCTTCGATTGCTTAACTTGCGCAAAATGCCCATTGTACGAGCTCCTTTTGTCGCAATATATTCAATATGTGGCCGCCAGTTAAGATTTCCGTTGTAAATAACTCCAAGGTACTTTAGTGACTCTAATTGTGGAATATCTTACAGATGGTAGTTCAGCGATATGTATACTGGGTCTTTAACTGGAAAAACAAGTATAGCACATTTATTAGCATTCAGGTTTAAGTGTAAGCTATCCAGCCAGTGTTCCAGTTCCCTTAGATACGACTGCAAAATTTCGTAAAGAGAGTATATGTCACTAGCCATACCAAAAAAGGCAATGTCGTCAGCATAAACGTAGGTACTGACTCCTGGGTGAACGGGGATTGTGCTCATTAAAATATTGAATAATACTGGTGAGAGTACCGATCCCTGAGGCACACCTCTTGTTTGCTTATGTTTTCTAGAAGAATAGCCGCTTCTAAAACAATAGAATTCCCTGGCTTTTAAAAATTCATGCACCCATGCTACAATATAGCCTGGAAAACAATGGCTCTGTAAACGATTTGTTAAAATTGTGTGTTCAATGCTGTCATATGCTTTACATATATCTAATGTAACTAAAGCCGCGTACTGCTTTTTCTGTCTGGCGATGTTAATTCGACTTTCAAGGTCTACATGCGCGTGCCATATCGAATAGCCAGATCGAAATCCGATTTGGCAAGGACTCAACAATTGATTTCCGACAATAAACTCCAATATGTGTCCGAGAAGCACTCTTTCAATAAGCTTCACTATGTTTGATGTCAACGCAATTGGTCTGATGTTGTCGATGGTGTACCCTGCCCCTTGCTTTTTAAGTAACGGAATGATTTTCGCGATCTTCCATTCTTGTGGAATCCATGCATTGCTAACAGAGTAGTTTACCAAGTTCAGAAGCTCACGTGGCGCTTCTTGAAAGAAAATCTTTAACATTGCATTTGTTATTCCGTCCGGGCCAGGCGCTGTAGTTGGCAACTGCAACATAACTTGTGCTACTTCCGAATAGGAGATCTCTTTGTAGTCCGATAATACAGGAGTAAAAACAGAAGCTTGAAGGCGCGTTGCGAACCGGCTCTCCAATCCTTTAGCCAATAGCTCTAAGGACTCCTGCATTTCCTGCGAGGTATAGACGACTGAGTCTACATTAACGCTCATTGGGAGTCTGTTTCGAAACCGAAGGTAATTAAATAAAGCACGTTTGTTTTTGGATTTAGATAGGTAATCGAAATGGTTTTTATCGTACTCATCTTTTGCGTGTTTAATAGCACGTTTGAAGGTTGCAGAAATAAATTGATAATCTTTCCAATTTTGTGGGCTCTGATTATGTAGAAGTTTTTTCCAAGCAGCTTTCCTTCGTCGATAAACTCCTGTGCACTCACTGTTCCACCAAGGACTAGATGGGGAACGCTTAGCGGTCTGAATTGCAAATTCAGACTTTTGTCGGGACATCTGTAACGCTGAACAAATGTTCAAGCCAATTTTTTCGTTATTACTATTAGGTAATGATGCAATGGAGGAGCGCAAGCAGTCTTTAAATTTTTTGCTGTTCACTAATATTCTGCTGTGTCGTTCAACTGATGTTAAAGGGCATGCAATTTCAAAGTATACCGGAAGATGATCACTGCTTGTGCCGAAATCAATTGTAGTCCAAGATGTCACGGCGATGCTTGTGCTAGAAAACGTCAAATCTAACACTGAGCGAGATTGCCCACGGATAAAAGTAGGTCGTCTGACATTAAGGCATGAAAGATTTTTATCTATGGTCCAGTCCCATAGACGTGTCCCACATGCGTCTGTTTTGTAACCCCATGACACGTGATGCGAGTTGAAGTCACCAGTAAGGACGACTTCATTTTTGCAGCTGGCAAGCGCACTATCCAATTGGTATGTACTGTGTACGCCCGTAGGGAAATAAGCATCTATAATAGAGAATGAGCGGTAGCCTGGGATGCTAAGGTGCACTGCCAAAATTTCACATTATGGAGACATTAACTTGAAAGCTATTTTCGCCCTATGACAGAATTTAGATGATAACAAAATCATTAAACCACCTCCTAGTGATAGGCGATCTAATCGATAAGATCGAAAATCTTTAAAATGAAAATTTTTCTCAGGGGTAAGCCAGGTTTCTCGTAAGATTATGACGTCAGGATTAAGTTCAGTTCTCAAGTAATTTAAGTCTGTTGAAGCAGAGAACAAGGAACGACAGTTCCACTGTAGTACTTTTAAAAAAGCTATGGTGATGATCTAATTGATATCCAGCGACTACCGTCGCGATGAACTTTCTTGGATGCCAGAATGAGAAATAGGATTACCCTTTTTGTTTTTGGTATAAGGACAAGAATTAGTTACTGGAGAACCAGTTCGCTTTTGCGGCCTGATATCATGACCCGTTTCCATGTCGACCTGCGAGTCTGACTGATGCGAAGAACAAGGATCGGATCCTACAAATGTTGGGTCCGATATGGTACTCGGTACTAGAACTGAACTGGCTACCTGTTCTGCAGCACAAACAATCGATTTGGTGATTGGTGTGGCAGCTGTTTGCAACAGCTGTGTCATCTGCGCGGTAAACACTTGTGAAATACATTCGGTAACACTTGTGACAATATGTTGCTTAGCCTTTGTCATTGCTTTTTCTACTGCTGATTCAATAAGTTTAGGCAAGTTATCCTCATGGAAAGTAGAATGCCTTGCAGTGACGCCAGCGTATCCAAAGGCTCTTTCCTTGACGACTGCAATAGCTTCTCGCCGCGAACATCGTCGCCTGTCAATTATCTCTAGTACTTGTATTTCGTTAGCTCTAGCCGAGCAGCTTCCATAGTCAGCCGCATGGTTTCCTCCACATAGGCAGCACGTCTCGGTTTCAGCTGTGCATTCATTGGGGGAATGATTGTCACCACAGGCGCGACAGCGCCCATTTGATTTGCAGCCTCCTGCACTATGGCCAAAACGCCAACAGTTCCGACACTGAAGTGGACGGGAAGCGAGAGGTTCCACTCTAAAAATAAGCGGCCACACTTTTAGTTCAGATGGGCAGGACATGCCAGCAAACGTAGCAATAACCGATTCTGTGGCAACTTTTTCCCCGTTTACGAGTCGGTTACATCGGTATACAGCTATAACACCAGCATCAGACAGCTTCTCCAGAGTCTCAGTTGGGCTCAATCGAGAGTCTACGTCCCGGACAATGCCTTTAGTGCATGCCAGATGAGGAGGAATGAACGCACTCACCGGGACAGATGCGAAAGTCTTACACTTTAAGAGGTCTTTAACACAGGTCGAATCTGATGACCTACAAACTATCCCACCTCTTCCAAATTGTCGGACATCGCTTATCATCTGGTAATGATGCGTCATGGCTTGGAGCTCGGCCTGAACAGCTTGTGGGTTGTTCAGCCGGATGAATCCTCCGTTAGAGGGCACCAGCGCGACAGGGATGCTGCTTACACCGCTGCGGAAGAAAGATTGCAAAGGCAAATCATCAGGAGAAAGGGAGGCTGACCAAGGGCTGGGCCCTTGCCCAGGAGAGTTTTTAGACATCAGAGCTGATGCAATCACGAATTAAATCTTACAAAAATTAGATAAGTGAGATAACTAGGTCTAATCCACCCAAAACTCAGCCAAACAACCAAACAAGATCCAGCTTGGGCACACCGGGCCGGAGAACCGAACGAGTCCACGGGGCTTGTCACAGGGCGAGGCAGCAGACCACCCGAGGGTACCGCGATACCAACAGCTCAGAACGAATCGGTTTCTGGGACAAATTTTCGGGCCTCGTGTCCGAAGGTCTCGAACGCTGGCTGCGTTGGCTCGTGCAACACGTGCAATGCGAGAAATGCTCAACCAACTAGCTGACAGTGAGGCAAGATCGGCGTTCTCTTCCTCTGATGAAGCACGGATTTCCTACTCGCGATCTGACACTAAGTCAATGGTCAAGAAACTCATGCAGGACCTTACAAAGGCATACAGAAACCACCCTGGCAACATCCTCACAGGCCTGCGTATGATCGACCCAGTCCGTAAATTCTCTTTGCCATCGAAGGTTACGTGGAATAAAGAGTCATTGCTACGCAGGAGTCGGCTCTGCGTTGATTTCGACATCCACTACGTCCACCTCATCGGCCAGTCGAGTTGATATCGAACAATGTCAGACGCCTGAAACGCTCGAACAAATATGGTGCGATTGCCCAGCATACATGCTCGAGTGAAGGACGCTGGATAATACTTGCTGGTAAGCTTCCTATTTCTTCTCCACTGTGAATCAATGTTTTTCCTGTACAAATAGCTCGACACTCTTCCAGCCCATTTACTTTTTTTTATCTTTCTCAGTCATTTTTCATAATCACTTTTACTCTGAGCTTCCCTCACTTGAGAACTTTTCCAGCCCATATCACCCTGCACAGCTGCATTTGTAGACTTCCCGTGAGCGCCAAATGCGAGGCGTCCCACTGACCTTTGGTTGCCACCGAGTCCTGACACCGACGTTTCATCCAACATACCGACGTTTCGTCCACCGCGAACGAAACGTCGAAAGCAGAGCGCATACGAAGCTACTGACACTAGGCGCACTCTGCAAACATCGCAGATCGCTTTGAAGATGAGGGCATAGAGAAAGAAAAAAAAGTTAAGAGTGGACACTCCCATACACCCCAGCGGCCCAATCGACGCTAGCGCGCCTGGCGGTTGGTGAGAGCAGCTGGCCTGCACTTCCTGTTTCGGTTTCGCTAGCGCGAAATTTGGATTACCCCGCGTAACCGACGTTAGGCTGTAGCGGAAGCTTGTCATTTCAGACCACTTTTCGTCACCTAAATGGCAACGATTTTATTTGTCGTTTTGGTTTAGCGATTACCTATTTTGTCGAGTTCAATATTTAGTGTGAATTGAGGTCATGACGCAATTTTCATTTCGATTAAGTTATAACAGATGGAGCTAAAGGTAATTATAATTCACTACCGCTTTATCCATCGTGCTTGTCTTCTGTGTTTTGGTACAACCGAGCGGTCATATGTATCAAAGAGACAGAGCTTCCGCAATGTTTTTATTTCAAGGCAAGATAGGCTTCTTCTGGGTTCTGCCGTTGTTAAAGCTCCACGACACAGAGCAGTAGCTGCCATAGCTTGGACCGCCGGACGGCATGGCATCAGCACGGTTCGAAAATGTCAATAAGTGCATGCTTCGTTAATTACCAAAAACATATGTACACGTCACAGCTGAACCAGGAAACCGCTTTGAATGAATAGCGAAGTGATGCACAATATAAAACCACCGACACATTCTGACATGATTTTGGCTTCTAGCGCGAAGTGAAACACGGACACAGAAAGGAGACACTTGCGTCAGTCATGCTTCGTTGTCTCTGTTAGATTGCGAATTCCAGTACCTTCGCAATACGTGTACTAATCTGAAATAATTTTTGTTCTTTGACTTCCATACCCACTGATATGTTTAACTGATGCTTTTTACATTGTCATGTTCTTATGCTACGGTTTTTGCAATCACCTATATATATGTTCTTCGTTTCAATAAACATTTAGTTGAGAGTTAGCGCTCGTCCTGTCTGCTCCTTTCTGTGTCCGTGTTTCACTTCGCGCTAGAAGCCAAAATCATGTTACCGTACCAACTCGCCCAACTGTCTATCCTTTTGCATTACATTCTGACCTCTGGCCCATAAAACTCGTACTTACAAGGGTAAATGTTAAGAGCCCATACAGGGGTGTTCAACAGTTCCCAGGCCGCCAACCTGCGTAATCCCATGGCATCGCGGCCAGTGAACTTTTGGACACCCCTGTACGTACTCAGAATAAGGAGTGCATTGGTAGGCAAAATAGCAGTTCACATAAGCGTGGTAAAGATGAATTCGAAACGTCCAAACACGGGGCCTTTGTTCAAATGGGTGCCACGCCGCGCCTACGCGACAATACGTTGTGAAATGTATTCCGCCACAAAAAATGGCAAGAAATCGAAAGTAACTGGAATGCGTAGTACTTCCCAACACGGCCGCCGCAATAAGTACATGCAATAGTGATTGGGGACTTTTCCCCACCGTTACACTTCTGTATAAACAAACCGCACGGACGTATACACCACCGTCCATCCGTGCGCCGTAGATACACACCTCGCTGCAGTACAAAACGCAATAAGCTACGCTCTCTGTTTATGACACATGCCATTGCTTGCAAGCAATATTATGAAATATTCAGGAGCCCTTACTTTATAAGGGAAACAAGCAAGCAAAGCTTGGCTACAGCGTGCCTAACGTCCTGATTTTCTTTATTTAGGTAGCGCCCATGCCCGGAACGCCGTTTTTGGTCTGAATCGGCGTGGCGAAAAAACATGTTCTTTCCAGCGTTCGTCAGCCTCTAGAACGGGCCTACGAAAGGACCGTCAACCGTCACGCGATCATGTAAACGCGGGTTAGGAATTTAATTTTCTCGAAACTGGAATTTTCCTGAAATGTGCAATTCCTGATATTGACCTTAAGCTTTGTCCAGCAGATCCTCTTTAGTGTGCCACCACGAACTATTTCAATGGAGCGGCGATACCGTGGTTATCGGAAACAGCGCTGGGCAAGAACGGTTTACCCTCGCAAACCGAGACGCAGCGTCTCGATGGCGTCTGACAAACTGCGAGTCGCAGTGCAGTGCACAGCCGTGAACCGGTCCAAGGTAATGGAAGCTTCGCGTTGTTTGATGATTTTCACGGAACGCAACCAACAAAGATTATTCCGTTCTCGGCGGGGTTAGCAAGAAAGCACATGGTACAGCCCTCTCGCTACGCGTTTCTTGAGGGGCATGCTTTTCGCATTGTTCGCGTCTAGCCGCCTCATATAGAGCCGCAAACTGGTTTTTTTTAGCTAACCTCGTCGCCATCACAAGTCAGTTACTCTAAGCTTCGCTTGAACGCGTGACTCACCTGTCTCACACACGAGAACACCGCCGCAGCCGACGTTCACGAAACCTTCCCGCTGGCACGCCGCTGATACACGAATCGTTGATTTCTTCTCGATGGACGAATGGTGACTGGCGTTGATGACAGTACGAATGAAAAACAAAAAGCATGGAAGGTGTCTTGAATAAATTCTGTTTTTATGCATAAGAAACACGCCAAATTTGGGCGTATAATTATTATATTGTGAAACAATTGAGCAGAATTCATTACAACATTTTCTTGTTTTGCGCGCGTCCTCTGGCGCTTGGTGAGAGCACTAGTTCGTTACGTAGCCTTGACGTAGTTCCTGAGGCCAGATTTCTCGGAGTGTTCGCTCTTGGTCTTTATCAGGCCCACGCGGACGTTGCTTTTTGGCCACGTCGCAGATGGCTTTCAAGACACTCGATCGCCGGCAATGCGTCCCTACGGCGCCCGCCAAAGGCGTCTACTACGGCGTCCGCCAATCGCGTGCCCAACGCCGTAGTAGACGCCGTGGTTGTCCAAACTCTTTAGGGAACAATGGGCGAGGAGGAAATCTAGGCACCCAAGCAGCCATAGAGTTAGTAGAACAACTCTAGAGGAAAAGCTGGGCCGGAAAAGTGGGAACCTCTAGGGCGCCGCCCTGTTGCTACTGGTCAATGTGGCCAGCGCAATTACTATTGAAAGAGCTGAGAACAAGTACAGTTCACCTTATGCTTTGTCATCTAAAAACGCATACCTGATGGCTTTATGAAGGTGGTACGTTAATATTAAGTTTACAGAAAGCGATCGCTAAGTCCGTGACTTATGTAAATCACGATGTACGCATTCATGCAATAAAGGATGACGCGAATTTCGGTTTCGAATCTGTTTTTTTGGATGCGTAGTAGTTTCGTTTAGGTTTGACAAGCGATCGCGCGTCGACATCGGACGCTATGGCACACTCGTGCCTCATGTGCCACCGAAGCCCTGAAGTGGTCTGGCATATACCTTCACATGTAAGTAAACGAATGTATCTCCTTGTTGAGAATATCACGCGAGTAGGCAGCTCTTGTAGTACATCACAATCGTTTGAGAAGCTTCACAGTGGAGCATTTTTCTGCATGCGGAGCGGTGTTTTTATTTGCAGGTTTCCCTTCAGTAGGAAATTGCTGGACAGGTGGACCAGCGCACCGGAATTGTACTGGCGAAGCCACAAGCAACTCAAAGAATCTGTTTAATTGTTGCACATTGAACAATCATGCTTCTACAAAGGCCACAGCAGAAAAACAGCCTGATGCCGAGTATTTCTGTGCCACGAAGTAATCAAGAGGCGAGTGCCTAATGCGGACGAAATCGAGTGCATCGAGACTTAGAACGATAGAAAGCCGAGCAAGTTCGTAAGGATCCATTATGCAAAAAAGAGGTGATGCGTGCAGACAGGACACAAGAGTAGAGAAGTTGGCGGCGCTCGTGTTGTTTGCTTGTAAATACTCTACTCTTGTGTCCTGTCTGCACGCCTCACCTCCGTTTTGCATAACGAGTGCATCAGCCCACATATTAATAGCGTAGGTGTTTTGTTAACTGTGCAATATTTTCAACACTTCCTTGCATGCCATTTCATGTGGAATATCTTTTCCGGTCACAAATTTGTGCAGCGAATCTATTTGCATGATCGACTCCGGGCCTGTGGTACCGTTCACTTGCACATAATGCTGAGTCATTTACATGTATCCATAAACTGCAGATGTGCACATCAGATCCCTGCGAGCATTTTCAAAATTCAATTATTTTCGACAACAGGCACATATGCAATACTGACATAATCCCGAATACCACTAAGCAGCTGGGACACATTTTTGTTGACCATACTCGCAGGTAAAGTAAGTACATCATGTGGACAGCTCCAGCTCATTTTCCTTAAGTCAGTGTGTACAAGGGTTATACAAAAATATTTTTTTTCTCGCGCACCGATTATTTTGCTGTATAAGCAAGAGAACCCACCACGTTAGTGTAACGTATCTTGTGCATCACACTAATATGTGCTTTCATTTACCAAGTGAGATGAGTTACCTTTATGGCTCATTCAGTCATATCACACTGCAAGCTGCATTCATCAATCTTCAATTGGATTTTGCAAATGTTTAATGAAACATGTTTCCCTTTTATGCAGATATGCAATGGCAAGCCCTTCCACGTGTTCCAAAAGTAAAATTTAAGCTCTAAATTAAAGAAGATATTTCTAGTCAGAAACAAACAAAAATGGTGACTGCAGAGTATCAGAAGCCCAAGGTACAGAAATTATTAGAAGTGTCGAATGATTTTAAGGAAAGAGTCGTATTTGAAAATGCAAGACTCTTTAGTGGAGGTCAAGCAAGTCAATATAGGTAGAATACTCTGCAAAATTATGCGAGTGAGGGGATGTCAAACAATGGGTCAGGAAATGCATTGTTTTTCTGCAAAACAAAAGCTGATTGCCATTACATAAGTCACTTTAGCATCATGATAAATTCAGATATAAACCAAAAACAAGACACGCATTAATAAAAAAACATTTAATGATATTCCACCAGAACTTTTTGTTGGGCTAGTTGGTGCATATTACTGAAGTACTATAGCGCCAAACAGACAACAAAAGAAGAAGAGACACGGACATAAGCGCTCGTCCGGGTCTCTTCTTCTTGTGTCGTCTGTTTGGCTCTATAGTACTTCAGCCATTTAATGATGCTCTCTCCACACTGGGATAAATAAAAACAAACACATCACATCCAATGTGGACATATCAGATGCCTTGTGAAACACTAAAGGAACAATTCAGTTTCGAGCTATGGCACTTGCCGCATAGATGTGGGGGGGGCCTTGCACCAATAGTGAAAGTTACCACTGCATTTAGAAATTGAAAGCATTCATGCAGACAAGGATGATTCTTTATATTTTTGGCTACCACTTCAAATGCCTCCACCAAGTGTTACAATGCTGCACGCAGCCATACTAAGGATCTCGCAGCAACACCTGCAGGTAAAAAGCAGCAGTCAAAGTGCTGGTGTGTTCTGGACACTATGTTTGAAAACATTTAGGCAAGAAGAGTGCAAGAAGCAGACATAACAACTGCATTTATTTCCATAATTCCCCATTTAAATGGCCTTTTCTTTTTGCTTAGACAATGCCTACGCCTAGCCACAGCAGCTCCCTCATACAGACTCTGCAAGCCAAGAGGCCGTGGAGACAAATGCAGGTAAGAGGCAATAAGCAATAGCACTGGTATCGACATTCATCTAATTTCTTTTTATTTCGTTTAGGCAGCCAGCACACCTCGAACAGCCACCTTGACTGTGGGTGTGTCACCCTAGTCGCCAAGGAAACATTTGAGGGAAAGTGACAGGCAATGTGAGCAGCCACTTCTCCATGTAAACAATACTCTTTCTCTCGGGTGACTCCTACGCCTCGCCACGCCAGCACACTTGTGCACAAAGATGCCGCAGAGGCACGTGCAGGTCAGAGGCAAGAAGCAGTGGCACTGGTGTCTACATTTACCCAATTCCTTTTTCTTACACTGAGGCAGCCAGCACACCTCGAACAGCCACCTTGACTGTGGGTGTGTTAGTAGATTCCTGTTGTACATATGCTCATAATAAACTTCAGTAAACTTGAACTTCATAATAAACTTGAAGGCAAATGGGACATTGATGCATTGTATTTTATGCGAAGCATATTACGAGAGCTCAACCCAGCTCCTCAGGCGCGGCGGTGTCGCCATGAAACCACGTGACACCGTGACGTCACGACAGAAGAGAAGTGGCTTTGGCTCAACTCTTGCAAGACGGGCTGGGTGGGAATCGAACCAGGGTCTCCGGAGTGTGGGATGGAGACGCTACCACTGAGCCACGAGTACGATGCTTCAAAGCGGTACAAAAGCGCCTCTAGTGAATGCGGTGTTGCCTTAGAAACGAGCTGTTTCTAAGGCGTGCGTCTCTTGCTCAGGCGCACATTTCGTTGCCGCACCGAACGCTGCTTTGCTCGACGCTCACCGCGTCCAATGCGGGGCGCGTAGTCGCTGCCCTGTAGCCCATTGTCTTACACCCCTTGGCGGGTCGACGGGAACGCTGTCGCGTTCCACTCTTGAAGGCGAAGCAGTAATGCATGAGTTGTTTCTTCGTCTAGCCGAACCAAATATAGCCAAGCAACAGCAGTTCACCAGGCTAAACAGTGGTTCAACAACTAAAATAAAGGCTACTGTGGTATAAACTTTTTTAAAACAGGGTTGAAGTGCCTCAGACAGGCTGGCCAACGTTTCGTTAGGTGGACCTATCTTCGTCAAAGGCGGCCTCGTCATCCTCGGCGTGTTAGTTTTAAAGGGTTAGTGTAGTGACGTCACGTGCGGGTGTTGTCGCTGGCGGCTGGTTTTAAAGAGAGAGATTACAAGAGGGAACAGGCGTTCTCGTCCGACGTCTGTGAGCCTCATTCTCAAGACGAAGGGACAAGAGTGTGAGAGTGGGCGCGCGGGGAGGAAAGAAAGGAAATAGAAGCGGACAAAAGGGGGGAAAAAGGAGAAAAAAAAAGCATGGGGAGCCAGGGCCGTGCCAAGACACAACAAAGGGGGGGGGGGGTGAAAGAAAAAGAAAGAGAAAAATGAAATCTTTAAGAAATACGGGGGCTTGGGAGCGTGTTGGGGATGCGAAGGGTTAGGAGGTATTCTGGGGAGTCGTTGGCGGCATGTTTTTGAGGCATTAGAACGGCCGGTCAAGCAATAGGTCGAGTAATTTTGAAATAGTTAAGGTGGCGACGCGGAGTCTGCGGTGCAATGTGCGGGGTGACTGAAAGGCAGCGGCATGGTCTTTCAAGGGGCACTGCCCCACGCGCTTAACGTAGGTGTCGTTACGGCTAAAGCCCCTACATCCACGCGCCACCGCCGACCAAGCTAAGTACCGCCAACCTACCCTCCTCCTCCACGCTCCTCTCCCGCTCACCCCCTCAGCTTCCGGCGTCAAGCGGAATTTACGTAGCTTCAGCTTCCTGTTCCGAGTGGAAGTGACGCTATGTTTTTAGCGTTGTTTACTTTCGCGTCTACGGAGAGGCTTTAATTGCACCAGCTGCGGTTGAAACTGTTAATGCGATTCCATCCAAGAACCACCGCCTATTGTAATCGGCTATCTGGTCGTGTTCGCTGCTTCGCGTCAACCTGCGACGGGTTGTGCCTCGAGAGACAACGTACAGTGGAATGCAGTGCCTGGGTGCTTGGAGACCGCTCCCGTTTTTCGTGCATTTGGAAAACAGCGACCGCAAACTACTACTTCAGCGGAATACAACAACTTGTCCCCTTTGAATTCTTCTTGTTTTGAAGCATACATCCCCTTCAGCCAGCACGTATGGAGGGACTTTAGCGAAGGAGTTCGCGACGCCAATTTGTACGGCAGACGCATAGAGTTTATGCTGTTGATTCTGAGGTTGAACTTGTCTCGTACGGCAGATCGAAGGTAACGAACGTCCCAAGTGCGTGCACTGTGTGAAGAACTGCAATGACGTGAAGCTATGAAATATAACAAGTTCAAATTTGCGTCGAAGGCATTCAGTGACACGGTGAAAGCAAGTGTGCTTTTCTTGTGCGATATGCGCGGAGGTGTGCAGTGAATTGGTGCGTGCGCGCGTGTTGGAACGCGTGCAAAGGTGTACGGCGAATTGTGTTAGTGTTGTGACGCGAGCAGATGTGTACGGCGAATTATGTTCATGTGTTGTGCCCCAGCCCATGGCTCTCCGCACTTTGTCAGAGAAAGGGGACGACAGGCAAAGCGTGCGGGCGCAGCGTACGCAAACAAGCACGTAGATGCACACGAATGACGCTTGGTGGAATGGCTAGAGCGAGCTACTCAAATTAGCACCGGTTCCTAAGCACCGGCGTCTCACCATCGTCTGCAATCACAGTGGAAATTCTCGCAGCGCAACTCCGGGAAGCGTAAACGCCGGAACCGGAAATCTTAAAACCGGACATGCCGGAACCGGAAACGCCGGAAGCGGAAATGCCGGAACCGGATTTGGTGTGAGGGGAAAAGGCAGTTGGCGGTACTTAAGAGAGCGGCGGTGGCGCGCGGATGGAGGGGCTTTAGTTACGGCGGCATCCAGAAGGCGATACTCCGGGTTGAGGCGCCGAAAAAGGCATATTGACTTCGGAATGTGTTGTCGAGGGGGTTTCAAAAAAAAAGGGACTAAAAAAAAAAGGGGGGCAGGGGGAAGGGGGGGGGGGCGAAATCGGTATAGGAAACAGGAGGGTGGCGCGTGCAGAAGCGGGCGCGGGCAAGTGTACATGGAAGAAGGGGATCGTTCACTTGGTGTAGACGTAAAATCCTGAAAGAGTACATTTAAATTGAGTAGTAGGCATTCCTCCGAAATGAAAGAGTAGGTGAGGTTAAGAATTAAAGTTGGCTGGTGGCCTAATGTGTTTTGTGTATTGGTTGATGATATGAGAGTTTCAGATTTAAGTTACAGCTTTTAAAGATTCTAAGTTGCCGCGTGCCAAATTAATTCCTGTCGGGTGTAGGCAATTAAACTTGTGTATGAGGTATGATTCCGTGTACTTCCTTTCACGAGGGGAACGGGAATTTGTTTGTAGTATATAGAGCCTTGCTTTGTCAAACATATGTCCATGTTCATTAAAGTGGCTGGCTACTGCTTTGGGTAAATTGTGTTTTGTGTCCGCGCGGTGACCATTGAGTCTTGTATTGATTTGTTGTCCGGTCTCACCTATGTATTGTTTGCTACAAGCGGCGCATTCTAGACAGTAGACTACATTGCTTGATGTGCAGGTGAAAGCCGAAGTTACCTTGTGTGTGTAATTCGACGCTGTACTTTTTACTGTAGTAGTGGATTGAATGTGTTTGCATGTAGAGCACCTGGGGCGACCACAGGGATTGGTTCCCAACTTCTTTTTCTGTAGTTTGGCGTGCACAAGAACATCTTTAAAATTAGTGTTGCGTCTGTAGGCTACTCTGGGAGGGTCGGGGAAAATCTTCTTAAGTTTCTGGTTGCTGGTGAGAATCGGGTAGTATTTACTTAGGATGTTATTCACGTTTGGGAGTGCGTTTGAGAATTTAGTAGTAAGAAGAGGCGTTGTTGTTCTTGTGATCTTCGGGCGGGGCTTGAGGACCTCGGCTCGATCAAGTTTGGTTGCAGCGATGTAAGCTGTTTGAAGGTCACTGTTTGGGTGGTTCCTGTTTGATAGCGTTTCTTTAAGGTGATCGAGTCTATCTATGTAGTCTTGGTTTTCAACGCAAATGCGACGTAGTCGTGTGGCTTGGCCTTTAAAGATGCCTTGTTTGCAATGTCTGGGATGGTGGCTGGTATATTCTAGGTACTGTTGTTTGTCGAAAGGTTTCTTATACAGCGTTGTCTTTAGTTCACCATTGTCAATGTATATTGTTGTGTCCAGAAAGTTTATGCGCTCAGTTGAGGATTCTGATGTGAATTTTATTGTTGGGTGAACAGAATTTAGAAAGGATATATATTTATCTAGACTGTCTTGGCCATGTTCCCAGATTATGAGTATGTCGTCTATGTATCGTAGGTATGTGTGGGGCTTGGTAGTGTAGCGCGATAGGAAATCTGTTTCTAGAATCCCCATAAATATGTTCGCGTAGGTTGGTGCAAAAGGCGTACCCATGCTTGTACCATGTATTTGTAGGTAGTAACTCTCTTCAAATTCGAAGTAGTTATGTGTGAGAACTAATTCAAGGAGAGACAGGTAAACTTCAGTAGAGTGTTGTGCACTGTGTTTAGACAGCGTTTCTTTTATCGAAGATAAACCATCAGGGATTGGAATGTTGGTGTACAGCGCCGTGACGTCTAGTGTTGCGAGAATTGTGTTGTGGGGTAGTGTGCCTTTAGTATTAATGTCTTCTATAATTCTCAGCAGGTGGGGCGTATCTTGTACAAATGACGGAAGTGTTTTCGGCAAGTTACCAAGGTAGTGGTTAAGGAATGTGGAGATGCTCTCTGTCGGGGTGTTGTTGTTTGATACTATCGGACGGCCTGGGATACTAGCAGTGTATAGTTCAGCGGATGGAATTTTATGAATTTTCGGGAGGAGGTAAAAACGTCCGGCAGTTTTGTTGCTTGGTTTAAGAAATTTGTATTCTGATGGTGTTATCAATTCATCAGCCAAAAGTGATTTCAGCCTGTTGGTAATTGTCACTGTATAGGACAATGTCGGATCGTTATCTAGTTTGCGGTAATGTTCCGGGTTGTTTAGTTGTCTGTAAGCCTCGTGCTTGTATTTTTCTATTGGCCAAATAACTATACTTCCACCCTTATCTGCTTCCTTAATAACAATGTCATTCCGGCAGCTCAGATTTGAAATGATATGACTCTCCGACGCAGTTATGTTTTTAGGTCGCTTAGATGTCTTGGATTGGCTTATAATTTCTTTAGTGATAGTTTTAAGGTATATGTCAAGTTCTATGGCTTGTTCTGGTTCGGGAGTCCAAGTGGATTGGGCTCTAAGTGGTGTCGTCCCGGTGTCTGGTGTGTCTGCAAAAAAGTGTCGGATACGCATTCGTCGGGAGAATTCTGAGTTCGGGAGAATTATGAATTCGAGCTTCACAAGGACCTCTCAGAATTCTCCCGACGAATGCGTATACGACACTTTTTTGCAGACACACCAGACACCGGGACGACACCACTTAGAGCCCAATCCACTTGGACTCCCGAACCAGAACAAGCCATAGAACTTGACATATACCTTAAAACTATCACTAAAGAAATTATAAGCCAATCCAAGACATCTAAGCGACCTAAAAACATAACTGCGTCGGAGAGTCATATCATTTCAAATCTGAGCTGCCGGAATGACATTGTTATTAAGGAAGCAGATAAGGGTGGAAGTATAGTTATTTGGCCAATAGAAAAATACAAGCACGAGGCTTACAGACAACTAAACAACCCGGAACATTACCGCAAACTAGATAACGATCCGACATTGTCCTATACAGTGACAATTACCAACAGGCTGAAATCACTTTTGGCTGATGAATTGATAACACCATCAGAATACAAATTTCTTAAACCAAGCAACAAAACTGCCGGACGTTTTTACCTCCTTCCGAAAATTCATAAAATTCCATCCGCTGAACTATACACTGCTAGTATCCCAGGCCGTCCGATAGTATCAAACAACAACACCCCGACAGAGAGCATCTCCACATTCCTTAACCACTACCTTGGTAACTTGCCGAAAACACTTCCGTCATTTGTACAAGATACGCCCCACCTGCTGAGAATTATAGAAGACATTAATACTAAAGGCACACTACCCCACAACACAATTCTCGCAACACTAGACGTCACGGCGCTGTACACCAACATTCCAATCCCTGATGGTTTATCTTCGATAAAAGAAACGCTGTCTAAACACAGTGCACAACACTCTACTGAAGTTTACCTGTCTCTCCTTGAATTAGTTCTCACACATAACTACTTCGAATTTGAAGAGAGTTACTACCTACAGATACATGGTACAAGCATGGGTACGCCTTTTGCACCAACCTACGCGAACATATTTATGGGGATTCTAGAAACAGATTTCCTATCGCGCTACACTACCAAGCCCCACACATACCTACGATACATAGACGACATACTCATAATCTGGGGACATGGCCAAGACAGTCTAGATAAATATATATCCTTTCTAAATTCTGTTCACCCAACAATAAAATTCACATCAGAATCCTCAACTGAGCGCATAAACTTTCTGGACACAACAATATACATTGAGAATGGTGAACTAAAGACAACGCTGTATAAGAAACCTTTCGACAAACAACAGTACCTAGAATATACCAGCCACCATCCCAGACATTGCAAACAAGGCATCTTTAAAGGCCAAGCCACACGACTACGTCGCATTTGCGTTGAAAACCAAGACTACATAGATAGACTCGATCACCTTAAAGAAACGCTATCAAACAGGAACCACCCAAACAGTGACCTTCAAACAGCTTACATCGCTGCAACCAAACTTGATCGAGCCGAGGTCCTCAAGCCCCGCCCGAAGATCACAAGAACAACAACGCCTCTTCTTACTACTAAATTCTCAAACGCACTCCCAAACGTGAATAACATCCTAAGTAAATACTACCCGATTCTCACCAGCAACCAGAAACTTAAGAAGATTTTCCCCGACCCTCCCAGAGTAGCCTACAGACGCAACACTAATTTTAAAGATGTTCTTGTGCACGCCAAACTACAGAAAAAGAAGTTGGGAACCAATCCCTGTGGTCGCCCCAGGTGCTCTACATGCAAACACATTCAATCCACTACTACAGTAAAAAGTACAGCGTCGAATTACACACACAAGGTAACTTCGGCTTTCACCTGCACATCAAGCAATGTAGTCTACTGTCTAGAATGCGCCGCTTGTAGCAAACAATACATAGGTGAGACCGGACAACAAATCAATACAAGACTCAATGGTCACCGCGCGGACACAAAACACAATTTACCCAAAGCAGTAGCCAGCCACTTTAATGAACATGGACATATGTTTGACAAAGCAAGGCTCTATATACTACAAACAAATTTCCGTTCCCCTCGTGAAAGGAAGTACACGGAATCATACCTCATACACAAGTTTAATTGCCTACACCCGACAGGAATTAATTTGGCACGCGGCAACTTAGAATCTTTAAAAGCTGTAACTTAAATCTGAAACTCTCATATCATCAACCAATACACAAAACACATTAGGCCACCAGCCAACTTTAATTCTTAACCTCACCTACTCTTTCATTTCGGAGGAATGCCTACTACTCAATTTAAATGTACTCTTTCAGGATTTTACGTCTACACCAAGTGAACGATCCCCTTCTTCCATGTACACTTGCCCGCGCCCGCTTCTGCACGCGCCACCCTCCTGTTTCCTATACCGATTTCGCCCCCCCCTTCCCCCTGCCCCCCCCTTTTTTTTAGTCCCTTTTTTTTGAAACCCCCTCGACAACACATTCCGAAGTCAATATGCCTTTTTCGGCGCCTCAACCCGGAGTATCGCCTTCTGGATGCCGCCGTAACGACACCTACGTTAAGCGCGTGGGGCAGTGCCCCTTGAAAGACCATGCCGCTGCCTTTCAGTCACCCCGCACATTGCACCGCAGACTCCGCGTCGCCACCTTAACTATTTCAAAATTACTCGACCTATTGCTTGACCGGCCGTTCTAATGCCTCAAAAACATGCCGCCAACGACTCCCCAGAATACCTCCTAACCCTTCGCATCCCCAACACGCTCCCAAGCCCCCGTATTTCTTAAAGATTTCATTTTTCTCTTTCTTTTTCTTTCACCCCCCCCTTTGTTGTGTCTTGGCACGGCCCTGGCTCCCCCTGCTTTTTTTTTCTCCTTTTTTCCCCCCTTTTGTCCGCTTCTATTTCCTTTCTTTCCTCCCCGCGTGCCTACTCTCACACTCTTGTCCCTTCGTCTTGAGAATGAGGCTCACAGACGTCGGACGAGAACGCCTGTTCCCTCTTGTAATCTCTCTCTTTAAAACCAGCCGCCAGCGACAACACCCGCACGTGACGTCACTACACTAACCCTTTAAAACTAACACGCCGAGGATGACGAGGCCGCCTTTGACGAAGATAGGTCCACCTATCGAAACGTTGGCCAGCCTGTCTGAGGCACTTCAACCCTGTTTTAAAAAAGTTTATACCACAGTGTGCCATTCCATCTGCCAGCCCCTTTCTTGTTTTTGAAAATAAAGGCTAGTATGCTTCGCATCCTGGGCTTAACCTTACCTAAGCCACAGCCATTTTTTGAACATTTATTGTACACATACAATATATGTTATACTTTCCAGTGCTACAGAGCATATTTTGAAGCTTCCCCCTATATTTTGATCCTTTAATTACGTATGTGTCGTGTGGCCCTCAATGCAGTTCATGTTGTAGCAGCTGCTTTGTCTGTGTATCGCACATTGGCTTAAGCTCGTGATATCCACATACTTCCCTCACATATACAAAATAAAGTTCTATGTAGTCCTCAGTGTTACGACAAAAAATGAAAGTAAACAATCCGATCGTGGAATTGTGTTTATTACAGTGATTCCTACGACAGTTACTGACAAGTTGACAACTTGAACTGGGCAATCGGTCCATAGCCTCCTCTATTTTTCAGAAATAAAGGATGCTATGATCCGTCATGGCAAGGAATTGTATGTATGCATAAAAAAAGGGGGTATGTGTGTGTTCGTAGTGGGGGTATACGATTAGGGCGGTACGAAGAAATGCAGCAACACCGTCATCTAGACCCATTCCGTTAAGGTACCGTAACAAAGCGTATTATGCATAAAGTTCATACAACCAACTCTGATATTACTACAGACGCCAGGCGACGCGAGCTATATTTGCCATGATGCATTCGCGACTGCATCGGATGCCCTCCACATTATTCTCGTTAATCGTGCTCACTGCGCCGAGGCAAAAGAAAGATCATGGGCGCAGGTGCCTTTAAAGCATCTCGACCTTGCGAGGCACGGCTGCGCGTGCCAGGGGAGCTGTCCGTGCGAACACTCCCTGGCACACACCTGCTTCGGCAGCACCAACCTGCGTACCGTTCTGCTTAGAGCTTTGATCCCCCCACTGTCCTCGGGTGCCCTGGAGTTCCTGCGCCGCCTGCTCTACTATCATCTCAGGTGCGCTCCTGAGACTTCCGTTTGTCGGTTACATGTGCCCTAAAGCTGGATCATTACTTATAATAAAAAACCCGATCTATCGTCACGACGATAGATCGCGAAAGCGGCTTTTGCAACATACCGCGCCCGTGCGAAGAGAATTACGGAACGCCAACGAGGAATCTGACCACAGCTTCGAGCTCGCAACGTCGTTGAGTGACACTCCTGCAGCAGGCGTGACCGCTGAAAACCGCATACCGCCGGAAACTTGAACAGGATCATCCCTCGGTTGCATAACTGCCAGCTGTACGGCCAACATGGACCACACCCACACCATCCCGCAACATAGAATAAAGAACCGACTTATAAAGCCCAAACACACGGCTGCACGTACACATCACACTACAAGCGAGACGCCATGCTGCTACGCTGCTACTGTTGCCGGATTAAAACTGACTACTGTCACCAAGTCTAGCAAGCGTCTCAGGAGCTGGCAACCTCGGCGCGTAGCAACATGGCGGCGCTCTTGCGGTTCCCGATTTTAATGCATGGGCCCTATGGGTAGCTTGTCCTCTAGAGTCAGTATAGTAACTCTATGCAAGCAGCCGCCGGAGAAGAACGCACCTCCTCCTTCACTTGAGCGCCCTACCTCGTGCGCAACAGGAGAGGCCACGCTTTTCGGCCAGCGGGCCTCGTTCGCGCACGCGAGATTGAACTGCGTTCGCCGGCTCACTCTCGCGCGCTATCACTGGTATTACATGCAGCATACGGCGCACGACGGCGGTTTTATCGCCCTCGGACTTCATGCGGAACCTCACGGTGACGGCGACGCTGATGACAGGAATGCGCCTAGAGTGTCCATATAATTGCTATCACATAAAAATATAGGTGATGTAGTACCTACATTTCTGCCTTGATTACTGGAATATTATGCGAAGCATACTAGCCGCACAACCACGCTCTTCCTTGCTGCGCCGCGCGCGGCCGCGTAGCTACCATATGACGTCATAACAGCTGCAAAGCGGACGCTTAAGAGGAAGCTTTAGCTCGGGCCCAACGCCGACGCGGCCTATTCAAACACATGTAAAAACGCAAAAACGTTTTTCTGAGATAACCCCTGAACCGATTTTAGTTAAATTTGTTGCATTTGAGAGAGAAAGTTAAATTCTAGTGACTGTTGGAAGCGGAATTTTGATTTAGGGCTTGAATTTAGTAAAAAGGATTTTCAAAAATTGAGACATATGAAAAAAATAGAAGCAAAAAGTTTACAAACTAATAGCTCTGCATCAAGAACAGATATTGCGATTCTGTAAACGGCATCCATTAGATCATTGAAAGCGGACAAATTTGATATGTCAGTTTACATCTTACGTGAATTTGTTACGTTGTTTACGAGGGTTCTGCAAAAGTTGTAATTACACATTACTCCATTTTTTGAGATTCATGTGTAACACACTAATTTTGTCCGCTTTAGACGTGTTATCAGGTACAATTCACAGAATTGCGATATCGTTTTTTCTTGCTGAGTTACAGAGTTGTAAACTTGATAGTTTCGTTTTCTGAAAATTTGCGATTTTTGCCAATCTTTAATAAAAAATTGAAGCCGTAAATCGAAAATTCGAAACCAACAGTCACTAGATTTTAAGTTTTTCTTTTAAATGCAACAAACCTCGTGGAATCCAGGGGAATGCCTCCTCGGTGAGGCAAAACACCTTTCTTTGGCGCAGTCACGCTTCAGTAGCGCAGAACGCCGTGTCCGCTCCAACCCAAAGATTTAACCAAATTACAAGCACATAAGCCGGGAGTAAAAAAAAAAGATGAAGTCACCATTGTCAATGTTCGAAGTGTTCAGTTACAAGCACATTATGGTGCCTGCAAGGAGCAGACGAAAGCAACACGTATTAGTGCTGCTACTGCACCCAGTGCCTGCCAGAAGCAGAAGAAATGAACAAACACTAGTGCTGCTATTGCTACTACTGTCATTGATAGTACCAACAGGTGTTGATTTCTTCTGCTTGTGGCAGGCACCGAGTAGTGCACTTGTAAATTTGTTAACCGTTTGTGTCGGGTATCCACATGCTCAACTCATGCTTTTACTTGGGATTCACCTCTGACGCCTGCTGTAGATTTCCTAAGTTTACAACTTACCTCTCGTCAGAGGAGTACTCAAAGTACTATTTCCATCTTCGTGCAGGTGACAGTGGCTACCCCTTGGAGCCGTGGCTCCTGACCCCAGTTCCTGGCCATCCTCCAGCGCAGACAGCCGAGGGGCAGTACAACACAGCACATGGCGCCATGCGTTCCGTAGTGGAGAGGTGCATTGGGCTCTTAAAGAGCCATTTCCGCTGTCTTCAGTGATATCGCACCCTCCTCTACGAGCCGGAACGTGCAGCCAACATTGTCAGGGCATGTGCTGTGTTGCACAACCTTCGCCTTTCTGAGGGTGACACAGAATCGGGCGATGATGACAGCGATGATGACAGCAGCAGCAGCAGAAGTAGTGAGCTCTGCGGCAATGACGACCCCATTCCGCGAGGTCTGCCCCGAAACACAGGGTCGAGAATAAATTATTTGAGAGGCCGGTCTGTCCGTGACTCTGTGATTGGCATGTTTGGCACAACCCGTGCGCAGCACATACATTACCTGAGGAGTGTTCGGCGGTAGCTGCGACGTCAACAGCAGCGTCAGCATCGCTAGGTGCATGCACACAGTTGTAGCATATGCCAAATAATTCTATTGTGCATTTCATGCTGTGAAATTGCAGACAGATTTCCCGTGCTAAGTTGTGGTTGATGTTTATGTAATGCAAAGCATTCATGACTTGTCAAGAAATGTAAAAGTTGTGTATTGAAGCGTTATGTAAGGCCTGCATTTATGCTAAGTGAAACAGTATGTTTAGTGGTGTCATATAAGATTGAAAGCAAGCTAAAAATAAGTGTATTTTCAAAGTGTCTGCCATAATTTGCTTGCTTCTGCTGTCGTCACCTAGATGCCCTGCGTGCCACGCATGTAGCCTGCAGTTGTCATAATTATTTCTACTCGTATCGGTGAGAGTTCTGTGTTCCCTTACGCATTGACGGACATAAGCGCCTATCTCCTCGCTTTCTACTCGTGCAGAGAAGCTCACAAAAGCCAAAATGTTCAGTGTACGTCACACCTTCCGCTCTATTGAACGTGCTGTTACACGTGCACCTTCTAGTTCCTCCACCATTTTGTCTCGGAACGACCGCAAAGTTCCTTTGTAGTGACGAAAATGCCGTCCAACTGGTCATCCGACATGTCAAACGCTGTGGCTACCGTGAAGTGTGTGCACGCATGAGCAGTTGATAAATTTCAACAAGGTGCCCTCAATTGTAAATAGCTGAACTCGGTGAATGGAATATTGCAGAGTGTGTAATTACATTTCCACAGTGCAAGCTAGCACTGCAAATATAGCAGCGCCATGCAAATAAAAGCAACAGAGGAACACTGCACCTTTCTGTATTATTTCACCCTTCAACATACAGACATTTTTTATGGTAACACTTGTTTATGTACACATCACGTGCGACAGTCTCTACATTGAATAAGTGCGAGAATAGTGAGTACTGCAGCACTAAAGACATATGCAACATATCACAGACAAGTTGCAATAAATATTGCATCACATTGTTCTTGCATCTGAAAGATTCACAGGTAACTGCATCATAAAATATTACAGGTAACGGCAGGCATCGTTTAAAGAAAGGTTTGTACGCTGCACAAATATGCAGAAATAGCAACTGGCTTAAACTGCACCAGAAAAAAAAAAAGGTGCAGGTGCTTAAATCGCGCATCAAGAGAATAATATTTATCACTGTGAAACGTGTAGGTACATAACTAGGTGTGAAAGGAACATTCTGTCATGGAGTTCCATACTAGAAAAGAAAGCCATAAAATCTTTCTTTGATATTGAGTAAGAGAAACTGCATAAATATTGCACATGAGGGGTATACGTACAATGAATCAGAACCATGAAAGAACACTGAATGACAACAAAACGTGGTAATGAAAAACAAGAAAAGAAGACATTAAGCCCCGTATGTCACGACAAAAATAAATAGCAACCATGAAAGATCAGTGAATGGCAACAAAACGTGACAATGAAAAACAAGAAAAGAAGACATTAAGCCCCGTATGTCACGACAAAAAAAAAATATCGACCATGAAAGATCACTAAATGGAAACAAAATGTTATAACGACAAACAAGAAAAGAAGACATTCCAGCCCTGAATGCCAAAAAAACATGTATAATATGTACATAAATATGTAGAAAAATACGCATTACAAATGAGATGAAGGCGCATAGGCAAGGAATTTTCATAACTTTTTCTTTTTGCTGTGCATATTCAGAGGTTCCATTCGACATTACATTAAGGCGCGAAACTGCCACCATTTGATGACACAGGATTAAATTGTAGAACATTTGCAGTGTTGCTTCGTGCTTAACTTGACATGACAACAACTAGGCACCTCATAATTGCAATGCCGCAGTCAGACTAATGTACCACTAGGATTGCTGGCACTTGTGCAGGTGAGCGTGACAGTGTGGGCACTCTTATTGCTGAAGTACAACTTCAAGCAAAAAAATCATGCTGCAACGGCTATGCTACTTGTGGTTGCATGAAAGGGTGACTTGAGCAATTATTTCTTGCAAACTAGCAACATCTGGCATTCATATCATCATTACTACAACAGCAAAATTTAAGCTAATAAAAAATGGTGTAAAATTCCTTGCCTATGCTAGTACTTCACTTATTTAAATATGTGGGTCCTGAGAGGAGGGAGGGACTTGGCTGCCACCATGGGCGGTGCAGCCAGCAGCAGCTGCAGGAGACGCTGGTTTGTCTCCTGTGAGCGCCGTTCCACTGCCAGCCACTGCTGATAAACGTCGCGCACGCTGCCAACCACCTCCCTCAGCTGTTGTAGTCCCGCCATGCGGACAGCATGTTACTGCCGCAGGACCTCCATATGGACGGTATGCTGCTGGCGCAGGACGTCCATATGGGCCTCGTGGTGCTGTTAGCGAATAAAATGTGTAATTAGTTTAATTATAGAAGCTCAGTAACAAGGCCTTGGTGTATTGCATTCATCCGCATTTGCAGGCTATTGTCACTGTATATTGAAACACTGAATATATCTTTCTGGCCCATGAAATTTGTGCAGTCCCATTCCATTAAGATGTCTTACATGGTTATACCGGCTTCCCTGAACTTAATGCCACTTCTTTCTATTTGCCACATAATTGCGTAAATATTGACAAATATTATTCCACGCAAATGTGTACAAGATATGATCACCATAGCACTGCATGCATACATTATGCTTGTTTACTGATTAATTTTTGGAGGTCATATGCTCGTCAATTTCATACGCAGAAAAATATACGTCTGTGGCCTTACACATACCCGCTGGTTTTGTTCCAGCATTTGTCGGCGGAAGCGGGCCTCCTCCTGTGCCCTGGCTTCCGCCGACTGACCCTGCCGAACGTATTCGGCAGTAGCCATCTGGACGGCGCCCGAGGTCCTGCTGCCTCGACTGCCAAAGGGGGGGGGGGAGTGCCTGCGACTCTCGTGGGGTAGGCTGGAGGGTCTGCTGGGAGGGTGGCTGCTGGAGGGTAGGCGGTTTCTCTTCATGCAAGACAAAAACAAAACTGCTCATCCACTGTTATCCGACCCACACAGCTTGATTGTCCAAACCAGTCACTTCGAAATGTCATTGTAGCTGCATAGCTACAATTATGATACACAAGGCAGTCGCATAGTTGCAGCAAAAGATGCCACAGAAAGTTGCTGGTTAGAGTAACCTATAAGAAGCACAAGGAATCTCTATTACAACATCATGTCATTTGTAGGCTTGTATTTCTGCTCTATGAATAAAAGCTAATGCTGGACACAAAGGTAGTAACAGTACAGTGGGCTACTTCATAGCAAGGTCATACAGCAACTGCAAACAATGCTACAACAAAAGCTG
The DNA here is from genome assembly GCF_038994185.2 of Dermacentor albipictus. NCBI lineage: Eukaryota > Metazoa > Arthropoda > Arachnida > Ixodida > Ixodidae > Dermacentor > Dermacentor albipictus. Next base: position 139,987,529 of record NC_091823.1, on the reverse strand, counting down.
GATCGTGTAAGGCCACTTAGCCCAGCAACAGCTGCAGGACCCGACACCACAAACGCAGTTGTTGCTGGTGCACTGCGGGAGGGCCCTGCAGTATCCTCCGAATTTGTGTTCTGCAGTCATAGTAATGTTCAGACATCGCGAGCAGTGTGTGCAATGCGCATCATTTACACAAGTTGCTGCTCAGAGTACATAACCTATATTGCAACTTGCAGAAAAAACGAAAAAAAATATGGCTGAAGAGATTTTGCAATATTGTATTACAATGTAATGCTGAAAATTTGTGAGACTACAGCAGCACAAACAACACTTTTTAAACCCAATGTACGCGCCTCGCTATCGGCGAAGAACTGGGGTGGGGGAAACAAGGAGGCCGCCTGTCCTCCCAAGAGTGTCCAGGACGCGGCCGCCCACTCCACCTACTCTGCCGCCTCCAGTGGCCCTGCAAACACAACAACGACAACAACTACCTGAAACGACGTTACTGTCAGCATCATTAGAAAGCTCACCTCTTCTCGCTCGCAGCCCTGGTCGCTTCTTTCTTGGCCTTATGAGCCATTTTGGCCCAGTGGTTCCGTAAACGGCTCGTTGATTTCACCGCTGGGCCCTGTCCGTTTAAGACTGCCGCCACCTCTTCCCATAGCTCGTTCTTTCGAGCAGCAGTCATACGTGGCGAAAACTCTGTAGAAGCTCTCGCCAGGTATGGGTGCTGCTCGATGAACTGCACCAAAATATCGGTTTGTTCTTTCGAAACTCTGGGCCCTTTTGCTGGCGCCATTTTCGACTTTCAAACTTGGGAATTTCAGCCGGCCCGCAACACAGTAAGAAATTTACAGGCAAACATTCTGTCTAAGCTAAGCGCCTGCATAAAGTGCTCACTACGAATTGATTATTTTTTGCCTTTTTATACCACTAATATAAAAAAGGTAAAGTCGCTACTCACATTTACTGTTGTAGCAGCTTTTTTCTCGGAGTGTAACCGTCAGTGCAGAGGTGCCAGGCCCAGGAAGTATTACCGTTGCTGCGATCACATTGACGAGGCTATTGTTCTTTATGCAAAATCGAAGTGAGGCGTGCAGACAGGACACAAGGTAATGAATCCTTACCAACTAGCTCAGCTTTCTGTCGTTCTAAGCTATTGTTCTGTCGTGGCGGTGCTGTATTGAAAGGTGCTGAGTGCCTTGACAGTTCTCGATCCACTATGTTGCAAAGTTTGCCCTCGAGTGTTACGGTTAATTCTTGTTGGCCTTTCGTAAAGAAGAAATTATCACACGTCAGACATGATGCACCAAAAACCACACGACAACGTAAGCACTACACGAGCAATATTTACTCACCTCACTCTGCTGTATCTCACGGCTCCTGCAAGCAGCGCAGATTCTTCTCAGATGCAAGTATACCACTGTGGGCCGCAATTAGTTGCGCTGCGTTACGGACACGCTAGCGGCTGTAAGCTGTTGGGTAAACAGAGGCTGCCATTTTGCGTGCGCTCAACGGCATGGCTTGGATGCATATCCGACCAATATGTGGCTATGGCTTCAAAAATAGGAGTACTTGCGTTTGCATTTGTTTAAGCTGCTGCAGCTTTTACGTTGTAAGGTTACAAAATGGATTTGCTTTGCGCAGCATGGAAGTCCGCTTTTAATAAGTGTTGTTTTACAAGACAAATTTGCTATACAGTCCAGGAAAAAGAGAAGAGAACACGAAAAAAACATCCGGCCAATGAAGGGAGCTTCTGATTGGACTATCCAAAAAACATCGCGCGTACGCAACCACCATTTCCAAAATCGGTGACGTCAGGCGAAAAGGCATTGGCATAAAGAAAGGCATTCCTACGAAACAGCACCCATGTTTGACCTTTTGCTATAAGCGGCTACTGCAAACATAGCCAGACCTTCCTGTTGACCTTGTCAAGGTGAGGTTTAGCATGCCTTCGCATTCGTCGAGCAGGCCGGACGTCATCAGCACGCAGTGTCCTGCGAACGCATTTCTTAGATTTCTTAGAAGGCATCGGAAGGAGGAACAACATGGTTTTCACAACTTGCTTTGGCAATACTTGATTTACAAACTCACGCTTTCATTCGGTGTATATACCGCATGCAAAATAGTCAAGCGCCATTTGCAGGTATTAGGCGAATGATAGGCGCGATAGAAAAAGGAAACGATTAAAAGGAAGTGACGTCAGCCGAATGAACGGCTGCGCTTACGCTAGCGAAAATGTAAGGGGAAAGGAGAAGAAATGGCCGAGGGTGAACGTTGACAAAAGATGATCGCCTGAACAGCCATCTTTACCTGTCGGTCCGTTTTACGCTGCAACAAGGTGACCAGTCTTCAGAGAGCTCTAGGGGGAGATCAAATTCCTAACTTCTTGCCTCTGATATGTTTAGCACCGTCGTCTTAAGTATCTAAAAAAAGCTAAAATTTTAGTACGCTACTGAGAAATGCACACGTAGACAGAGGTCTTCCGATGGCGACGACCGAACGTACGTAGTGCCGCAAATTTGTGCGTCTTGGGTTTTCTAGCCGTTTGTTTGTCATAGGGTTTTTGCAAGTGCAGGCAAGAATGCCCTGAGAATTGAACTTAGGCATCCTTTCTGGTTTGATTATTTTTGACGCCTTTTCATCTAGGGCCTCCTCAGTCGATATATACGGCCTAACTTACCTCATTTCAAGCGTTCTAACATTTCGTGCATTATGAAAAGCCATTGAATGCATACAACTATTTAGGCGATGTTCATGTTCGTTCATTGTTCACCGACATCGATGAACCGGTCACTATCGTAGCGGTTAGATTTACTAAACGAAGAGCTGGACGACTACCTTCGTGTTGGTTTACACTTCTAATGAACAAGAAAGATTAATCCAAAGAAGTGATACGGGTAGATGTTATTTAATATGTTCTTTGTACACGCACTCACATCCCTTCGTCACGCATTCCTTAGGCCAAGCCATTGTTTAGGCCTTGGCAGCAGCGTGAGCCGGGTAAAATTCGGCGGCCTTCTGAGCGTCATCGTCTCCGAGGATGGGGGTGTCCTTGTCCTGAAAGAGGCGCTGGTTGAGGTAGTAGAAGTCCTTGGCGCTGTTGCACGGGATGGCCTCGTCGAGGAAGGCGCAGGTGAAGGAGGCCTGGTTGAAGACGGTCTGGTTGCCGCAGGCGAAGGCGTGGTGCTCGAACTCGACGGTGCCGTTCTCCTTGGTCACGCCGCGGCACACGTGGAACACCTGGCAGTTGGTCTCCAGGTCGGCGTAGTAGCCGTCACGCGTGCACTGGAAGGACGACTGCAGGGCGCGGCCCAGCAACAGCTCGCTGCCGTCGGGAAGCGGGGCCGCCTGGCGGCGAGCCTGCGTTCCGCAGGGAAGCACAACGTATTTACATCCTACTTTGGTTGCAGGTGACGTCCATTTCTTCACGTTGACGCCGCCCATACCGTTTGACTTGAATTGGCGTGATTGCCTGCAACCTAAATTTAACGATGCATGCTTCCATTTTTCTTTCGTACCTGTTTGAACTTTTCTTTTATCCAGTTATTCATGCAGCAATTCAGACTCGCGTTCCATGTTGCTGTTTAGAGGCAAAGGCGGCTAGGGATCTATATTTTTAGAATCCAACGCGATCATGATTTTTCATTCAGGGCTTCAATAAGGGCACTCTAAAATTGAAATCAAGGTTGCAATGGTTACTCTGTAAGTTGTAATTCGAGAGATGCCGTACGGAGTCAGTGGGCTACAATGTACAGAACATGGAGAAACGTGAGTAGCGAAAAGAATCGACTGAGCTCTTTCATCTGACAGGAGCAACGTCACTTCTTGCGTGCACTGCGAAGTGCCACAAATGTGCGCGTTGCCCGCGATCGCCGAGCTCCTGACTCAAGCATGGTACGCCTCAACACAGTGGCCTGCGCAAAAGCGTTGTTAAATGTGGCAAAATTTAGATTTTGAAGTCAGGGGTTTTACGAAAAAGCGTCTGGTCGGGAGGAGGCATGATAGGTAGTTGAAAACGGGACAAGGACCAAAATATGAAAAAAAAAGTATTGAGAGACGTTTCGGCTCCCGCATGAGAGCAGAAAGATATCTTATGTTACATTTTATGGTAGGCATCCCATTTTAAAGACTTCCCATTTGAAAGAGCATTTGCGCACGTCTCCTTTTCACGTTCAATTTCTGTCCGGTTAGGATTCCCGAAATATTAGCGAATACGGCTGCGCAGTGGCAAACAGCACTTTCGAAGAAAGATGTTCGGGAATTCGGCACCTCAGCCTCAGTGCTCGCAATGTAGCTTCCATTATTATTAATGGATAATGCATGCATTTTACGACAAACAGAACTACGTAGATAAGAGAAACGTTGCTCTTGAACCGCTTTCACCTCTGTGCTACTGAGCGACACAGAGATGGGCGGAGGAGAAGGCGGCGTTTTTGTAGGGCTGTAGTTGGCCTTAAAATTTTGCGACGGTTCTTTTATTGCAAATGCAGTTTCCTGCATGTTTCCTGCAAGGAATTCTCGTCGGCTTGTGTCAATACGGCAATGGTGTTGAACTGCCAAGCTGGCCAGAATAACAGGTTCCATTTGGGCCTAATGTACTGCAGCGCTAGTTTATCTCCAAAGTTCGCTTTCATCTTTTATGCATGCAAAAGAATGTTAGTTGTTTCCTTGATAAGTGATGAACAGTAAATGAATGCAGCAATAAAGTGCAAACATTTTCAAACAATAAGATTCTGCCCTTAAGAATTTTCCCGATGTGTGTCAACAAAATTTAGATCTTGTGGTTCTGATTTGCCTATGTACATAGCCTATTGATATCAGCGACGTGGAATCATAGCGGCGTTGCGTAAAACACACTCGCATCTTCAAATACCAGACACGAATATGAACAGTACATACCCGTGGAACAGCAGCGACCAGAGCGGCTGGAAAGATAATGAGTTAGAATTTAGTCATTGTATTACACAGGAACCACACAAAAAAAGTGATAAATAGCTGGAATTCATCGGCATGCACATTACGAAATGCATTCTCCACTGGTTCATTGTACACTCTAGACAGTTATATTGTATACTACATACTGATATATAATTATTGCGGTCAAATCGATTTATTGCACAATATTTCAGTGACAACTCACTCCAGTAAACAATGAATCAGTAAAACAACCTTCACCTAGCTAAGTGAAACCTGAATTGAAGTATTGTAAAAGCTTTCGCTGTCTTGGCACGGACTCTGCGTCAAGGAAATTTGCTCGTCTGTAAGCGGCGCGTACATGGCCGGCCAGCGTGAGTCTTGCTGTATTCTCAACGCTGTTGACACACGCTGTAGTCAGCGATAGGCCACGAGAGACGATTAATGACGTTGTCGTCTCGCTTCTTTTCGACTGCGTATTCTCGCTTGACGTAGGGTGACCACTAATAATAGCTAGCAGTGAAGGCCAAATGAATAGTCAGAAGCCCGAGCAGTGACCACCGGATGCATGGCCAAATTTCTCTGGAACCAGAGCCCGCAGTAGAACAGTAGAACCACACACCTAAGCGCACTGGTATCCCGTGGTAGACAAGTATCCTGGTAGACAAGTAGATCTAGGGCTATATCAAATACTGGCGGGCAGGTAGTGCATGGTCGCCTATGCTCGCAGTGCGCAGTTATGTCATGCCTAAATTCAGATTGCAGCAACGGGTCTTCCAGTCAGCTGAAGACTTGTTCGGTGCCAAGCAGAACATTTCAGCTGTCAGAACGCTATCGACTTATGCTGCTCATGCTGGGCAGTGTGCTGCGCCTCGATTGCGCTCAAGCTTGCCGTAGCATATAATTGTTATTTGCCCGTCTTCGGAGATGTATTCGTCTCAAGAAACCAAGACTCGCGATCAGCTTGCCTATGTTATTGTTTTTATACCTTCCTAACGCTGCATGCTAAAGAGTATGATGAAACTTACCCAGAAGGAGGACAGCGGCAGCCTTCATGATGCTGGTCCGCGGCGACATGAAAAAAAAAGTACAAGCACACCATTGATCAGGAATACTCACTCTCGCTTCCTCCATACACTTTTAGCAAGTGACCAAGAGCACTGGTAATAACATAAGCTAGGATTTAAAAAAAATCGCTGGCTCGAGAGCATGAAAACAAGCGCATATGCTGGAAAATACTAGTGGGGCGAGGTTTTCCGGTATACCGCTTGGAAACCTTACTGTGATGATGCGGAGTTAGGTATGCATTGATCGAGGCAACATGCGAAGGAACTGTGGACACTCCCAGTTTCTTGAGTAAAAAGAACGTTCCCAAAAATATATGCAGGCGGAAAAGAAATCACACCTTTGCGTTCAGTGCTGTGGTTGTGCCGTAGTACGGCTCACTAACAGTTAAAGAGAGAAGGCGACGCTTGAAATTCGTAGGATATGCCATCAGTAGTGCCACAGGTATTTGATCAGCTGGTGAATTCAGTCAGCGGCGCGGGACCATATGATTGAATGAAGCTAGAATCGAATGAGGCGACCGACGTTTGTGCTACCACTGAGCCATATCTACGAGCCAAAAAACCCTCGGCAGCTGCGTTTTTCTATTTGGTTACGTTGTCAGGGCTGCTCTTTTTAATGTTCTTTCTCGTTTCCTGCTTTCTTTTTGCTGTTCTACATTTCCTCGTACGATACCAGGCTCCTGCTTTTGCCTTGGACGCGAAACATGCGGGCTATATGATAAAAATGAAGATGGTCGTATGCAAAATAATTCTTACAAGATGTTCAGCCTATGTTGCCTAGAAAAGGCTTGACCTATGTTTAAATAAGCAAATTGCAAGGGCAGCTTCATTCTTTACTTTTTGTGGCTTAGCAATGGAATTTGCTGCTCTTGAAATAGAAGTATCCGGCATTTGGAGAAGCATAGTCGACAAAAAATCAAGGCCAGGTTCCTGGTCTATATATCGGCGCTTAATGCTATTTCATGCATTGTTCTTATCGCAGAATTCATTTATGCTTCCACGGGCCCACAATACCTAAATTATGCAAGAATTCCGACAACACGTGCTGGCGACTTCAGAATGCATTTTCCGAAATTTTGCTTCGGACTGCGTGGTTAGCGATTTGGGGAAACCGACCTTCATGTCCGTTTGGCATTCGTTGCCTCCGTAGGCACCGGTTGCTCGTTTCTAGTATTTCTGCGTATAGTATCCGTTATAACATAGTCTGATGTGGCTTTGGAAAAGAATCCTCCATTCTTTTTATAGTTTTGAGGTTTAGAGATATCTTACTAAAGATAAATGCAGTTGTGTTTTACAAAATTTTGGGCTGGAACCTAATAGAGTTTTGTCTTCTGTCGATTAGATGATCTAAAAATTGGCAGTCAGAAATTCAACCCCTGTTTTCCCATCAAGCTGTCACCTTTCAATCGCACATGGACTTTTGCTTCATGCGTAGCGATAATAAAGGTGAACTAAGGATTGCGACTCAGCATATTGAAGGTAACCGGACTATTTCAGTGTGGTTTAACAACATGTAAACCGGTGCCCGCTTCACTGCCCAAGTCACAAATAGCTTACAAGAAGAACGGTACTTTTAACATTCAGTTTTGCATCACGAAGCATCTCGTTGTCAGGGGTCGGGGAACACTTCCAGTCGAAGCTCGCGTGCCAAAATTTTGATCCCGACCACGTGAAGTTGGAAATAAAAGATCAAGAACAGCGGCCTCGTGGACACGTTCTATTTTACTTCACTGACCGGTACGGAAATATAGTGGGGTACTCTAGGCACCCCAATAACTTACGTCGCTTTACGAGGGTCCGCGAGAAGCTGCACTAAATACCCCGTCCTCCCTTCCCAAATAGACAATTATAGTATAAAAGATTGAGGGCCACCACAAACCGAACAAATCCACCACTACCAGGTGCCACAGTGGTGTTCGAAGTTTACAACGACGAACGACAATTGTATTCCAAGACGACGTCCCCAGAACAGCGCGCGCACTTTCGCACCTCTTTCAAGCTGGGTTCAGCGGGCACAGGCTGCTGTTAAAATCCCACTTCAGCGGACGACTCACCTGGTGATCGCGTTTCCGAAAGAACTCGCCAACGGAGTCCTAAGTGTGCAGTTGCTACTTATACCTGTCAGTTCACCCTCTCCTAGACTGCACTCTTTCTTTTTTTAACATCCAGTCTATGGTATCATTTTGAAGCCGTTAACCTCGTCCAGACTGTCCACCTTCCTTTCGCGGCATCATCTTGCACTGCACGATATGCGAGAATCCGTGTGCCACACATACCAACTGACCGATTAAGGAAAATCGAGGGTCATACGAAAGGCTGCAAGTGAAAGGAGCTGAGAGGACAAATTCATGGTCGAAAGAAAGCGATTGCGAAAGCAGCCTCACAAATATAAAGAAAAACTCTCAAGTAGCATCTCATAGTTGCCGACACGCTCTTCGGCAATTATACCGCGGCGTGCCGCATTACTTCGCGTGGTGCTACATTAATACATGTATCGAGACGTGTACAGCGCACCGGCCAAGTGTGGTCGCAACAAATCGTATCTTCTTTTCTGTTTTGTTTTTTTCTGACGTAAGCGATAATCCCGTTTCAGGAGGAACAAGTTGTCTGCTTGCAGTTGCGTGTGGTGCTTTAGTGTTGACACTCGAGGAGCAGTGTAGGCAAGTAGGCGCTTTGTAGAAACTGCTGCTTCGTGAAGCGACAGAACGAGGCGTTGCGTTAGATTTATCTGATCAGCTACTGTTCTCTTCAATTCATTTGAGAGCACAAGTGGCGCGTGTTCGCAAATCTTTATTTGTAATGGTTACGCAAAGCCTTGTCTGCAGCGTCCTTTGTAAGCTTACGGATTGGGACGATTACATTGTTAAGTGCTCCGCTGCAGATTCAGGTGCAGAAACAAGGTGTACTGTTACGGACATGGAAATCTGAAACCTTCAGCTAGAGAAAGACTACAGATCCAGCGCTGACTTTTTTTATCTATGGGACGCGAAGTTCTTATGAAGCGGTTGTAATAAAATGCTATAAATGGGCCCATTTCGTTTTTTTGTTTTTTGTCGTAAAGAAACTGGCGCCAGCATGTGCTCTCGCTCACCCGGACTGTGCAAAGCGACAAACATTATATTGCCTTGTATTAGCTCGCATATTCTTGTTTATTTCAAATGTGCAGGCCGCTTCTGGGCCCATCGCCCCTTTGTTGGTATGTGCCATTGTGTGACAATCATCACTAACATCGCCAGCAGGCGGATGCTCTTCATGCCCGATCCCTGTTGCGGGTGCCTTCTACAGAATGGGAATGATGATCATCATGAACATGCGGCGATGATCTCAAAGAGCTCGATGGTGGCGCGATATGTACCACCCGCTTCCAGGTCCTTCCCCCGCCGTGGTTATGCGGCATACTATGGAAATAATTATCATATTCAACACGCCGACACGCTTCTTGGCCGATGCCTCATTGCGGGTACATATCGTGGTATGAAAATGATAACGATCAAGACGCGGTGATCTTTTCAAGGAGGTAGGTGGCGTTGTCAAGATATGCACAATGCATTTCTTGGAAAATCTCCGCCAAACAGATCGTCAAGTCATTTCAATGCTGCGTTCCCTCATAGATGCCATTCGAGTGATTCTGTCGAACCTTGGAACCACGTCTGCTGAAAATGCACAGAAAGTACTGGACGCCTTAAGCCCAGTGCTTAAGTCTCTCGAATAGAGACATGGTCAACCATTGCCCATCCTTTCGAGAAGAAGTCAAGGAAGCGTCAATCATCCAGTGAAACGAAAGAGGACTAAAGTCACGCCTTTCAGACTTTCGTCAGTGTATATATACTAATTTGTTCCCAATTATTGTAATATGTGGGCCTAACGTGTCAAAACCAATCTGTTTATCGGGATGCAAAGCTGTTAAATCCGCAACAACTGAGGCATGCAGGAAAGTCGTTGTTTTTATTCGTCGAGAACTGACCTATGTTCGCCAGCCGATTCAGCCTCATGATAACAATCAATATGTTTGCCTAACAATGAAAAAGGGCAAACTCATCTTTACACTTGTAGGCGTTCATATATCGCCTTCAAGTAATTTTCATCCCAAAAGATTAACGAACATATTGTCGCTGTGCCCTGCTCCATATGTCATCATTAGTGATCTTTATGCGCACCATATGGCATGGAGAAGCACAAGGACAAATACAAGAGGGCAAAGACTTGCAAACTTCACCTGCAGCCATGGCCTTTCACTTCTTAATGACGGCAACCCAACGTTTACACGGGGCGTGAATTATGGCAGCCGTCTTGACCTAGCTTTCGCCTCCAGCAGTTTCACAAGATGCGTTAAATGGTTTTCGGATATTGAGACACACGGGAGTGATCATATTCCCACGTACCTTGTCATCAAATGGATGTCCAGGTCCTTCCCACGGAAAACCATTCGATTAATTGACTGGACTAATTTTGCTTCCACCATAGAAGATGCTTGTCAAGAGCGCTTGTCCTCTGGATTAGAGGAAACAATCAAGTATGCAATGCGAGACGACACGCGCATGGTCACGGAATTGGATATAGAGTTGGAGCGACTTCTTGCACTCCGTCGTCGAGCGGAGCGGCGTTACCGGCTTACAAAATCCATCGAAGACCTTAGGACAGCCAGACGACTACAAAAGAAAATTCAGCATCGCATGGATAGATTGGCATTTCGACGTTGGACAACGTTTTGCCAGACACTAGACCCCGAAAGCCACTTTCCCACATCTGGAGAACCATACGTGGTCTACGTTCTCTCCCTGAACAACGCTTCTCTTTCAAAGCGCTGGCGCTCTTCCAGGGGCGACCAGAGGCGGATGTTGCAGAAGACTTTTGTGCAAGGATCGCTGGCCAAGCAACTGGTCCAGTCTTTCCAGCCCCCATTCACATCCCTGTTTCTCATGACTGCCGCATGGATCTTCCTTTCATAATGGAGGAACTAGAAGCGGCTCTTGCTCTATGCAGGCGTTCTTTATCCCCTGGACTGGTGTTGCGACTTTGAAGTGGTCCCGTAGCGCTCGTCATTCGTTTCGTGACACAGCTTTGCCAGCTGTCTAGTCGGTAGCGAAGACTCCGAGTCAGGCGTCAGTGAGAATACCAAAAGGGACTTTATACACTATATACATGCCATTATACAGGACAAGATCGGATAGGCACGGGAGCTGAGAGCTAACAACAAACGCGACTGTTCCCGCACGGCGACGTCCGGCGAGACTCCAACGCGTAACACATCTAACTCCACTCAAGAGCGGCACTCGCCTCACGGTGGTTTGGTGGACCCTGTTCTCCATGCGCCGGCGTTGGGGATCATAAAGCCCCGAGAAACGATGATCACTCAAACGGTCCAATACAAAACCTGCACTCGACGGTCGTCCGAGAGGCCCAACCAGCGACCGCGCTGGCCACCTGCTTCAAGTTTGCCGCGCGCGGGGACCTCCAGGGGAAAAGAAATAAGGCGCCGGGATGTCAAGCACTTTGTTGCACGTGTGGGCATGTCGCTCGCCGATGCTCCTCCACAGGACGCCGCTGCCGGGCGCCGCAGCATCTTGACTTGTCAAGGGAGCGTTAGGGCGCTGTGCCTTTCGGCGCAGCCCCGGGTTTGTCCAAAGGGCGTTCGCAGGATAAATTCTGCGTCTTGTAGATTCGGAATCCGGGCTGGTTGTACGGGCACTACACCAGATGGAATATCCTACCATGCCTTGAACAACCTGAGTGATGGCTCACGGAGAGAACTGTTACATCTGTACATCTATACAACGTATCTTGGCAAGATTGCATGGTACCCGAAGAATGGAAGACAAGCGGCTTGGACCCTCTCCTGAAGCAAGGCAAATCCCCACTTGAACTCACCTCATGCCGCCCAATAGCGCTGGCCAGCTGTGTGGGAAAGCTAAGGGAAGATAATGGATAATGAAAGATAATGATCCTTGCTAGCTTGAAGTGGTACCAGGAACACTACAAGATGTTACCAAATTGCATGGCTGGTTTTCGTCGAGATCGATCATCACTAGACAGTGTTGCTGATCTCGCTACGTATGTCGAGCATCAAAAGTCACGGAAAAGATTATCTGCAGTTTTTGTTCTTGCATGTCAAGGGGGTATACGACAACGTATCCTCGATGCTCTTGAGATGGTTGGCTTGGGTGGTCGAGTTTTCCAATGGATTTCTCATTACCTTTTTATGAGATCTTTCTTTGTGCGTACCGGCGATGGTAAAACCGCACGACACTTCACCTTCCGAGGTGTTCCTCAAGGCAATGTATTAAGCCCTACCTTATTTAACCTCACACTCGTTGGTTTCGACATCATCTGCCAGCAGCGATCAAGATATCAATGTACGCAGACGACATATGTATATGGACTTCAGATATGACACGTCTGAAGTCCATATGGGAAAAAGCTGCTACTCTGACAGCTATATACCTCTGCAACCAAGGTATTGAAATCTCGTCAGAAAAATGGGCACTGATGGCATTCACTCGCAGACCAATGACACCCTACGCCATCTCAATAAATGGCCAGATAATTTCTTATGAGAAGGCTCACATATTTCTCGGCATAATCATTGATAGAGATCTCAGATGGAGCCCGCACGTGACCTACTTTAAACAGCGTCTGACAGCACTCACCCAGCTTTTCAAGTTTCTAGGCGGAAAGACTTGGGGAATATCAGTGCATGCAATGCTGGAATGGTACAGGGCCCTTTTTCTGGGTTTCTTGAGGTACAGTTTGCCCGCACTGACCAACACTTGCCAGACAAATCTTCGTGCTCTACAGGCTATTCAAGCTCGGGCTCTCAGGGTTTGTCTTGGTTTGCCAAAATGCAGATCGACAGTAGCGACTATTGCGATCGCCCGGGACCAACCCATTCAAACACACATTGCGGTGGAGGTGTTGAGAGTGCACATTAGGCACGTTGTCCGTGCCCGTTCCCACCATCAGGCAACACTACCGTCAGAAAGGCCGCAGGCATCATTTTGTGCTACGATATCTACTACGGTGAAGCCTGATGGAACTGTCTTCCATCAGGCTTCACCCCCGAACCTAAGCCTTCGATTCCTCCATAGTGTTTGGGTCGAGCTGCAGTGCAGCTCACCGTACCAGGAATCAGGAAAGAATCTGAGCTGTCATTACCTGCTATTAAACAACTAAGTCTGCTCCTTTTGCATGAGAGGTACGCCGACCACGTACATATTTATACCGATGGATCGGCAACTCTCCAGTGCTCCTCTGCAGCCGTGGTTTTTCCAGTGAAAGCCATCACAATCAGTTTCAAGACAAGTCACTCAAGGACACCGATGGTTGCTGAACGTGCAGCTCTTGCCGCTGCACTTCGTCTAGTCAGCCAAGAACAACCTCGAAGATGGTCAATATTCAGTGACTCGAAGGCAGCACTGCAGTCTTTGCTATCAGCTCTGCGGCGTGGACCACACGAACAACTTGTGTTCGAAATGAGAGAATTAATCCATATCTTGACTGAGAAAGCATACCAGGTGACGTTTCAGGGGCTTCCAAGTCACTGCGGTGTCACAGGGAACGAACACGCCGATAACGCTGCTCGGTCGGCTCTTCAAGGCGACGAAGAGAAGCCGATACCATTATGAAGGACAGAAGCCGCTAGAAAACTTCGAATGCTTAGCTGTGATATCACGTTCTCTTTGTGGAACGCAGGAAATTTTTACAACAACCGGCTGCACAACCTAGACTCTTCTCTACGCCTTTACATTCCAGCTAGACTCTGCCTCCGCGAAGTTACCCTGCTTTGTCGAATATGGCTAGGGGTGGCGTTCACCAAGTCTTTTGCTTTCTGAATCGGATGGGCCGACGAGGGCTCGTGTGGCGACATTGGTAACGAGGAGACTCTTCAGCCCCTTATTTGTAACTGCCTTCGCTATAATTTACAGAGACGATTGCTAGCAACCGCGATAGCGCACTTTGACTGAAGACCTCACACTGAGAAACTTATTTTAAGATGCCGTCATCACAAGTCATCGCAGCAGAGGGCGACGAAGGCACTGTTGCAATTTTTAAGGGCAACAGAATTGGACAAGCGGCTGTAGCCTGAACAGATGTTGATAGTGCTGCAAGTGTTACTGTGCTGTGCGGTGACAGTGACCAATTGTGATTGTGTGTCTATGCTCCTTTCTTTCTTTATGTCTACTTTGTTATCACTTTACCCCCTTCCCTCTTTCCCCAGCGTAGGGTAGCAAACTGGACCTTCCCCTTTGGTTAACCTCCCTGCCTTTCCCCTTTCCCCCCTCTCTCTCTCTTGGCCAACTTCCTGCTTCGGGCATGTGCGCTTGTACCACCCGCTTCTTAAGTAGGTGCCATTCTATCAATATCATCATCATCATTACCAAGACGTATGTCCGCGTCTTGGCCGATATTTCGCTGTGGGTATATGTCATATTAGGAAATCATTACCTTTATCAACCCAAGGCTACGAACTAAATGAGCTAGTTCGTGGTATGATGTCTTCCGCCCTGTTGTTGGTCAATTGCTCGCTGTAGGTTTAAACCATAATGTATACCTTTGTAGAACCATGGACCATGAAAATGTAGAACCATCAAACATATAAGTGGCAGGCGCCATCAAATAATTGTGATACACTGTCATCATTCTCACGCATTTCAAGCCTAGTAGGCTTGAAATCACTATGCCTACGCTAGCCTTCCTACATGAGGCCGATGGTGCTGCTCAACACAGCGATCACTGCGGTTGGTGAACCAGCATGATACACATATAAGCTCTGTGCATCGGCATTGTCTTTTTGCCCTGTAAAGCCATAATATATGAGAGCGATTGCATAATAAGAAAGCGATGGCTATTTTTGAGGGCAAAATTTCTGTAATACATTTTAGTGCGTCGTAGAGAATGAAACGAATACAACCGGAAAAAAAATTCGGTTATCATCCTTTTTCTCGAAAAATAAAGAAAAAAAACGGGCTAACGCCACAGTACGAGCTCGCATAGTCACGCCGGAGAGCGTTTATAGATCTATAAACATTGATGCCGCATGCTTGGAACATATGCTGTATAGAACAAAGTTATATGTACTCCGTAGCACCTACCACTGCTTAGGATGCTCGCACAGTGCGTAAACGGTCGCTTTGCTGGACAAGTATAGCTCCCACTGCAAGGTAGGCTGTTATTACTGTAACCAAACTACTTTATTCAGGGGTGGAAACCTCCTGCGCAGAACCAAGTAGTCACGCAATGCAATCTGCAGCTAACACTTTGAGCGCTTGTCAAGGTATGACAGCACAGCTCAGGATTATCATTGCAGAACATTTCCCACGCTGTTACGATCATCGCGTATGTTTCATTGCTCCTAAACCGCAGCATAATACTAGAGGATAATACGGAAATTAGGTCACGTTAGTAAATGAAACTATGTGAAATGCACGATTGATCTCCGAAGCTGATTGTAGGCTCAAACTTGCGCGCTGCATGCTCCGTCCGCCTCAACGCCAGCAGAAAGTCCGGTCATACCGGCTTAATCCATTTCAGTACGTATCACAAAACCGTTTTCAACGTAGAAGACGCCACGTAATATTAATCAGACCGCACGAGCGCGCAAACAAATGCCAGAAACTACCGGCGAGCGTATATCTGCCATGAAAGACGGAGCGCTCGCCTGAGCCAGCATTCCGACAGCCCGTAGATGGCGCCACTGCGTAGCAATATGGCTGCGCCCATGAAAAAACGGGGTTGGACATTATCATCGCAATCAACACGTGAACACTCTACTTGGTTGATACCCTGTTGTGGGCATGTGTTACATAGTGAAAAATTACAATAACTATCCACACGAGCTAGTTGGTGGTATGATATTGCCTACTCCTTCGCCAATGCCCCGCTGTGGGCAGGTGCCCATGGTATGGTAAATGATCATGATGACACTTGGCGACAATCTTATAGAGCCAGTTGGTGTCGGCCTTGGAAACGCATTCGTGTGGTTGTGGCCTGCAGTGCTTCCTTTTGCCTCCCTCTTTCCTCTCTTTCACGGATTGCATCATCCTTCTAGTCTATGCAGATTATGGCTGCTAAATGACTTGAAAGTTGCCTCCATTGGAGCACATCCTCCGTACCGTTAGTGTACATGCGTGACACTTGAGGATTTACGGTAAAACTAAGCGAGAGAAGCAAAAGCAACGTGAGAATCGTGATGGTCACGTTGTTTTAACATTGGCAGTGCTTGCACAGGTGGCTAAAGTTGCGCTTTGAGTGCGAATACAGCGCTAGAGGCTGAGATTCTGCTCTGACGTGGTGTGGAGCGGAGTGGTCTCCGCGAGCGTGTTCAGTTCAAATTCTGCTTGTGAACAATGAACAATATTGAGACTTGAAATGCCCTCCTAATAAGAGGCAATGAGCATTATCTAGGGCGGCTTGAAAACAGTCAGGACTGAGCGTCAACGCACTTATTACCGAACACATATCAGCGCATAAACATTCGTTACCAACGTAGAAGTCTGTTTAAATCATGTTCACATTTGGTCGTTCTCGCTTTAGCTAAAATTTGTTGTCATGTTCACCACAAGCCACTTTCGTGAGCCGGTAGCAACAGAGGACCACTCAATTAAAAATTCGTTATTATTCTGCTGATAGATGAGATAGATTTTTTGTCTTCGTGCGTGGCTCTGCGCAAAAAAAAAAACGAAGCAAAAACCCATCTGCCTTCTCAGACAGAACCTTGCGTGGGCCGGAGGTGTTGCGAATCTCGTTGCTTTTGTTACTACAGGTTGCTAATTCTTGCAGTTTCACAGAAAAAAAAAAGTTCACTTTTCTTAAGTGCGCTGGCAGTAGTTTCTTTCGGAGTGTTTTGTATGACATAAGCTTGCTGTAGGAGTGTGAAAATGCTGGTTTGTTAAGCAAGCAATGTCGCCATACTGTCGCATTATTTTGCTTTCGTAAGTTGAACTGAATTAGAACGATTTGTGCATGCAAAATGGCCTAAACATATAAATTGCGTTTAGGTGCGCTCAGTTGCATAAGTTATGGGACCATTACCTCAAGGTAATGCGACAAATATACAGTTGCAATACTCAGGTTTATCTTCTATATTGCGCGAATTTTGATTATTTGTTTGTGCATACCTTTTTCTTTATTTTCAGGCTGACTACTTGTCTTGTTCCACGAGCAAAAGGTTTAATTCTTAGAGATGCTCTGCAAAATGCGATATTATGGACGTACGTGCGTCTTCATGAGAAATTTTTAGCCCGAACTAAACGCGACGACTCGACGCAAATAAATATCTCATGGTCGGAAGCCGTAACTGGAAAAAGAAAGGTATACCCAAAGCTCACAACGGAAATTATCGTAAGTGTGCGAAGCTCGTGCTCGTCGGTAAGACTAGCCTACTGCCGTTTGTTGCGCGTCATTTTTACCTAGCGGCTTGGACGCCGGGCTCATGCATTCTCTACGGGCACGTCACTTTTATCTCCGCACAAATGACCTCTACACGTAGTATGGCCACAGTGTGCGCCTATCCCGCGACACCACTGACGCACGCGTAGCACCGTCATCTACTGCCATCGAGACTGTGGTCACAGCGCGATTTCGACGATGAGAGGGCAGGAGCCCCCGCCTATAGGTGACCCTGGGACCTTGAATTGCCGCTAAATGTACTTTGGAGCGCCAGGAACACTTACAGCATGCCTTCGCACCCGTATCTGACTCCTAGGTAATACGCTTCTCACCTGTTGCCCGGTTTCCGCTATAATGAGAAAATTAAGAAGGCCGCGTTGGAACGTGAAACTTGCTTTGCACTGTTCCTGACGTATAACTTCTATGAGGGCGAGTCAGAAAGTTCTTGACCCTATTTTGTTGAGCCAAACTATGGCTGTAAATGGGAAGTCAACATATCCATTCCCAGAGACGTGCCCTTCTGGGACAGTCCCTGCCTTATCTGCCGTTAGCTCCGTGGCACGGTGCAGCTGTTCGTTGTTGAAGATGGTGGTTGCGCTTCCCACGTCCATGGCCTACGAACAACCAAGTGTGATTCGCTTTGTATGGAGCAAGGGACGAACGCCCATCGAAACGCACGGGGAAATGCAGCTCACGTATGGGGAAAGGTGTCTCGCTTTGAGAAGTCTGAGGTGGTGGTGTTGTGAGTTTGCAAAAGGGCCGATGAAGCCAAGCCAGCAGTACGACGGTGGTTCTACAGCCAGCCGGATGAATTGTACCGCGGGGGCATCTCACATTTAGTGCTGCGATGGGACAGATGTCTGAACCGGTGTGGGGACTAAGTGACAAAATAGTGTAAGGCACGTAGAATAGTACGTTAAACTCGTAATTCCCTGTATGTACCTTATTTCGGGTAATAAAAAAATAGGGGCAAGTCTTTCTGATTCGCCTTCGTACATTAGGCAACCTTTAGTGAGTCAGGGCACGCAAAGTAGTCTTTTTGAGTACCACTTTAGCTCTTGGTAGAAAAGCGAGTAGTATAAATGGTCCAAATTTTTGTTCGGCTCATGTGGTCACGCCGACTCATGGAAGCATAGTCGTTTCTGCAGTGATGATCTGTTTCTGCAATGACGATCAGGGCAAGCCGGGTACTATAGAGATAACAATGTTGTTATGCAAAATGTAGCGGAAAGAGAAGTTAGACCGGACTACTATGAGCGCCTGTTTTACAAGGAAGAACGGGTAATGTGTACAACACAAAACGTTATTTCAATTTGCAATGCCTAATGAATATCTTCAAGATCACACTAAAAAAATTGAACACGAAGGGTCAGGTTACAGTGGCTAGTTGGGGAAGTGCGACGAGCGGCCCGCAGCGCCTACATTGAAGCCACCGGCAAGGAGCCGCGAGGGCGCGTGCGCTGACGTCTCCCGGTGTGAGTCGCGCAGGCACTGCTGTTTCAGTGACGCCACGCGTCCTGATATTTGGGAAGTAGCGATCGTTTCTTTTTCTTCTGCAGCAATTTCAAAGCGTAGAAGAGCGCACGCACAAGCCTCTCGTCGGCTGAAAGCCGAGCTGTCACTTTGCACTCGAACTATTGAGAAACTGAAGAGGCAAAGTGCAGAACTTGAAGATGGCGTCCTATCAGACCGGTTGGAAGCCTTTACACCAAAGGAAATACTTACTGTTATGCAATGCTTTCAAGCCGCTCGCCACAAATCAACGAAAGGTATGCAGTACAATCCGGATTGGTTGCTGGATTGTGTAATAATGCGAATGGAAAGCCCGAGGCTCTACGAGCACGTCCGGAGGGAAGGCATACTCATCCTCTCATGCAAAAGCTGTTTGAAGGTGCACGTGCGCAAATACAAGAGTGGGTTTGGCTTCGATCCTGCTATTATCACAGGGATTGCAAGAAAAACAAAATCCTTGGAGGAATCGAAACACCATGGCGGCCTGATTGTGGACGAAATGAATAGGTCAGAGTTCGTGAATGTTGGCGCAGGAAGGAAAGTGGAAGGCCTGGTGGACTTGGGAAAATTCATACTGGAAAGCGACAAACATCTTCCCTGCGATCATGGTGTCGTGATCATGTTTCAGCCTCTCAATGGCTCCTGGCGTGATTTACTCGCAGTTTTTGCTTCAAGAGGAAAGGAAAGGTTGCGCTTTCGTACAAGATCTCACTAGAAAACGTGTTGTTCGCAGAAAAGGCTGGGCTGAAGGTGGATTATATCATGGCGGATGGAGCTTCATGGAACCGTTCAATGTGGTGCCTTTTTCGGATGTTTTGCTCCTCGACGTCCACAAAGCCATCTGCACCACATCCTGTTGACACTGGAAGACGCCTCTTCTTCATTTCGGATTTTCCGCGCGTGCTAAAATGTGTTCGAAGTGGCCTTCTTAAAGCAAGTTATAGAACACCGGACAAACACCCTAGTCTGGTTCGATTACGGCACATTTTCTCCTCGCAATATCCGAGTGCTCTTAGCAAATTATGTCAAGAAAGTAGAGCGACGCTCTCACACATGTTGTCGGAGTGTCGTGTTACATCAGCTACAATGGCAGTAGCTCCGGAGGCTGTTGCGTCGAAGTGCGCCGCCGCTCTGCGCAGCTCCAATCTCATGACGCAAGAGTGGGCCGTACAGCAGGCCCGTGAGGCGGCGACGAGGTAAGGCCTTGAAGTCCCCTCATGGAACAACTGACCCTGGGTCGTCAAACTTTGCTGGATTTAAAATAAAGTTGTTTCCATCCATTTGGTTTAAAAGACATATACTATTGTCATATTGCGCCACCGTAAAGCATTTTGTGCAACAGTTCTTTTCGAACTTGGGTGACACGGCAGAACAAAACAAATCTTCACATTATGTAAGAGTGTCGTAATATAGTTGCTTCAGTAGAATTAACTGAACTAATTGAATACGCATTACACTGATATCAATCTATTAAGATATCAACATATCTCAATCGAGCTTCAGTGAGTACGAGCAGCCAGAAAACGAAGAAGAGTTTACGCATAATGATCACCTTGCCGCTTGGTAGAAGAACGTCGTAAAGTGAACCGATTTGACTTGAGATAATGGTGAGCTGTAGTTGCTTCTTAAAAGACGCTCCCAATTTAGGGTCGTGACATCTGTTCACCCGCTACCGAAGAAAAGTGCTAATGGCACCATTTTACGGACATCCTTCTGAAAAGTGAGTCGAAATTCAAATGCTTGAACTAATGACGTAACAGAGACTAAATGGGCGTTTGCGGAAGCTTTAGCGCCTAATGCAATTTTAACTGCATAGTAAAATCTATAGAGGCAGACTGCAGAGGTGACATCCTTAGATCTCGTGCCACGTCGGTTGTGATTGGAGAACTGTCATCAGATGTTCACTACATGTAAAGAGATTTCTACTGAGGTGCGTATGGCCTTTTCAAGACCAATAAAGCACGTGTTAAAGTCAGCTTGCGTGTGTGTGTATGAAGTTGGCTATTTGTGCTTCGTAATCATATACACTGATTGATAGTGAAATATGCCGCGGTAAATACCGCCACCAGCACCAGCACTTTGTGGCGGGAGATATGAATTTTGAAAAAGGCATCCGGAGCCCTCAGATACAATTTTCTCGTCAACTAAGCTTTTTCTTTGCACGAAACAAGCGTTGCGAAGTTTCTGGAAAGGTACTTAAACAGTCCACGTCCACTTAGTGTCCCTTTAAGAATGAGTACCCTGCCCCCTCCCATGCCCCCACCGCCATTCGCGGAATTTCAACCAATCTTTAAATCTAACAGATTGGCAGGTATGACATGTATTTCGATAGTAATTGTAAGTACAGTTTTGTTCAGCGTGGTCCAAGAAGCCTGACTGCGTTGACAGTACTCCTGCAGTCCAATTTAATTATAAACCTGTATTTGCCAGGGATAACATTCACCCTCAAAATTCGCCAATTCTCATTACTCCTATCCTCATTATTTTGGTGAGAGCAATCATGGAGGCATTTAATATTAGAATGAAAGAGAGTGCTTGTATAAGCAATACCTCGGTTGTTTTGCGTAGCAAAGAAAAGCAGTTTTTAGAAATGACGCGGTAATCTGTATACTCTGTATTCTGTACGGTCTTTGATATGACGCATTTGTTGGCTTGATGGCAAATGTGCTTGCGCGGTAATGTTCTGCTGTGTATTTAGGTGGGCAACATCTTCGCAATAAAAATCATTTCCGAGTAGCACTTGTCCTGTGCGTCGGTGTTTTCTCTTGTCCCGTCTTGAAACTGTGCTTATCAGTACTCATTTATTAGCATCAATATATTCTTCTCGAAAGATTTTATGTGCAGATAAGAAGAGCTTTCGATTGACAGATCGAAAGTTCTCCGAAACGAAATCAAAGATTTGCGCGATTCTAGAACGGCAATGAAACCAGCCCGTGGTGCAGCCACACGCACAGGAAGGAATGTGGGGCATTGTCAGCTGTGAGCTTGTTTGTCATGAGGTGTACGTGCTGTGGTACACAAGAAAGGCGAAGACGATAATGACGACGATGAAGGTTCGAGATTGATCGTGTAATTGCAACCGTAAACGAAAAAAAAAGAAAAAAGAAAGATGAATTTCCGGAAATCCTCAAGGCAGACGCAAGGACGAAAAAGCAGAAGTAGAAGGCTGCCATTCCGGTTCTGCGCTTTGCGGTCCTGGCGGCGCCTTGCACGCGTCATCGTAGACGGTTGACGGTTTGGTTTGGTGTTCTACGCACGCTCTCTCCAGGTCTCGTGTTGCGGGTTATTGGTTAAGTATCGAGCAGTAAATTTTCTTTAGCTTTGTTTAGTATTTTCCTCCTATAATCTGGTTACTGCCATAGGGAGTTCTTAATGTCTCTTTCTTCTCCCGGCCAGTGGTATTTCCTCTGGACGGCTTACCTTCCCACTAGTGATATCTCTATATAGGCTTTCTTGCGTAGTGGTATTCACAGCGCTCCAGCTGCCCTAGTGCCGACCAGTGGGGGATTCATCCGCGTGAAGAATCTAACGACAATTCAAGAAGAGCGGCGGTGAGCTGCCTCGCACTTTCAGAGCATAACCGATGTCCGACAATTCGGCAGAGGGGGCATTCCACATATGTTGTTTGCCATACCAGACATGTCTTTCCGATCTTCTAAACTGTGGTATGTTGGCAAATCAAACGGTGGGCCCTTTTATTCCTGCTCATCTAGCTTCCGTCAAAGGGCTAGTTCGGAGAGTCGACGCGAGTCTGTGAGCTTCTGAAGTGCTGCAGGTATCTTAAACGGCAGGGGTAATATCAGTCTACCGATGTTCTCGAGTTTCAGAGAATCAAAGAATCCCCACAGAGTTAGTCATTGTCACTTTTACAGGCACAAGTAGGCCCTCAGAGTTCAAGGCATGACTTTTATTATACAGGGTTGAAGCACTTTCTCCTCGCCCACTGCTATGTTGGTGATATGGCGATAGCAATAAGGAATGTAGATCGGATGAATGCATTTGCGGAGAAGGCTGCAATGCGAAGACGGTCTCCTCTCAGAGTGAGCGCTGCTGCTGTCCACAGGGTTCCCACCCTGTGGACTGTTCAAAATGCCCTGCGAGAGACCAAGAGCTCCAAATTCTAGAAGTTACAGAACTGAAGCTATGTTCGCGTCGAGAGGCTAGGGCTATTGTATTAGAGAAATCATGTTGGTACGCTGAAGCTGCTGCACGTCACTCAAAAGCTACGGATGTATTTCTTGGTGATGTTGTAGCTGCTCATGCAGAAAAACCTATGGCAAAAGCCCTTGACAGTCTTGACCTTTTTGATACCATTGGGGAAGTTTTCACTTTTCAGATGTCGCAACTTTTGCAGGTTGCTGCGTGATAAAGTGGTGTTTTTGAGGTTATAGCTTCTCATGAGAACATAGACCAAGGCCTATCGGCAGAGGCCTTGCACTGCAGTGTAGGCGACACAGAACTTTCCGCATCTCATGTCGATCGCCAGGGTGATAACATTCGCGAGTCTGGTTCAGAAAACATTGGGAGCATCGATTTGGATGCTCTTACGTGTAAACGTCGCGCTTCTTCGTACTAGCATAGAACTACTAGCCTTCATAATGTAAAGGCCAAAAAGAGTAAAAATGACGACCTATCGAAGGATGAATTCCCAGAAGATAGTATTTTACAGACGCCAGTAAATACTGCCGGTATATCCTCAACACAGGGAGCTTAAACGTGCTGCAGTGGAACTATCGTTCCATTTTGCTGCAGCCACTAATTTGTCGTATCTTTGTGAAGGACTTTCCATTGATTTGATTATTTTGCAAGAAACATGATTATCTACAGAAAAGAGACTTCGTTTAAAGAATTATTGTAGTTTTCTCTGGATCACCCTTCTGGTAGAGGGGGTTTTGAATTTTTCAACTCATCGAAAATTTGTCATAGAGCTAAGATTAGTCGGCAGTTATCTTGTGCAGAAAGTGAGATGCTAGCATTGGACGTAATGCCGCCTGGTCGTGCCCCATTTTCAATAGTCACTGCTTAGTTTCCTGCTGGAATTATAAATACAGGTTCTCTTGATGCCTGGTTGCAGCATGCAGGCAGAATATAATCGTAGCTGGGGATTTCAATTCTTACCATGTATCACGGGGATATCGGTCCGATCCTTGTGGCAAAGGACTGTTGGATTTAACTTCATCAAATGACCTTAATTGTGTAAATTCGAGAACGCGCACTTATGTATCGGGGAAATCGCGCTCGGTGCTAGAGCTGACTTTTTCCAGTTCGGGTTGTGTCATTTTGTCCTGGTCTGCCATCGCCTTGGGCACTAACAGCGACCACCTTCCCGTAATTTTCGAAATCACGTGCCAAATTATTTTGGAATAAGCATGCCCGCACCTATAATAATTATGGGAAATTTCAAGATTCATTGCGATCAATTTAAATAAACAGGGAGGACTAAGCGATGAAGTAAAGACACGAAGTTTGTGTCACGTGATAAGTGACAGTTATACAATATACAGATTCAGTATGCAGTCAAACAAAGGTGGTACTTATTCCCCTTGGTGGAATGCTGACTGTGAACGCGAATATAGAAGAAGAAAAGCAGCGAGGAAAAAGTTACTGTATATCCAGTGTCAACGTAATTGGAATGACTAAAATTTGTTATAGTTACTTTCAGGCAGACAGTTGACAAGCGAAAGAAAATGATAAGGCAAAACATTACGCTGCGTATCACAGTCAAGTAATAAAAAAAAACGCTATTTAGGTCTCTACGGTCTAAAAGATTGTTTCAGCACCAACTAATGCAAAATCTGTTAGTTTAACTTCTACTGAATTGGTGCAGTCACTGGCGGAGATTGCTAAAGGCTTAGAGAGTCGATTTACATCTAAACTATCTTATGCCGGCGCCTGAACAAGCCGATAAATTCACAGCAGTTACATTAGAAGAATTAGTGGAAGTGGTAAAGTCACTGACAGCTTCAGCTGCACGTCCTGATGACATAACTACAGCAATGATAAAAATACTCTTCGCATTGTCTCCCGAGGATTTGCTTAAATTTATAAATTTTTCAATTCGGAATGCATCGATTTATCCAGATTGGAATGTTGCCAAAGTAATTCCGCTGCTTAAAAAGAAGGGCGAGTGATACACAATAGATAAGATTAGTCCTATTCCGCTGACATCAAATCTTGTAAAGTTTATCCAGAGAGTATTGAATGGTAATATATATAAAGGTGCAGAGCCGACAGCCTTATATTAAGTGACTTTTAAATGGAATTCAGGCCTAGGTGCTCAATTTGGTGTGCTCATGGTGACTTGGGGAGTCGAATTCAACTCGCTCACCGCAACAACCAATACGCGGCCTTAGTGAAATTAGACACTGACGGTATTTATTCTCAATGTTACAAACATACAAGGAGTGTTCCTCAAGGCGCAGTACTCTCCCCCATTTTGTTTAATATTTTTCTAAGGCATATTCATACACACTGTGATGTGCAGGTATACGTATACGCTAACGATATCGCGTTTTTTTCGGCATCAAGCCATATACAGAGCCATTATAAAGCATTAGAGCCGTATTTGAATAAGATTTAAATGTGGACTAAGGAAATACAAATGTCGCTATATGTCAACAAAAGTGCCATCATAGTTTCCCCTTTAACTTTTCCCGTCCAGATAACGTTAACGTTTCATCAGGAGGTAATTCCACAGGTACAATCATTAAAATATCTGGGAATGATTTATACAGAAAAGCTTAAGTGGTCAAGACACATAAAACATATCGCATGTAAAGGAGCGCAGGCTGTTGGTTCATCACCAAGAGTCCGCAACAGAAATCTTTCTCTAGGTCCTGTAGGTCCAACAGAAATCTTTTTTTTGTAGGTCCTTATTATAAGTACGCCCTCTCGTTTTTTAAGACGCGAATCATTACGTCTATGTATTGGCCTTCCGAAATTTGTAGCGAATAATATTTTTTATCATGAAACTCACTTGCCTTCTCTTCAAACTTGATTTCGGATAATGACAGTCCAGAAATTACTGATTACCCATGCTTCTCCCCAGAGACGCTCCTCCTATGTGTTCATTTGAGAGCCGACTGCATTGTTTGTGAATGGATGGTCTTAACTGCATCGTCTCCAGGTAATTTTGGTGCAGAAGCTATTAGAACCATTGGAAGTATCAATTCGTGATGTGGTTTTTTTGAATTTACCGGCTTTATTCCCACAGCTCTAGAATTTTTATTCCAATAGATCTGGTTTGGCACCTTCCCTTCACTGCTTTTATTGCTACGAACCTGAAACTATGGAACATTTCCTTATAGAGCGTCGTGGGTTCGACGTGCACAGAAAGCGACTTCTAGAAGGTCCCCTTCGCCAACTTGGATTGCGCATTACGCTCCCTGTCATATTGTCTCTTGGGGCGTCGGCACTAGGGCGCTGCAATGGGAACGTATTTGGTGCCATACTTAATTTCGTAAGTGAAACAGAGGCTGCCGTGTTAACTTAATTGTTTTCTTTTCCTCAATATGAACACAAAAATTTAACTTCCAATTTTAAAATAAAACAGCCTGAAAACGGATAATAATGATTGGCATTCATTTCATATCACTTCTAAATTACAAAATTCTATTTAAGTATTCTGCCCTTCTAACCTACTGCGCCGCCCGATCCATGACCGATCCCCCGTAGTAGGTTGAGCCATATCCATAGGCAGCAAACCAAACCTCATGGCGAGAGCATTGAATGCTAGAACGACGCCAGTGTGAGGGAATAAGCCGAGAGAAGGATGCAACAGCGGCGGAAGAAGCAGTTGTAGGACGATGAGTCCAGGCTCCTGCCTATGCCTGGTTCTCCTGAGCCTACAGATCAACCATTGCCGCTCGTGCGCGTCTGCGGGGCGTCAAGCGCAGCACACAGACCACAGCCTTTGTGATCCGGGACTTGCCTCCAAGCCTACGTTCCCGAGCCGTCGTGACACCTCGTTTCAACGCTCGGCTCCAGCTGGATGCTTCAGCAGCAGACCTCGCGAAGCCGACACCATTCTGGCCGTGACCTCCTTCGACACCCCACACCGAATATTATGGTGAAGTGCAAGCGTCAGTGACCTATATCTGTAGTGTTAAGATTAGATGGAGACTCCATATATAGAAATGATTCATAGTAATGCTTGTATCAAGTTAAATGTTGTTGAACGATATAAACATGTCTGTGTTTATGCGACAGAGTAGAAGCTTCGTATTTTCTTTCCTAAATCACTCTGTATTGGCCACGTTCCCGAACCTACTACGGTCAAAAAATGTACACCACGACACTGCTGCACAACAATGTGTCACTCATTTTTCTCCCCTTGTCAATATTTGTTGTGTATCTCAACTGTATCCTGGCTGGATACATTTTCCCTGGCGTTCATTTCCAAACGCTATTTCGATACTCGTCCGTATACGTTGCTTTTACTCAATGGTGAATGTGCTTTTTGAGCTTTGATGGAAACCTCGGGATTGGTGTTGAAATTAATTTTTGTTTACTAGCTTCAAGACTACTTCCAGTGACGTGGTTTTACACATGTGAAATGTAAGAGCCTCGTTGGTAGTGAAAGATGCTTGTCGTCTTGCTATAAGCGGCTACTGCAAACACAGCCACCTCTTCCTGTTGACCTTGTCAAGGCCAGGTTGAATATGCCTTCGCATTCGTCGAGCAGCACGGACGTCATCAGCACGCAGCATCCTGCGAGTGCATTTGTTAGCTTTGCCGCGTAGGCGAAACCCAAGGCATCGGAAGGAAGACCAACATGGCTTTCACTACTTGCTTTGGCAAGACTTGATTTACCAACTAACGCCTTCGTTCGGTGTATATGTCGCACGTAAAAATAGGAAACTGCGATTTACAGATAATAGGCAAAAGAGAGGAGCGAGACAGAAAGGAAACGATTGGAAGGAAGTGACGTCAACTGAATGAACTGCTGTGCTTACATTAGAAAAATGTAAGGGGAAAGGAGGAGAAATGGCAGAGAGTGAACGGCGACAAAAGATGTGAATTGTCATCGCTTGAACAGCGATCTTTTTCTGTCGGTCTGTATCACGCTGCAGCGACATGAGCAGTCTTCCGAGTGCTCTAGGGGAGAGATTAAATTTCTAGCTTTCGGCCTGCAGCATGTTTAGCAACGTCGTTTTATGTGCCTAATAAAGAAAAAGAAGTTGAAATTTTAAAACGCTACTGAAAAATACACACGTAGACAGAGGTTTCGTGATGACAACGCCCGAACGTATGTAGTGTCATGTATAAGAGGCATGGGAGACAAAAAGAAGAGAAGAGGATGATGTGCGCCGACCAGTCCGAACGGCACGAGCCCTCGAGGCGTGTGACCCTAGGTGTTATCGGGGGAGGAGCGGCACCAAGCTGGGATGATCGACGTGGCTCTGGGCCTAGAAGGTTGGAGCGCCAGCTTCCCTCTGGCGACGAGAGCCATGGAGGTTCCGACAGTACCGTGACGCTGGCGACTGGGTGTGGCCGTCGACTGGGCGACGTTGAATCGAGGCTCCTTGGACCTGCTGCAGCCTCCCACGGCAGTTCCGGGCACTCAAGGAATTGGATCCCCCTTCTTCGGCAGACCAGCACGGATGGTAGTCCCCGGGGCGTCCCGCCGGCACTCGGAGAGGTAGCGGCGGAGCCCGGTGTTAGGCCTAACCAGGCAGCCTGGAGTGCCACGTCACCAACATAGTTCGGGACACCGGCATCCGAGACGAAGGAGTTGGCCGGCCGATGCCAAGGAAGCAAAACTTGCGGAGTCGACGGGAGCGCCGACGGTGACCAAGAGCTGACGCACATCGGACTTGGAGATATGTGCCACGACTGAACTTTGTAAGAGCGTTCCTTCTTGTAGGCGTTCAGCCATAGGCCAGGTTTGCCAGACTTTCGCGCGGAACGCGCTACGGACGAACGTAGGAGAGGATAAGGACATACTTAGCCCAAGCAAGTGTGGAGTTTTATCTTTGTCAGTTGAGTTCTGAGTTCCATTTTGAGTGTCTTTATTTTGCGTTTCTTATTCGTAAAGTCTGTTTGCTGAGCACGCCTGCGTCTCCCGACTCCATCTCTCCCAACATCCAAACGGCCCCGAGATCAGTGTGACACGTAGCGCCATAAATTCGTGCGTCTTGTGTTTTTTGGCCGCATGCAACCAAGCAAGTGTGCCATGAGAATTGAAGTAAACCAACCTTTTTTGTTTGGTTATTTTTGACGCCTTTTCATCTAGGATGGTCTATATACGGTCTAACTTACCTCATTTTAAGCCTTCTCACACATTTCGTGCATCATGAAAAGCCACCGAAATCATACATCTATTTAGGCGATGTTCATGTTCGTTCACTGTTCACCGACGTCAATGAACCGATCACTATCGCAGCGGTTAGATTGCTTTACTAAACCGAAAGCTGGACGAACACCTTCATGTTGGTTTAAACTTCTAAAGAAAAAAAAAAGATGACTCCGAAGAAGTTATATTGGTCGATATTATTTAATAGGTTCTTTGTACACGCACTCACAGTCATTCATCACGCACTCCTTCGCACATGCCGTTGTTTAGGCCTTGGCAGCAGCACGGGCCGGGTAGAATTCGGCGGCCTTCTGAGCTTCTTCGTCTCCGAGGATGGGGGTGTCCTTGTCCTGGAAGAGGCGCTCGTTGAGGTAGTAGAAGTCCTTGGCGCTGTTGCACGGGATGGCCTCGTCGAGGAAGGCGCAGGTGAAGGAGGCCTGGTTGAAGACGGTCTGGTTGCCGCAGGCGAAGGCGTGGTGCTCGAACTCGACGTTGCCGTTCTCCTTGGTCACGCCGCGGCACACGTGGAACACCTGGCAGTTGGTCTCCAGGTCGGCGTAGTAGCCGTCACGCGTGCACTGGAAGGACGACTGCAGGGCGCGGCCCAGCAGCAGCTCGCTGCCGTCGGGAAGGGGGGCCGCCTGGCGGCGAGCCTGCGTTCCAGAGGGGAGCACAGCATATTGACATCCTACTTTGGTTGCGGGTGACGTCCATTTCTTCACGTTGACGCCGCCCATACCTCTATACCTCTTGACTTGAATTGGCGTGATTGTCTGCAACCTAAATCTAACGATATATGCTTTCATTTTGCTTTCGTACCTTTC
Source organism: Dermacentor albipictus (assembly GCF_038994185.2). Taxonomy (NCBI): domain Eukaryota; kingdom Metazoa; phylum Arthropoda; class Arachnida; order Ixodida; family Ixodidae; genus Dermacentor; species Dermacentor albipictus. Next base: position 139,957,554 of record NC_091823.1, on the reverse strand, counting down.
TGAAGTTTTTTTTTTATCGAGTTACTCACGCAGGAATTCCGATTGGCCTCCCATGTTGCTGTTTAGAGGCAAAGACGGCTAGGGGTCTATATTTTTAGAATCCAACGCGATCATGATTGTTCATCCAGGGCTTCAATAAGAGCACTATAATATTGAAATCGAGTTTGCAAGGGTTACTCTGTGCCTTGTAATTCGAGAGATGCCGTATGCAGTCAGTGGACTACAATGTATAAAGAGCATGAAGATAGGGTGAGTTGCGAAAAGAAAAAAAAAACTGAGCTCTTTCATCGGACAGAAGATGCGTCACTTCTTGCGTGTACTGCGAAGTGCCACAAATGTGCGCGTTGCCCGCTATCACCGAGTTCCTGACTCCAGCATGGTAGGCATGGTAGCATGGTAGGCCTAAACAGAAAGGCCTGCGCAAAAGCGTTGTTAATGTTGCAAAATATATAGTTTGAAGTCAGGGGTTTCACAATCAGGGGAACACGCCTGGTCACGAGGAGGCATGATAACTTGTTGAAAACTGGATACGAACCATAAAAAGAAAAAGAAAAATTGAGAGACGTTTCGGCTCCTGCACGGCAGCAGAAAGATCTTTTATTTTACGTTTTACAGTAGGCATCCCAATTTAACGTCTTAAAGTCGGGCGTTTGTGCACGTCTCTTTTTCACGTTGCGCGTGAGCTGAAATTTCTGCCAGGTTAGGATTCTCGACATATTAGCGAATACGGCTGCGCAGTGGCAAAAGCCACTGCGCAGCCCTTTTGAGGAAAGATGTTTGGGGGTTCGCTACCTCAGCCTCAATAGGCGCAATGTAGCTTGCGTTATTATTAATGGATCGTTGATGCATTTTATGACAAACAGAACTCCGTAAATAAGACAAACGTTGCTCTTGAACCTCTTTAATCTCCGTGCTACTGAGCGACACAGAGATGGGCGGATGAGAATGGTGCGTTTTTTGTAGCGCTGTAGTTGGCCTTATAATCTTGCAATGGTTCTATTGCAAATGCAGTTTCTTGCATATTTTCTTAGTTCCGCCTTCCCGAGGGACTTCTCTTCAGCCTGCTGTAACACGTCTTCAGCAAATATCCAACAACCCAAGGCTTGCAATGCTGTTCAACAGTCGCACTGGCCAGAATAACAGGTTTCATTTAAGCCCGATGTACGGCAGCGCTAGTTCTCTTTCATCTTTTATGGATGCAAAAGATTGTTTCCTTCATATGTGATGAACAGTAAATGAATGCAGCATTAAACTGTCATTATTTGCAAGAATTAAAATTCTGCTCTTTCGAATATTCCCGATATCTGTCCGCAAAATTATGATCTTGTGGTATTGATCTGCGTACGCGCATATCTTATTGATAGCAGCGACAAAAACTCATAGCGGCGTTGCCTAAAACGTACTCGCATCTTCAAATACCAGACACGAACATGAACAGTACGTACCCGTGGAGCAGCAGCGACCAGAGCGGCTGTAAAGATAATGAGTTATAATTTAGTCATTGTGTTACTCAGGAACCACGAGAAAAACTAAATGTGATAAACAGCTGGAATTTGTCAGCACGCACATTACGAAATTCATTCTCCACTGGTTCATTGTACACTCTAGACAGTTATATTGTATACTACATACTGATATATAATTATTGCGGTCAAATCGATTTATTGCACAATACTTCAGTGACAACTCACTCCAGTAAACAATGAATCAGTAAAACAACCTTCACCTAGCTAAGTGAAACCTGAATTGAAGTATTGTAAAAGCTTTCGCTGTCTTGGCACGGACTCTGCGTCAAGGAAATTCGCTCGTCTGTAAGCGGCGCGTACATGGCCGGCCAGCGTGAGTCTTGCTGCATTCTCAACGCTGTTGACACACGCTGTAGTCAGCGATAGGCCACGAGAGACGATTAGTGACGTCGTCGTCTCGCTTCTTTTCGACTGCGTATTCTCGCTCGACGAAGGGTGAACACTAATGATAACTAGCAGTGAGGGCCAAATGAATAGTCAGAAGCACGAGCAGTGACCACCGGATGCATGACAAAACTTTGTCTCGAACCAGAGACCACGGTAGAACGCTGCAACCACACACCTAAGCGCACTGGTATCCCGTGCGTTAGACAAGTATGCCCAGGATTATATCAAATATTGGCAGGCAGATACTGCATGACCACCTTTGCTCGCAGTGCGCAGTTATGTCATGCCTAAATTCAGATTGCAGCAACGGGTCTTCCAGTCAGCTGAAGACTTGTTCGGTGCCAGGCAGAACATTTCAGCTGTCAGAACGCTATCGACTTATACTGCTCATGTTGGGCAGTGTGCCACACCTCGATTGCGCTCCCACTTGCCGTAGCCTTAATTCATTTTTGCCCGTATTCGGAGATGTGCTCGTCTCAAGAAGCCAAGACATAAGCGATCAGCTCGATCAGCGATGTTATCGCTTTTATACCTGCTTAAGGCTGTATACTGAAGAGTATAATGAAACTTACCCAGAAGGAGGACTGCGGCAGCCTTCATGATGCTGGTTCGACGCAACGTGAAAAAAAAAGAATAAGCACACCATTGATCAGGAATACTCACTCTCGCTTCCTCCACACACTTTAGGAAGTGACCAAGCACACCGGTAATAACATAAAATAGGATATAAAAAAAGTCGCTGGCTCGAGGGTGTGCAAACAAGCGCATATATGCTGGAAATTACTAGTCAGGCGAGGTTTTCTTGTATACCGCATGGAAAACTGATTGTCATGATGCGGAGTTAGGCAGGCGTAGATCGAGACAACATGCGAAGAAACTGTGGACACTCCCAGTTTCTTAAGTAAAATGATCGTTGCCAAAAGTTAATGCAGGCGGAAAACAAAATCATACCGGTGCGTTTAGTGCCCTGACTGTGCCACAGCATGGCTCACTAACAGTTAAAACAAAAGGCGGTGACGCTTGAAATTCGTAGGATATGCCATTTGTTGTGGCACAGGTGTTCGACCAGCTAGTGAATTTAGTCAGCGGCGCGGGACGATATGATTGAATGAAGCTGGAATCGAATGAGTCGACTGACGTTTGTGCTACCGCTGAGACATATCTACGAGCCTAAAAACCCCCGGCAGCTGAATTTTACTACATGGTTACGCTGTCAGGGCTGCCCTTTTTAATATTCTTTCTCGTTTCCTGCTTTCTTTTTGCTGTTCTGCATTTCCTCGTACGATACCAGGCTCCTGCTTTTACCATGGACGCGAAACATGCAGGACATATGATAAAAATGAAGATAGCCGTGTGTAAAATAATTCTTAGAAGATGTTCAGCCTATGTTTCCTACAAAATGTTTGGCCAGTGTTCAAATAAACGAATTGCAAGGGCAGCTGCAGTCTAATCTTTGTGGCTAAGCAATGGAAATCGCTGCTCAGGAAATAAAAGTATCCAGTCGTTGGAGAAGCATAGTAAAAAATTCGAGGCCAGGTTCCTGGGTGATATATGGGCGCTTGTTAATGCTATTTCATGCAGTGTTTTTAGCGCAGAATTCATTTATGCTTCCACGGGCCAACAATACCCGAATTATGCAAGAAATACGACAACACGTGCTCGCGACTTCAGAATGCATGTTCCGAAATTTTCCTTCGGACTGCGTGGTTAGCGATTTGGGAAAACCGACCTTCATGTCCGTTTCACATTCGTTGCCTCCGTATGCACCGATTGCTCGTTTCCAGTGTTTCTGCGTATAGTATCCGTTATTACATAGTCTGATGTGGCTTTGGAAAAGAATCCTCCATTTTTTTTTATAGTTTTGAGGTTTAGAGATGTTTTACTTAAGATAAATGGAGTTGTGTTTTACAAAATTTTGGGCTGGAGCCTAACAGAGTTTTATCTTCTGTCGATCAGATGCTTTAAAAATTCGCAGTCAGAAATTCGACCCCCGTTTTCCCATCAAGCTATCACCTTTCAATCGCGCATGGACTTTTGCGTCACGCTTAGCGATATTAAAAGTGAAATAAAGATTGCTACTCAGCCTATTGAAGGTAACCGGACTATTTCGGTGTGCTTTAACAGCACGTAAACTGGTGCCCGCTTCATTGCCCAAGTAACAAATAGCTCACTACAAGAACGATGCTTTAACATTCAGTTTTGCATCACGAAGTATCTCGTTGTCAGGGGTCGGGGAACATTTCCGGTCGAAGCTCGCGTGCCAAAATTGTGATCCTGACCACTTGAGGAAACTTTTTCGAAGTAAAAGATCAAGAACAGCGGCCGCGTGAACACGTTTTATTTTACTTTACTAACTGGTACGGAAATATAGTTGGGTAATCTAGACACCCCGATAACTTACGTCGCTTTACTAGGGTCCGCAGGAAGCTGCACTAAGTGCCCCCCCTCCCCCTTCCCAAACAAACAATTATAGGATAAGAGGTTACCCTCCACGGTTAAGATAAGAGTAACTCCACGGTTACCCGATGCCGCAGTGGTGTTCGAAGTTTACAACGACGAACGACAATTGTATTCCAAGACGACGTCCTCAGAACAGCGCGCGCACTTTCGCTCCTCTTTCAAGCGGGGTTCCGCGGGCAGAGGCTGCTGTTGAAATCCCACTTCAGCGGTCGACTCACCTGGTGATCGCGTTTCCGAAAGAACTCGCCAACGGAGTCCCAAGTGTGCGGTTGCTACTTATACCTGTCAGTTCACCCTCTCCTACACTGCACTCTTTCTTTTTTTTAACATCCAGTCTGTGGTGTCAATTTGAAGCCGTTATCCTCGTCCAGCCCGTCCACCTTCTTTCCGCGGCATCTTCCTGCAGTGCGCCATATGCGAGAATCCGTGTGCCACACATACTAACTGACCGATTAAGGAAATGCGAGGGTCATACGAAAGGCTGCGAGTCAAAGCTAAGACGAGCGGAGAGGACAAATTCTTGGTCGAAAGAGAGCGATTGCGAAAGGAGGCGCACGAAAAATAAAGAAAAACGCTCACGTAGCATCTCATCGTTGCCGACACGCTCTTCGGCAATTATACCGTGGCGTGCCGGATTACTTTGCGCGCTACTACATTATTACATGTATCGAGACGTGTACGCTTGCCAAGCGTGGTGACAAACTCGTATCTTCTTTTTTGTTTCTTTTTTGATGTAGGCGATAATCCTGTTTCACTAGGAGCAACTTGTCTGCTTGCACTTGCGTGTGGTGCTTCAATATTGACCCTCGAGGAGAAGTGTAAGCAAGTAGGCTCATTGTAGAAACTGCAGCTTCGTGAAGCGAAAGAGCAAGGCGTTACGCTACATTTATGTTATCAGCTACTGTAATCTTCGATTCATTTGAGAGTGGCGCTTGTGTACAAGTGGCGCTTGTTCGCAAATCTTTATTTGTAAAGGTTACACAAGGCCTTGTCTGTAGCATCCTTGGTAAGCCTACGGATTGGGACGATTACATTGTTAACTGCTCCGCTGCAGATTCAAGTGCAGAAACAAGGCGTACTGTTGCGGACATGGAAATGTGAAACTTCAGCTAAAGAAAGACTACAGATCCAACGCTGATTTTTCAATCTATGGGACGCGACGTTCTTATGAAGCGGTTATAATAAAATGGTATAACTGTGCCCATTTCGTTTTTTCGTTTTTTGTCGTAAAAGAAACTGGCGCCAGGATGTGCTCTCGCTCACCCGGACTGTGCAACGCGACAAACCTTATATTGGCTTGTATTAGCTCGCATATTCTTGTTTATTTCAAATGTGCAGGCCGCTTCTGGGCCGATCGCCCCTTTGTTGGTATGTGCCACTGTATGACAATCATCACCAACATCGCCAGCAGGCGGATGCGCTTCATGCCCGATCCCAGTTTCGGGTACGTTCTACAGAATGGGAATGATGATCATTATCAACGCGTGGGGATGATCTCAAAAAGCTTGTTGGTGGCGCGATATGTATCGCCCGCTTCTAGGTCAGTCTCCCGCTGTTGGTATGCGGCATACTATGGAAATCGTCATCATAATCAACATGCAGGCACGCTTCCTGGCCGATGCCTCATTGCGGGTACATAGCGTAGTATGAAAATGATAACGATCAACACGTGGTGATCTTCTCAAACAGGTAGTTAGTGTTGTCACGATATGCACCACGCACTTCTTGGCCAATCTCCTGTTCCGGGCATGTGCGCTTGTACCGCCCGCTTTTTAGGTAGGCGCCATTGTATGGATATCATCATCATCATTATTACCAAGACGCGTGTCCGCGTCTTGGCCGGTACCTTGCTGTGGGTGTGTGTCATAGTAGGAAATCATTACCATTATCAACTCAAGGCGATCAACTACATCAGCTACTTCGTGGTACGATGTTACCGCCCTGTTGTTCGCCAATCGATCGCTGTAGGTTTAAAGCATAATATAGACATTATCATCATAATCAACACGCGAACACGCTTCTTAAGTGATACCCCGATGTGGGTATGGTGTTATATTTTGTAAAAGCAGTAAACCATCCACACGAGCTATTCGGGGGTATGATATCTACTCACTGCTCCTTCGCCAATGCCCCGCTGTGGGCAGGTCCCATAGTATGGTAAGTCGTCATGATAACACGTGGCGACCATCTTATACAGCCAGTTGGTTAGGTACGAGAAACGTATTCGTGCGGTTGTGGCTTGCAGTGCATCCTTTTGCCTCCCTTTTAGAGAACAGTCTACTGTAATAACTGCACTGTGAAGTGTTTGTTTGGTGCTTGTAGACGCGGCCGCATCTGTTCTGGCCGCTATGTGTATACTTTACGCAAGTAATGAATACCATCAAAAAAAAAAGGATTCGTGGCTTAAAGGCTATCAGGCTGCTGAACTGGCCTGCCATGGACCGAGTGTCGGCGCCGGACGCTTCATTTTTTGAGTGAGGTGCCGGCAGCATCCCCACTACTCGGCAACAATCCAATCAGTGAGGAGGCCACCGACAGACCGGCCACCAACCCAGGCCAAACCGCGGGATGGTAGGGAAAGAAAGCTTTCCAAAAAAATAATATTGTTCAAAAATAAAAAAAATAGACGATTGATTGTAGCGGGCATCGCGTCGTGCAGTATCGCATGCCACTCGCAATTTACAGATAGGTCATTGTTTTTCGATCAATCGATCGCCGGCGTAAACGGTAAACGAGTACATTATTACGGCCTTCGCGAAAAAGGTGTGTGAAAGTTCTTCGTCAATATCGTTCCAGCAATGCTACAGGATTTTCCTCCTTCGTTACCTCCTCCTGCTGTCGCGCACCGAATAAAAAGGCACTAGCCTCCGTCTAACAAAATCTGTCCTCGATTTTATTGATACAAAAAATAACGCCGAGTTTCACTGATGGCCTGAAGTAGGATGTGAGTGGCGCGAGAAATCAGAGCACGTCTATGTGGGCATCAGTAGCCTCGTTCGAGGGAACACGTACAAGAAAAATTTCAATTTTCTTTCAAAGATTGCATCATCCCTTTAATCTCTGCAGATTCTGGCTGCCAAATGACCTGAGCGTTGCCTTCATTGGAGCACATCCTCCGTGCCATTAGTGTACATGCGTGACGCTTGATAATTGACGGCAAAAGGAAGCGAGAGAAGCAAAAGCAACGTGAAAATGGGGACGATCACGTTGCTTCTACGTTCGCAGTGCTTTTACAGGTGACTAAAGTTGCGCTTGTAGTGCCAATACAGCGCTAGAGATTCAGATTCTGCATTGACGCAACGTAGAATGGAGTGGTGTCCACGAGCGTGTTCACTTCAAATGCTGCTTGCGAACAATGAACAATATTGAAACTCGAAATATCCGTCTCATAGGAGGCAATGCGCTGGCAATGCGCTGCTTGAAAACAATGAGGACTGAGTGCCAATAGGATAGAAAGTCGGTGAGTTATAAGGTAACATAATCTTGGATTGCAGCGCAAAGTGACACATACAGAGACTGGAAGCAGACAGGACAAGCGCTCGTACGTTCTGCTTCTAGTCTCTGTTTGTGTCACTTTGTGCTACAATCCAAGATTATGAGTGCCAATACACGTATTAACGAACACTTATTAGTGCATAAATATTTATTATCAACATAGAAGTCTGTTGAAATCCTGTTCGCATTTGGTCGTTCTTGCTTTAGCTGAAATTTGTTGTCATGTTTACCACAAGTCAATTTCGTAAATCGGTAGCGACAAAAGACCTCTTATCTAAAAATTCGTTGTTATTGTGCTGGTAGATGAGATCAATTTTTTGTTTTCGTGCGTAGCTCTGAGCGAAAAAACAAAAAAAAGGTCGTCTGCCCTGTCAGACAGAACGTTGCCTGGGCTGGTGGTGTCGCGAATCTTGTTGCTGTTGTTAATACAGGTTGCTAATTCTTGCAGTTTGACACAAAGAAAGTTCACTTTTCTTTAGTATTTTGGCAGCAGTTTCTTTTCTACTCTTCTGTATGACAGAAGTGGTAGACTTGTGGTAGAAATGTGAAAATGTTGTTTTGTTAAGCAATGTCGCCGTATTGTCGCACTATTTTGCTTTCGTAAATTCAATTACAAAGATTTGTGCATGCAAATTGGCCTAAATATATAACTTGCGTTTAGGTGCGCTCACTAGAATACTTTATCGGATTATTACCTCAAGGTAATGCGAAAAATATCAAGTTCCAGTGGCCGGGTTGATTTGTTTATTGCGCGAATTCTGATTATTTGCTTGCGCATGTTTTTTTCGTTATTCTCATGAGCGAAAACTTTAATTCTTACAGATCATATAATATTGATGCACGAGTGTTTTCATTAGAAATTCTTAACTAAGCTAAACGTAACCCACTCGCCGCAAATAAATATATCGTGGTTGGAAGCCATGAGTGAAAAAAAAGTAAACCCGTAACTGACTACCGAAATTATTGTAAGTGCGCGAAGCTTGTGCTTCTCGGTAAGACTAGCCAACTGCCGCTTGCTGCGCGCCGCTTTTACCTAGCGGCTTGGGCGCAGAGCTCATGCACTCTCTACGGGCACGTCACTTTTATCTCCGCACAAATTACCTCTACACGTAGTATGTCCACAGTGTGCGCGTATCACGTGACACCGCTCACGCACACGTAGCACCACCGTCTACTGCCGTCGAGACTGTGGTGCCAGTGCGATTTTGACGATAAGAGGGCAGAAGCTCCCGTCTAGGTGACCCTCCGACTTTGAATGCCGCTAAATGTACTTTGGAGCACCAGGAACACTTATAGCATGCCTTCGAACCCGTATCTGACTCCTACGTAGCACGTTTCTCACCTGTATCCTGGTTTCCGCTGTAGTATGAAAATTAACAAGGCCAGTTTAAAACGTGAAACATGCTTTGCACTCTTCATGACGTATAACTTCTATGAGGGCGAATTGTCAAATTCTGGACCCTGTTTTTTTATAGCCAAACTACGGCTGTAAATGCGAAGTCAACATATCCATTCCCAGAGGTGGGCCTTTGTTGGACTGGCCCGGCCTTATCTGACAATAGCTCCGTGGCAGGGCGCTGTTGTTCGTTGTTGAAGATGGCGGTTGTGCTACACACGCCCACGGCGTACGAGCGACCAAGTGCGATTAGCTTTGTATGGAGCAAGGGACGAACGCCCATCGAAATCCACGGGGAAATGCAGCTCACGTATGGGGAAAGGTGTCTCGCTTTGAGAAGTACGAGATGGTGGTGTTGTGAGTTCGCAAAAGGCTGATGAAGCCAAGCCAGCAGTACGATGGTGGTTCTACAGTCAGCCAGATGATTGAACCGCAGGGGCATCACGCATTTAGTACTGCGATGGGACAGATGTCTGAACCGGGGGGGGGGGGCGGACTAAGTGACGAAATAGTGTAAGGTACGTAGAATAGTACGTATTCTCCTAATTCCATGTATGTACCTTATATTGGTTAATAAGAAATAGGGGCAAGTCCTTCTGATTCGCCCTCGTTTATCAGGTACCTTTCAGTAAGTCAGGGCGCGTAAAGTGGTCCTTTTGAGTACCACTTTCACTCTTGATACAAACTTGAATCGTGCAAATATAGCAGTTTCTCCAGTGACAACATGTTTTAACAATTTGCTTTGCGCTTGTCAGGGCAAGCAGGATACTATGGAGTTAAATTAATTATGCAAAACATGGCAGAAAGAGAAGTTAGAGCGCAATGCTATGCGCGCTTGTTTTACAAGCAAGAACGGGTAACGTGCACAACACCAAACGTTACTTCAATTTGCAACGCGTAATGAATATCGTTACGATCACACTAAATAAAGGAAACAAGGGGTCAAGTTACAGTGGCTAGAATGGGGAAGTGCCAAGAGCGGCACGCAGCGCCTACATTGAAGCCGCCGGCAGGGAGCCGCGAGGGGGCGTGCGTTGACGTTTACACGTCTCCCGGTGCGAGTCGCGCAGGCACTGCTGCTTCAGTGACGTCACGCGTGCTGACCTGCGGCAAGTAGCGCTCGTTTCTTTTTCTGCTGCAGCAATTTCAAAGCGTAGAAGACCGCACGCACAAGCTACTTAGTCGGCTGAAAGTCAAGGTGTCACTTTATACTCAAACTATTGAGAAATTGAGGAGACAAAGTGCAGAACTTGAAGAGGGCGTCCTCGCAGACCGGTTGCCAACCCTTCCACCGAATCAAAGACTTGCTCTTATGCAATGCTTTCAAGGTGCTCGCCGCAAATCAATGAAAGGTATGCAGTACAGTCCGGATTGGTTGCTGGATTGCGTAATAATGCTAATGAAAAGCCCGAGGCTCTACGAGTACGTCCGGCGGGAAGGTATACTCATCCTTTCATGCAGAAGCTGTTTGAATGCGCACGTGCGGAAATTCAAGAGTGGTTTTGGCTTCGACCATGCTATCATCACAGGGATTGCAAGAAAAACTAAATCCTTGGAGGAATTGAAATGCAACGGCGGCCTGATTGTAGACAAAATGAAGCTGTCAGATTTCTTGAATGTTGCCGCAGGAAGGAAAGTGGAAGCCTGGTGGACTTGGGAAAATTCACACTGGAAAGCGACTAACACCTTCCCTGCGATCATGGTCTCGCGGTCATGTTTCATCCTCTCACTGGCTCTTGGCACCTGATACTCGGAGTTTTCGCTTCCAGAGGAAATGTGAAGGCTGCGCTTTTGTACAAGATCTTATTAGAAACCTGTTGCTCGCAGAAAAGGCTAGGCTGAAGGTGGATTATGGAACCGTTCAATGTGGCGCCTTTTTGAGATTTCTGGCTCCTCGAGCTCCACAAAGCCGTCTGCACCACATCCTGTTGACACTGGAAGACGCCTCTTCATCTTAGATTTTCCGCGCTTGATAAAATGTGTTCGAAATGGCCTTCCTAAAGCAAGGCACAAAACATCGGAATGTTCTGTTTATACAGAACATATCAGAGCAGACACAAAGAGGCAAATTGTCCGCTTACCCTTAAAGTGATGCCGAAGGTCACTCTTGCTCACGTGAGCCAAGAAAGTTTGCAAAGACGAACGTAAACCTGGAATTTCACCTTTTCAGCCGGCAGGTGCCTTATGGCCTCTTCTCCTATTATAAGCAAAAAAAAAAAGCAGCACTGGGGTGACCTCGCACCAATTCAAACCTTTGTAATGCTGATGTGGAAGCTAGTAAAAGCAATGACAGCACGGATTCCATTTGAAGGGTTGAAACCTGAGCCTGCACATAAAAGGTGCATCAAGGATATATACCTAAACCGATCGGAAGCTCACGCGGAAACTTCACTAGCTGGATTTCTTTCATCAAGCACTGCCAACGGGCTAAGGGTCACCCTTCAGGCCATGCTTGATCAAAGGAAATTTCTTCGTGAGAAGCTTGGATAAAAGTAGCTGCTGACGTGCCGGCTCAGCCAAGACTGCCTGGAGAAATTGTTTGGTGTCATTAGACAATTCTCTGGTTGCAACGACCATCCCACTTCTGCCTAATTCTTGCTCATCGTGAACTGCCTCAGTTTTTACTTGGTCAAAGCTCCCAGCAGTGGCAACTGTGAAGGGGGCGATCTGACCTTTCTCCTCAGTAGTGAGGATGCAAGCCATAGTGGGAAGTTAGGAGAAGGTTCTCACATGATGAAGAAGTCCACAATGCTCCCCAACCATGAGTACCCTGAAAAGATGAGCGGTTCGCGGCTTTGACTTCTACAGGACATGGTATGTTGCACGCAAAACAGTCCTGCAGACTGCGTGTAAGGAATGCTTCGACGAGCTCCTTGTTTCCGCCGACGAAGCCAACAAATAGCTGGCGATGCTCACTTAGTCCTGCAGGGCCCGATATTCCCTTCTGAGATGCTCTTATCAGATGTAGGTGCTCTTGAACCTACTACTTGGGCGTGGTTCAGTTACAACGAGCTGTACAGTGGCTGCTTGGATAAGCTTGTCTCCTGCCGGCAAAAAAATGACGACATGCTAGGCTATGCACATCATCATCATCAGCCTGGTTACGCCCACTGCAGGGCAAAGGCCTCTCCCATACTTCTCCAACAACCCCGGTCATGTACTAATTGTGGCCATGCTGTCCCTGCAAACTTCTTAATCTCATCCGCCCACCTAACTTTCTGCCGCCCCCTGTTACGCTTCCCTTCCCTTGGGATCCAGTCCGTAACCCTTAATGACCATCGGTTATCCTCCCTCCTCATTACATGTCCTGCCCATGCCCATTTCTTTTTCTTGATTTCAACTAAGATGTCATTAACTCGCGTTTGTTCCCTCACCCAATCTGCTCTTTTCTTATCCCTTAACGTTACACCTATCATTCTTCTTTCCATAGCTCGTTGCGTCGTCCTCAATTTGAGTAGAACCCTTTTCGTAAGCCGCCAGGTTTCTGCCCCGTAGGTGAGTACTGGTAAGACGCAGCTATTATACACTTTCCTCTTGAGGGATAATGGCAACCTGCTGTTCATGATCTGAGAATGCCTGCCAAACGCACTCCAGCCCATTCTTATTCTTCCGATTATTTCTGTCTCATGATCCGGATCTGCCGTCACTACCTGCCCTAAGTAGATGTATTCCCTTACTACTTCCAGTGCCTCGCTACCTATTGTAAATTGCTGTTCTCTTCCAAGACTGTTAAACATTACTTTAGTTTTCTGCAGATTAATTTTCAGACCCACCCTTCTGCTTTGCCTCTCCAGGTCAGTGAGCATGCATTGCAATTGGTCACCTAAGTTACTAAGCAAGGCAATATCATCAGCGAATCGCAAGTTGCTAAGGTATTCTCCATCAACTTTTATCCCCAGTTCTTCCCACTCCAGGTCTCTGAATACCTCCTGTAAACATGCTGTGAATAGCATTGGAGAGATCGTATCTCCCTGCCTGACGCCTTTCTTTATTGGGATTTTGTTGCTTTCTTTATGGGTGACTACGGTGCCTGTGGATCCGCTATAGATATCTTTCAGTATTTTTACATACGGCTCGTCTACACCCTGATTCCGTAATGCCTCCATGACTGCTGAGGTTTCGACAGAATCAAACGCTTTCTCGTAATCAATGAAAGCTATATATAAGGGTTGTTTATATTCCATACATTTCTCTATCACCTGATTGATAGTGTGAATATGATCTATTGTTGACTAGCCTTTACGGAATCCTGCCTGGTCCTTTGCTTGACAGAAGTCTAAGGTGTTCCTGATTCTATTTGCGATTACCTTAGTGAATAGTTTGTAGGCAACGGACAGTAAGCTGATCGGTCTATAATTTTTCAAGTCTTTGGCGTCCCCTTTCTTATGGTTTAGGATTATGTTAGCGTTCTTCCAAGATTCCGGTACGCTCGAGGTCATGAGGCATTGCGTATACAGGGTGGCCAGTTTCTCTAGAACAATCTGCCCACCATCCTTCCACAAATCTGCTGTTACCTGATCCTCGCCAGCTGCCTTCCCCCTTTGCATATCTCCTAAGGCTTTCTTTACTTCTTCCGGCGTTACCTTTGGGATTTCGAATTCCTCTAGACTACTTTCTCTTCCATTATCGTCGTGGGTGCCAGTGGTACTGTATAAATCTCTATAGAACTCCTCAGCCACTTGAACTATCTCATCCATATTAGTAATGATATTGCCGGCTTTGTCTCTTAACGCATGCATCTGATTCTCGCCAATTCCTAGTTTCTTCTTCACTGTTTTTAGGCTTCCTCCATTCCTGAGAGCATGTTCAATTCTATCCATATTATACTTCCTGATGTCAGCTGTCTTGCGCTTGTTGATTAACTTAGAAAGTTCTGCCAGTTCTATTCTAGCTGTAAGGTTAGAGGCTTTCATACATTGGCGTTTCTTGATCAGATCTTTCGTCTCCTGTGATAGTTTACTGGTATCTTGCCTAACGGAGTTGCCACTGACTTCCAGTGCACACTCCTTAATGATGCCTACAAGAATGTCGTTAATTGCTTCAACACTAAGGTCCTCTTCCTGAGTTAAAGCTGAGTACCTGTTCTGTAGCTTGATCTGGAATTCCTCTATTTTCCCTCTTACCGCTAACTCATTGATCGGCTTCTTATGTACCAGTTTCTTCCGTTCCCTTCTCAGGTCTAGGCTAACTCGAGTTCTTACCCTCCTGTGGTCACTGCAGCGCACTTTGCCGAGCACATCCGCATGTTGTATGATGCCAGGGTTAGCACAGAGTATGAGGTCTATTTCATTTCTAGTCCCGCCGTTCGGGCTCCTCCACGTCCACTTTCGGCTATCCCGCTTGCGGAAGAAGGTATTCATTATCCTCATATTATTCTGTTCCGCAAACTCTACTACTAACTCTCCCCTCCTATTCCTAGTGCCTATGCCATATTCCCCCACTGCTTTGTCTCCAGCCTGCTTCTTGCCTACCTTGGCATTAAAGTCGCCCATTAGTATAGTGTATTTGGTTTTCACTCTACCCATCGCCGATTCCACGTCTTCATAGAAGCTTTCGACTTCCTGGTCATCATGACTGGATGTAGGGGCGTAGACCTGTACAATCTTCATTTTGTACCTCTTATTAAGTTTCACAACAAGACCTGCCACCCTCTCGTTAATGCTATACAATTCATGTATGTTACCAGCTATATTCTTATTAATCAGGAATCTGACTCCTAGTTCTCTTCTCTCTGCTAAGCCCCGGTAGCACAGGACGTGCCCTCTTTTTAGCACTGTATATGCTTCTTTTGGCCTCCTAGCTTTACTGAGCCCTATTATATCCCATTTACTGCCCTCTAATTCCTCCAATAGCACTGCTAGACTCACTTCACTAGATAGCGTTCTAGCGTTAAACGTTGCCAGGTTCATATTCCAATGGCGGCCTGTCCGGAGCCAGTGATTCTTAGCACCCTCTGCTGCGTCGCAGGTCTGACCGCCGCCGTGGTCAGTTGCTGCGCAGCTGCTGGGGACTGAGGGCAGGGGTTTGATTGTTGTGTTTATATAGGAGGTTGTGGCCAAGTACTGCACCAGGGTGGCCAATCCTGCTCTGGTGAGGGAGTGCGTTACCGGTTCTGGTCACCGGGATCAGGCCACACTCCAGGCCTGTTTGTGCAATTTTACCAACACGCGGATGTTTTTTTTTTAATCCGGTGGAAAATTGCCGGCACCGGGATTCGAACTACGGACCTTTTGCACGCGAGGCGGGTGTTCTACCTCTACGCCACCGCTGCACATATTCTGGTTGGGGGCTGTGCACAGCATGCCCCCAACGTCACCAACCAGGTTACAAAATTTTCTTTTTGGTCACTCCTTTGCATTTCTACGAGAAGGCATTTAACAAAGAGAGAGCGTCTTCCCGGAAAAAGAAGCCCCTGAAGCTCAGGCGCGTCACTTAAAAGAGGTTGACAACGTTGTTTTAACTACTTGTAAAAGTTGTTTTTCTGCTTGTAATCTATTTAAACAAAATGTTTTTTTGTTATTGTGAAAAAAGAGCACCAGCTGAGGTGCGTCGCACAGCAAAACATCATCGATTACTGAGCATGGCTTCGGATTCTAAGCCACTCTTAAAAAATGAGTTGCTTGCGTAAGCAGTGTGTTGAAAAAAAATGCTTGATTCCGAGTTACCATAGGGAATTTTCTTGCCTCACGTTCGATAACCAGATAAAGCAAGCTGCATTCTACCATCGACGCGCACTCAATCGGATTGTTACCTACGCGCCTCTTAATTCGTAAAGAGCTATGCTACTCTATAGCAATTTGCATCCGTGAACGAGCGAGCATATATATATTGCGAAGCTCTCTTATTTGTTATTGCATTCCTGAATGCGCGCGCGGATGATCGCATTCCACACACGGCTCCTGCGTTGTGGCCGCTAGCCGCCGTCGCGGCCGAAGTGGATGGATGGATGGATATCATGAGCGTACCCTTTGGAACGGGGCGGTGGGTTGCGCCACCAAGCTCTTGCTATTATACTGCCTCATGTCCTATGTAGGTTAAAAAAGAAAAAAAAAAAAACAACAACAGAAGAAATGCTCGATGAATTCCCATAAGCAGATTTTCTGACCCCCTATTGTAACCTTTGTTTTTGTACGTCCCTGTTTTTTGTTGTTTCTCTACTTTTCTTCCACTAATCTTCCAATCTCCTCTTACTAATCTCTATTGCGGACATGTTTATTTTCCCTCTGCTCTCGTCGAACCCAAGGGCTTCAGGGAGTCCAGTGGTGCCCAAATTGACCGCTGGGCAGATGTCTTCACCTTCTAATAAAACATGCTCCACCGTTTCCCTCGCTTTACATAAGCATATGCTTCTTCTTCCTTATATCTCGCTTTATAGGCGCGTGTTCTAAGGCATCCCGATCTCGCATCCAAAAGTAATGAGCTTCCCTTTGAGTTATCATAAATTGTTTATTTCCTGATTTCGTTTTTACCTCTTAAGCACTTATTTAAAAGCACTGTGCCTCTCTCAGGTCAAGTTACACACCTGCGGCAAGGCCTTCCATTCCTCCATGGTGTAGGCGCCGTACTCAAGTGAACCTTACAATCCCAGGACTTGCCATCGGGCTTGCCATCATCAGCGCTCAAGCAACTAACTTTACTTTTACGAGAAATACAGCGACTGCACACACGTCTACACTGATGGATCAACTGCATCAACCAGTTCCGATAGCGCTGTGGCTATACCAACAATGAGAATAACCCAGCGGTTAAAGACTTCCCATGTCACTACGTCTACAGCAGCAGAGCTCGCGGCTCCCCGCGACACGCTTAATGTGATAAATGCTGAAATTCCTAGAAAATGGGAAGTCTTCTGCGATTCAAGGCCGGCCTTTCCAATGTGTGCAGTCGTTTCTCTGACATGGAACTCACGGTCAGCTCATGTGCGAAATCATGGAACTTGTCCATCACTTAAGAGAAAAAGGCCATGATATCTCTTTTCAGTGGATACCAGGTCATTGTGGTATCATAGGAAATTATGACGCCGATAAGGCAGCTCGGACGTCAAACCAAGAAGACCGCTGCGTCCCCATTCCTCTCTCAAATTCCGACGCCGACAAACAACTTGGCGTTCTAGCACGCACGTTCTCCCTAACAGAGTGGAATACCGCACATACCAGGCACACAGGACTGCACAAACTAAACCCGTCACTTCAACTCAGACCTCCAGCCGGTCTGCACCAACCTGAAGCGTCTCTTCTGTGTCGGTTATGGCTTGGGAATTGCCTTCCCGAATGCCTACTCAGCACTAATTGGAATGGCTGATAGCCCTGCATGTGATGTTTGCGGATGCCAGGCGAACATTGACCACTTATTGTGTCATTGTCCTCAATTTCAAGCACAAAGACAGCCCTTGTCCAACACATCGAGGAAATTAGGTGATCATCCTCTGAGTGAACAGACAGTACTAGAGCACCGTCCCGACTGATCATCCGCTCAGAAGGCAGTGAAGGCACTTTTGTGTTTTCTCATAACCTGTGGTTTGCACAGGTGTCTTTAACTCTAGTGCTGTCCGTACACGCATCTACACCTTCTCTCTCCCTTCTTTCTCTTCCCCTTCTCCCTTCCCACACCGTAGGGTAGCCAACCAGACCATTCACTGGTTAACATCCCTGCCTTCCTATATTTCTCTCCCTCTCTCTTTCTTTCTAAGTAGTTTCTCATAGCAGGTTTCTTTGCCGTTGCCGCCACCGATGAGATTATTTCAGCCTCTCTTCGTTCTTTGTTGCTGTGTTGCCCACTCTACAGGTCGCATACTCGCTGGTAAGCTTCCTAGTTCTCTTCCTCCGCGGTGAATCAATGTTTTTCCTGTGCGAATAGCTCAATACTCTCCCAGCCCATTTACTTTCTTTCACATTGCTCTGTCGTTCTTCATACTCACATTTACTGCGAGCTTCCTTCACTTCAAAACTAGTCCAGCTCATATCACCCTGCACAGCTTCATTTGTAGTCTTCCCGCGAGCGCCCAATGCGAAGCGACCTACTGACCTTTGGCTCCCATCGAGTTCCTACTGTACCCCTGATTTAAAGCAAACAACCACATTTCCTAAAGTAAGTCCTGGAACCATTACACCTTTCCACATACCTCGGTGCACCTCGTACCTATTGTATCCTCATAGCGCTCTGTTCTTCATTATGGCTGCATTTTTCTTCCCATTTACAGTTATTGTTTTTTGCTGTGTTTCCATATATTTATGCCCTTCGTTTATCCATATACGAAGATATTCATATTCGTTTACCCGAGGTATTTCCTGGCCCTGTATTGCCACCCTCTGTTCACTGTTTTCATTGAATACCATAATACCTAATTTTCCAACGCTAAATTTCAAACCTAAATTCTCGCCTTCCTGTCCACAGATATCAACCAGACGTTGCAAATCACTTTGCTTGTTAGCTAGACGTGTGTTGTTAACTAGACGTGCTAGACGTGTATGCTTTTGGCAGCGTCCCTTGGTAGATTCCTCCCAAAGTGCCCCGGGCGAGCCGGCGCGTTCATCACACTTCCCAATTCTAGTCGCGGTAGCAAGGCTTAAATAAAAAGCGGAATGGTAAAACATTAAGGTGAGTGTGCGACTTTTATGGGCATATTGTTTAGAATATGATAAAAGCGCCACATGAAAAAGAGAATAGATCTGCCCACTTGCGCGCAATCTAGCCCTAAACCTAGGGCTGACGCATCGGAGTACGTCTTTACAGTCATAAAAGAATTTTAGTGCGCAAGACACGTAGTGGAGTTTACGTGAAAATACTTCCAAGTGCCAGGTAAAAAATAGCTGGAATGAAAGAATCATTGCAAAATGCGCCCTTGTCAACTGAGCTAAAGCGGAAAGTGAAAGCATGAAATTTCATAAGCGACGAGAAACAGATGTGCCTTTAAGCCGAAGCTCATTATTATTGACAAGTAAAATAACGCAATACTACTTTAAAGTAGTGCTGCAGTTTCATGATCAAGCGCTTTCAAGGTCAAGGCGCGATATACATTTTACCGTAATCTTTTCTTTTTATGACTCAAGTGAGATTAAGCAGTCCGAGAGAAAGAGAGAGAGACAGAGAAATTGATTGTATAGGGCAGACAAACTGCCTCATAAGGTGGAGCGCTTACATTCAAGGCCCCGTTGGCGCGTGTCCGTTGGAGTAGCGCGTGTCCATTGGAGTAGCCGCCACTGCTTCTGCGCGGTCGAATGGTCGGCGCAGTCCCCCAGGAGCAAGGCGAGGTTGAAAGATTATGGGGGGTGGTCTGGAGGGTTTGGACATTCTCAGGTACAGTGATAAACTGCGGGCTTTACACCACAGAAAGGAGAGAGTTTGAGGAATGTTGTGCGGGAGAATGAAGAGGTGAAGGGTTGACAGAAAGGGGAATTAATTGTTTTCGTAGTTATCGCTTTAAGGGCGCCTCTTCTCTGTGAAGAGAACGGTGGGGTGGGAGAAAGTGTTCCCCTGATACGTCTGTAATGTTCTAATAATTCGGTGAAGTCCAGTCGTTCTGCTGGTGTGTCGTCTTGGTTGGACAGCTGACTAAATCTTCCAGTAGGGTCGCAGTAACACCCGCAGTCCAACCAGCCTGGACTGCATCATACTGCAGACTTTTAACTCTTAAGTGGTTTGTCAACCAGCGCGCAATAATGGCATTTTGATGCAAAACAAGCAAGCACTCGGGAAAACGATGTGGGTCTTTGGACTGTGCGTCACGGGACAAAAAGAAAAAGAAGGAAAAAAAAGGAAAACTGTCTATTCCTGCATGAGTACACACGGCGCCCTTGCTAGATGTCGACTTAGCGAGAAGGACGTGACGACGTTACGATAGAAGCATTCGACGTCTGGACCAGCTTCTTAATTCTCTTAGTTACGAAGGACACGGTAGCTCGAATAACGAAGGCGCGGTACTGTAATACACGGAGAATATGGCAATGCCAGCCAGCAGTTATGCAATGGCAGTGCCATGAACGAGGGAGCAGTGCGATATCGCTTCTCTTACGCAACGTCACGTGGTAGCGTCGACAGAACAGGGCTCCGGGTCCCGCGTCACTATCCGTACCTCCAAGTCTCCGGTTTGGCGCACATCCAAAGTGGGCAGCCACCGAAGAAATCGCGCTATCGGTGCACCCAGAATGTCAAGAAGGCCGCGAGGTTGTCTTCGATATACCGACGTCGCCATTCGCGACGCTTTATTTTGTTTTCTTTTTCTGTTTCACTTTCCTCGCAGGAGAAGGCCAGACAACTTCCATGAGCGACCTTGGTTCCTACCAGGTGCGAATTTTATTATGTAGTGGTTCGTAAAGCAACAGCGCAACTACGAAAAGTACTGCTCTGGTTCCAGAGGGCCGTGCACTTCCGGTTGCTCTTATGCCGAGTTAACATTTAGAGCTGTTTAATATTCGGTTGAGCTTTGCTATTGGAATATTGTCGCGTGTTTTTTTTTTCCCGATGTTGTGTGTTCCAAATGAAAGACGGTGGGAAGCTTGCGACGTGCGAAACGCTTTTTTTTCTGCAGCTATTATTGTTTATTTTCCATTGACACTTTCAGCGTTTCTGCAAATGCGGATGATGATCTATAACCTGACAATTTTTATGACAGTAGTAAAGTCTAGTATCACGGCAACTGGGCCGTTCGTGTTGAAAACGCAAGCAAATGAAACGAAATTTCCAGGCTGTGCAAAGTTGCGTGTTTAAGAAATGCAACTTTATATGCTTTTAAATTTGTCATTTTACAGTGAAGTTGTCACGTCGATTAGAACAGCTATTCTGCAGATTAGAAGAGTTTTCTGTTAACAAAAGTAGTTTACTCCCGACATTTATACTTCGGGGTAATATGAATATTTCTACAGTGTGTGGGTTACTTAGGGGCTAAATAAATATGGCTAAACGCTCCTTTTCTGCCTGTGCGGAGATCTTATAGCAAATACTCACACACTTTCTCCGTTACCACAAAAGAACAGAAATTCTGCAACAAAACGGCAAGTTGGGCCAGTTGGTTGGGATTCATAGTAAGGTTCGTTACAGTGCAACACAAGACAAGGACAAAAGAAGACATAGAACGAAGACACAGCGCCGTGTCCTCGTTTTATGCATTCTTTTGTCCTTGTCTTGTGTTGTGCTGTAACGAACCTTAATATTTGCAAAAATGGCAGCAATGGCCGGGATTCGATCCCGCGACCTCGTGCTCAGCAGCCCAACACCATAGCCACTGAGCAACCACGGCGGGTTAAAACAGACAAAACTTAATAAGTCTCTACAAAACATTGTTGCCTGGTGCAAAAAATGGGGCATGCAAATCAACACACAGAAAACCAGGTGTATGACTGTAACACGTAAGAAAGAGCCCTTAAAAATCACATATAAACTAAGTAATACTTCGTTGGAACGAGTAGACTCAGTCAAATATCTAGGTGTCACAATAACAAGATCGCTGAAATGGGACGTACATATCAATAATGTTTGCGCACGCGCGTTCACACAACTCGGATTTTCACGAAGAAAGCTAGCAACAGCCCCTACCTCGGTGAAATTAGCTGCTTATAAAACTATGGTTAGGCCGATATTAGAATACGGCAGCACAGTATGGAACTCGCATCAAAAGTACTTAAATTTGGCATTAGAAAAGATCCAAAGTAGGGCGTTCCGATTCATATACACAAAGTATTAAAGGTACGACAGCGTAACTGCGCTTCGCACACAAGGACGCATACCGACAATTGCTGGTCGGAGGAGGTTGGCCTGTTTGAAGTTCCTTTACCTTCTTTACCATGACCTGATAAACTTAACAAAATCCGACTACTTGGTGCCCCCCGGACGTCACTCCAGTCGAACTAACCATTATAAATGTATCAGACCATTCTTTTCGCGTTGCGGCACGCTAAAATACTCATTTTTTCCCTCAACAATACATCTGTGGAATTCACTGCCAAGTGACGTCGTTTGCTCACAATCTGTGCATTCATTCGTGTCGACACTCGAATTGCACTTCGAGTCATTACCGCAATGATGACCGCATTGTGGTCGTCTTGGCTGAGCGTTCCTCAAAGTTATCAATGACGTATTGCCATGCCCCAACTTCTTCCACACGCCGGTGTCCATACGTTCTTTCATACTTCTCTGCGCTTGGTGCTTGCGCACGTCTGAAAATATACATTACACGGCACACCCAAATGCATTCTTTTCCTGTATTAACTGCTTTTTACACTTTACATGGTGTACGCACTGTATGAGCTGTTTTTGTTTCCTTGTATTTACTTATTGCTGACATGGCGCGTCGATTGTAACCATTGCCCCTTTGCTTGAGTTTGCTGCAAACCCCCTGTATAACAAAGCGCCTGTACTGTTTGTATGTCCACTCCTGTATGAGACTCTCAAGGCTTACATTATTGATAAATAAATAAATAAATAAACAAATAAATAAATAAATAAATACTGTTGCAGTTTCTGATACGCGGACAATAGCTTCTTCTGTTAACGCCTACTTCCACTCTGTCTTTACGACTGATAAGTCTGTAATACCTGTTTTTGATTATGAACCATACCCTACAATTGACGATGTATCACTGTCTCCTGAGGGTGTACTTAACCCAATGTTGAACTTAGGCACCAAGAAGTCGTGTGGTTCTGACGTTTCCCAAGTGTATTTCTTATCTTTATAAAATTTCTCTCAGCCGCCACCCTTCCTCCCTCGTGAAAACTCGTTTTATTTCTCCCATTATTCAAGTCAGGTAACGTTCCATTGTTATCGAACTATAAGCCCATCTCCTTAACAGCTCATTCACCTAAATTACATAAGCACAATATCTTTAAACATAATGTGAAATTTATTGAAACTAAAAAAAATTATGCAACTTCCAGCATGGTTTTAGACGTGGCGTCAGCACTAGAACACAACTGACAGAGATTGTTCACGACAAGAAAAGCTCTTTAGACATAAGTGACTAGATTGATGCTATTTTTGCAGACCTTGCAAAGGCCTTCGAAATTGTCTCAAACTCTAAACTGTTCACACAAGGTGTTCGCTATACTAAAGGATGCATCTTTGGTTGGCTGAATATTAGACGTTCTTTCCCAGCACTTACAATATGTGCATTTCAGCTCTACTAACTCAGCCTTCATGCCTGCTTCATCAAAGGTTCCACAAGGCACAGTACTGGGTCGGCAGTTATTTCTGCTTTATATTAATGATCTCCCCCTACATACCTCAGTTGAAATACGGCTTTTTGCAGATGATTGCGTTTTATACCATAAAATTAAATATCCTACTGATCATGTTGTCCTTAGCAATTCACTGGTCCAAAGCGTGGCAAATGAATATCAACTTTTCCAAAACTGTCTCCATGTCCTTTACACGATGCTCATGCTCTTCCTTCTTTGCCTATGCCTTTAATAATATTACTTTAAATGGAGTTTTCGAATTCAAATGTTTAGGTATCCTACTAACACACTATTTGTCATGGTCGAAACACATTGATGTTACCTGTAACAAGGCCCTTAAAAGACTGCATTACTCACATCATATGCTGTGTTTTGCTCCTCAAGAAACTTCTAACATATAAAAGCCTCATTCGCACCATTCTCGAATATGGCTGCATAGTATGAAAGGAAGGAAGGAAAAAGTGGAGAAGGAAAGGCAGGGAGGTTAACGAGTTTAGCTCAACCGGTTTGCTAGCCTACACATGGGAGCGGGATGGGGGGGATGAAAGATGGAGAGGAGAGAGAGAGCACATCGCACAGCACACACATCCTCAGTTACAGTACGTCACTCTTGCGTGGTACGTGACATGTTGACAGCCGGTTGTCCAAGCCCGTCTCTTTAAAAACCGAAGTAGTCTCTTCGTCGCCTTCAGCTGCGATGTCTTCTGTCGGCGACATGTGAAAATCGTTTCAACTGACAATGGTCTATTGTCAAGGTGCGCTAGAACGGACGCCAGGGACTGTCTCTGAACATTATTTTCAGGACAGCCGCACAGAATGTGTTCCAGTGTCTCCTCGCAAAGGCAGGCATTGCAGAGAGCATTGTCGGCCATTCCAATGCGAAATGAGTAAGATTTCGTGAATGCCACCCCTAGCCATAAACGACAAGGCAGAGTAGTCTCTCTTCGGCGGAGTCCAGTTGGCAGACAGAGATGCATCAAAGAGGGCAAGTGGTTGTCTCGTTGGTTGGATTGACCCTTGATTTCGTCTAGGAGGTGTTCGAGGAGCTTCGACGTCTGACCGTTGTGAAGTTGGCCGTCCGTGGCGTTCCAGACCTCGTCCCACTGTTGCCTGCTCAGAGTTTGACAATGCTCTTCGATCTCTCAGTTGAGGTCAGCGACTCTTTTCCTTAGTTCGCGGTTGAGTCGCTGGCCTTTCCACCGACTTAGGATGGAAGTTATGGCCTCAGTGAGGTGGGCTAGGCGGCTGTCCATATTTTCCATTTAGCCCTTGGTAGTGATGGTCTCTGTGACTCCTTCAACCTTTCTTTAATTAATTCTGCGGTCCATGAATCGATGTCGGTGATTGGCTCGTAAATTTGGGCCACGTCTATCTGTCTGTGGAACTTGTCCTAGTCCGTGAGTACGAAGCTTCTGGTGGGGCGGGGGGGGGGGTCGTTCCTGCGAGTGCCGGGATCTTGATTTCTATAATCATGTAGTTTCTGCCCAGGTCGGCAGTCGTTGTTGACCATGGTGAGGTCCGGTGTGGTGTATCGGGATACCTAACTACCCATCATTGTGGGAACGCTGGGGTATGGGATGATCATGAGGCCTAGGTGTTGCGAGTCTTGCCAGAGGTGCTGGCCCTTGGTCGTGGCATAGGCGTAGCCCCACACCGGGTTCGGGGCATTGAAATCCTGGCATATCAGTCAGGAGCGGGTGTGGGCCCGCGAGGTTGGTGACTTTTTTTAACAGTGTCAGAAATGTGTCTCGCTTTGGATGGGTGCTGTATAAGTTCAGGATAAATATGCTGCCTTTGCAATGCTTTTTGTGGATGATTCGAATTAGCAGATGATTCAGTTTGACTCTTCTTACACATCGTGTCAGACGGTGACGAGAACTTTTCAGCCAGGGTGGTTACCCGCCTGTCCATTGGCGGTGGGGGGGCCGGCACGTCGCGGTATCCCAGGAGTGAAGACTGTGACTCCGCCGTTTAGTGCCGTAGGAGTACATCCGATTTGGGCTGTGTGGTTCCTACGTGTTGTTGGAAGGGGGCTTTTTTCCTAACGCGCCCTTGGCAGTTCCACTGCCACAATATAAATTCTTTACGCTCTGGATCCTTGTTGTGTCGGGGATTTGGCCTTGGCCGAACTGGCTTTGTTAGTTTGGCCGATCACTTCCATGAATATATCTGGATTCGAGTATGGGCCCGGGTGTCCCTGCTGTGGAAGTGTGAGCCCTACTACTTCGATGTGCGTTACTCTGGCGGTGAGGCCGGCGACTGCCGTCATGATACTGCTGACTGTCTCCTGTACTTCGGTGAATATGTCTGATTTCCGAGCAGGCTTGTTCTACCCTGCTGCTTTCCTGCGGTGGTTGTACTGCCCGTTTCTTCGGGGCTGGTTTGTGGTTGACTTTGAGTAGTTCGGCCAGAGAGAGAGAGAGAGAGAATAAACATTTTTATTGGGCGAATGCAGCTTTGGAGAGGCGTTCTCATTCCAGAATGCCTTGAGCTCGGGCCGCGTCCAGAGCCCTCGCAATCACCCGTTGCTGACCCTCGAGGTCGTAGCTGACGATGTTCTCTCCCAAAGCTCGTTAGTGGGTTGAGGGTTTGGAAGATTTAATGGTGCCTCTCTGCGACCCCCTACTATGTACCTGAGGGACCCGGGCTCGGCGCAGAAGCGAGATTGCAGAGAGAATTGTGTAGGGGCTATGAGGTGATTTCTGGTTGGGGAATGTATTAACCTGTAGAGCTTGGAGGAATCGCTCCTGCTCTCTAGGTAAGGACTTGTGTGGGGTTGCATATGCTCTGCGGGTTAGCTTGTAGTGCTGCGTGATGTCTTGGTACGAGATTAAAGGGTGCATACGCTCGGGTTCAGATTCCTCGGCGTCGGCTCGGTGGATGAGATTGCGAGCCACGTGGGGTTGGCGACCTCGTTGCCAGGAATGCGGTGATGAGCAGGCGCCCAGATGATCATGACTGACCTCGTTGGCGGCTTTTGATTGATGGTCTGGAGCGTAGTTGTATGAATTCTGCCGCTAGCGAAGTTGTGGCACGCCTGTTGGGAGTCGGTCCCTATGACTTGAACCTCTGTTTGGGAGCGCGTGGGCTATGGCCGCTTCCTTGGTTTGGAGGGGATTGTATCGTGTGAGCAAAATGCTGCTCCGATGTTCTTTGGCTACCGGCACGCTGACCGGCCTCTCTAGTGGTTGTCTGTGCCCTTTCTTTAGCTCTTAACCTCCTTAGTTAGCTGCTGGACGAGTTGTCTGAGTATAGCGTATATCGTAATCAGTTTTTTATTTTTTATAACGCACGAATCGTCTACTGACTCTATTATAACGGTTACATGTGTTAGCCTTTTTATTTTCCTTTTTCGTTAAGATCTTGATGATGCAACAGCGACGTAACCAGTTATTATTGCGTTAACACTAAGGAGCCCGTGTCGCAGAAAACCTGGTGTCGGCGTCAGCGTCCCGCGTCGGCACCCGGCGTCGGACGTCGTTTAGACAAGAAAGATTTTTGAATCACCCATACCTCGGCCATCTATGTAATGCAAAAAATCTACTGAACGAATTGAATTTCTCAAGCTAAAATAGGTTGAAAAATCGTAAACTACGACATACACACAACCTACACACATGATAGCTCTCGGATTGTAATTTGACTATACGAGAAAACATAACTCTGTTACGCGAAAACTCTAAGAAACCCATTTTGCAGCGTTTCCACAATTCACAGACCGACCACGGCGTTCGCCATTTGTGCACGCGTGTGCCTGGTCCTCTCGGGGGCCACGGAGCGGCGCGCCCAGTTCCTTGCAATACCTCCAGCTGGCGCTCGCCTCCGTCGCATCGCAGCCCATGCAAAATGCCATGTTTCTACCACAATGCCCACCTTCGTGCATAGCGTCGCGGCCAGCGTTTACGGGTAAACATCACGCTTGCATACGCTCCAGTTTCCGCGAAGCGGGAGGAGCAGTCAGGGATATTTCAATGCTGTCAAGTTCCACTCTTAAAGGTGAAGCTTAAGCATCATCCAATTTTATTTCGAACGCTACCAATCATCCACAATTATTTAATTTTATTTTTTACAGATACTACAATCCCCGAAGAATATTTAGCAGGGTCGAAATACAATATATCACTGTACAGAGGCAGGCAACAAAACAAAGCAAGACGGAGTACATTGCTTATACAAACAATATCGGTTTTAAATATAACACAGCAAAGAAAAAGAAAGGTAATGAAGGAGGTCATACTTGAGCTTGTAACCTATTCAACAGAGGTTACCAGCAAATGAAGCCAACGAAGGCTAAGTGACTTGAATATTAGTTAAGTTATTGGATTTAATCACAGCCCTGAGAAAAAAAAGGAATATTTAAAACAATTGTTTCTTGCGCGGAATGGTGTATTAGTTAGCTGATGCCTCTGTCTTGTGGCATAATCAGAAAAACATGTAATTATGTAAGAGATGTTATATTATAACATCCATTTAGAAGGTGATATAAAAATTTTGGTTGGGAAACTCGATTGCGCTTGTTAGTGCAGGCAACTTGGCTTCTTGAAAAGTTCTTTTATTGAGGCACGGGAGAAGTTACCGTAAATGAAGCGAACAGTGTTTCTCTGCACTCGTTCGAGATCTTCTCTGTTAGTGTGCGTAAACGGATCCCAGGTAATAGCTGCATAATCTAGTACTGGGCGTATAATTGTTTTGCACGCTAATAAGCGTACGGGACATGTGGAAAATTTTGATGCTCTCCTAAGAAAAAGCAATTTACGACAGGCATTAGTGGTTACTTTATCGATGTGCCGATTCCATTTGAGGTTGTTAGTTATCCACAGGCAAAGGTACTTGTGTTCTGTCACCCCAGATAGAAAAAAAATATTGTTAGCCGAGTAATTGAAGGTAAACTTATTCTTTTTGAGAGTTATGCACATAAAAACAGTTTTCTCAAAATTCACCGACATCTGCCAATCTTCACACGTAGCAACAACCTTCTGAAATGCGTCAGTAATATTTGATCAGAGGGGCTATCGATCTCCGACTACAAAATACAGACGTCTGCATATAATATAATTTTAACAGGGAGATAATTTACAAGGTCCTTCATATGCAGCAGAAAGGGTAGAGGCTCAAGAGCCAAGTTCTGGGGACAGCCAGAGTCAACAAAAAGCTTATTAGAGTTGTGGTGCTTAAAAGTAACGAATTGTTTACGTGCACTAAGGTAATATGAAGTGCAGTTAATTAGACTATGATTTTTAAGAATTTTGTTTAATTTATGCTGTAGTTTATGATGAGAGACGTTATCAAAAGCTTTAGAAATGTCCCCAAATATAGTGTCTGTCTGTTTGCTGTTATTTATAAGATTTGTGAAGTCATGCTCTGTTTGAGACAATTGAGTTGTTGAGTAACCTTATCGGAATCCATGCTGATGGTTTGTTAGAATTCTATGCTTTTCAAGGAATTCCTAAATGTCTTCGTGAATGATGTGTTCCGAGATCTTCCATGCAGTTGAAGTTAATGAAATAGGACGGCAATTGTGGTTGTGTTACTTATTGCCGGTTTCGTGAAGTGGCTTAACTCTGGCGGTCCTCCAGTCGTACGGCACTTGGCTGAATTGTAAGGATTTCACAAACAATGCAAGCAAATATTTGGACTCTAATTCCGCATAACGTTTAGGAAAACCCTTCGGAAAGCCATCTGGGCCTGAACATGTACTAATATTTAGATTATGAATCATATTAAAATTACATCAATATCATATTGCAGTATTATCACGTTGTAGTATTATAACAATGAAATGTGTTATTTTGACCCATTATGCGTTCATTTTGCAGATATAAGGTGTCACGGGAAGGACACATTGTGCTGGGGTAGTCGACAAAGAATGCTTAAGCATTACTGTAAAGAGAGAGAGGGAAAATGCCAAGTGAAAGGCAGGGAGGTTAACCAGGACGGGTACATTTTGCTGGGGTACTCGCCAAAGAATGCTTACGGATTAAGGGCGTCACGGGACGGACAGATTTTGCTGAGGTACACGCCAGAGAACGCTCACGCTTTAAGAGTCAGTCGTGAGGCCATCACCATCATACTGTTGTCGTTGCCGTCGTCTTGGTCCTGTCGCCAACCACGTCCTCGCTCCTAACAAAATTGCTCGCCTCACACAAATACGCTGGTGTTTTAGGTAACGCTTTGCAGAACCCCAGACGATGCCGGCAAGCTGACTACTTGCAAAATCCTTTGAATAACATTTATAGATTCGCACAGTGCATGAGTTCTGCGCAATTATTTTCAGGCTCTGAAGACTGAGCACAGAACTTTATGTACAGTGCACCTTGTGAGTCATGACTGCCGACATATGGAGGCATGTGGCGTCGTTACGACACTGCACTGGATCTGCTGTCAATGTGTCGAGGAAGAAATGCAAAGCTTTGCCCAAGTGTTGACTTGCAGGCTTCCTCCCAACATGTCGCCGTTTTCGGAGCTCCCTCTCAATGGCTAAAAATTACACCACAACCGAACTAATAAGGAAAAAAAACATATAGGCCTGATGCACTGTGGGAATCAGTGCAAGAGCAGATGTCACACCCACGTGACTGCCGTGGTTTGAGGACGTCGTTGCTTGAGCCAATCAATCGGCAAGCGTTACAGCCGTTCCTCCGGCTTCATCAACCCCCCCCCCCCCCCCCCCCTCTCCGGAGTCCTAGTACCACCATCACCAACCGAACCTTATATTTAAACCTGTCGCATGAAACCAAGAATGTTATGCATTGAAAAGCTTTCTTTAAAGAGCAACCAAAATAAAAAGGGGTGTGCGCATGCACCAAAAAGCGTGAAGTATGCGCCCCTGTGGCTCAGTGGCTATAGTATGTTGCTGTT
Organism: Dermacentor albipictus; assembly: GCF_038994185.2. Taxonomy (NCBI): domain Eukaryota; kingdom Metazoa; phylum Arthropoda; class Arachnida; order Ixodida; family Ixodidae; genus Dermacentor; species Dermacentor albipictus. The sequence continues at coordinate 139,927,263 of NC_091823.1, read as the reverse complement.
GAGCACGAAGTCGCCGGTTCGATCCCTGGCTACAGCGCTAAAATTTTCGTGAGGATGAAGTACAAATAATCAATTGTGTATTCTAAGTGCACGACGAAGTACTCCACGTGGTCAAAACCATTCTGGTGACATCCGCTACGGCGTCATTCATAGTCCTAGTGTTGCTTAAGGTCATCGTACCCCTGCCACACCGGCATCCGCAAACTCATTTTAACTGAATCGTCTTTATCTAGAGGGAGTTACATTCGGTATCACGCGGTCGCCCTTCCACTAAGGGAGTTTAACGGAGATAACGAAGCTGCGCCGACAACACCTGCGTCTCTAGAGCGGCTTCGCAAAAGCCCATAGGTGGTAGCTCTGTCTATGTATGCGCAGTGCGTGAAGTAGTGCGCGTCTCATACGGCGGCCAAGGGATATTATGGTGCCATAGTTACGTACATACCAACAAAACTCTATACCAACAGAACTCTATACCCACATAATTTATAACTACCATAGCAACTTCGCTAGTCAACCACCTTCAAAGGGTGGAATGGTTCCTCATTTTTTTTTTACTTGACCATGGCGCTTCGTGAGCCCCCTACCACCGTGCCCTTTGTTATCACACCGTAGACGCCGGCCACATCTACCGTCGATGCCCATACCGCGAAATGGGACTGCGAGGGTTCGCTTTCAAAGCTCCGCGTCCGCAGCAAAGTGAACGCCTTCGTGTATCGCCGACTACCTCGCCGCTACTCAGTGAAGCCCCCGACGACCGCCCCGTTCACCGTCCCCAGGCCGCTGCCTGACGCCGCAGCGCAGTACATACACTGGCCGAGTCCGGGGCCGATCTTTAAGTCCATATCCGGAAAACTAAAAGCACCGACCGATGGAGGTACGGTTGCTGTTCATCGAACTGACGAAGATGCTCCGCCGCCAACGAAGCTGCCGAAGAGACTATTTCGACGACATAGCAATGACACGTCGCCATCCCAACGAAGCCTGCAAGCAAAGAATGCACCGACCAAAGACCTGACGATGTGACGTACCAATTACACGTCAACGCGATGCAGCCGTGATCAGACGCCAAGACCTAACTGTAACGCAAGACAAAGAACGCCTCACCACGACGTGCTTCTCGACAGCCACGCAGTCACCACTTTAGTGGACACAGGAGCCGACTACTCCGTCACCAGTGGATTGTTCGCAGCGAAGTTGAAAATGAAGACTGTATGGGACGGCCCTCAAATTCGGACAGCTGGACGATACCTCATAACACCGACGGGAATTTCCACGGCAAGAATTACAGTTCATGACCGGATCTACTCTGCAACTCTCGTTGTCCTCCAAGAGTGCTCGCGGGACCTAATTCTCGGCATGGGCTTCCTGAAACAATACGGCGCCATCATCGACCTAGGTCGAAGTCGATAACGCTGTCGACAGACCAAGCGATACCGGCGGAGAGGCCTTCCAGTCAGAGTGCCTTGAGTGTACTTGAGGACCAAGTCAGCCTCCCGCCTCGCTCCGGTATTGTTATTTCCGTTGGCAGCGTAGCACCCACAGACGTAGGCGTCATCGAGGGCGACCAAAGCCTAGTGCTCGACCGTGAAATTTGCGTCGCTAGAGGGATCGCTCGATCGCATGGAGGGAAAGCGAAAGTGATGCGGACGAACTTCAGCCAGGAGTTCAAGCACATCAACAAGGGCACGATGATTGCATACATCGAGGAAATTGAAGAAACCAGCAATGCGTTTGTCCTCTCGGATTCTGCCGCATCTTCCCCGACAACCATAGTTCCCGAACCAGACTTCAACACAAATCCAAGTCTCCCCGTGAGTAAGCAGGAACAGCTCACAAGTCTTCTCCGGCTATACAATGACTGCTTTTAGACGTCATCGAGGATTAGACAAACATCAGTTGCCAAGCATCGCATAATAACCGAAGAGTGCGCTCGATCACTTCGCCAGAGCTTTTACCGAGTTTCGACGCGAGAACGTAAAGCTATCAGGCAACAAGTCGACAAAATGCTGCACGACGATGTCATCCAGCCGTCGAAAAGCCCGCGGGCTTCTCCTGTAGTGTTGGTAAAGAAAACGGATGGAAGCTTACGTTTTTGCGACTATTATCGTCGACTGAACAAGATCTCGAAGAAGGACGTATACCCCATCCCGCGGATTGGATAGGCTCTGCAATGCTAAATACTTCTCGTCGATGGATCTCAACTCTGACTACTGGGCAATACAAGTCGACACGAGAGATCACGAAAAGACCACCTTCATCACACCAGACGGCCTCTATGTTTTCAAGGACATGCCATTCGGACTATGCACGGCACCTGCAACATTTCAGGGCGTGATGAACACGGTGTTAGGAGGACTGAAGCGGCAGGCCTGTCTTGTTTACTTGGATGACGCCGTCGTCCTCGCCGGAAATTTCGACGATCACCTTAGGTGACTTGCGACAGTACTAGAGGCCGTCAAGTTATCAGGGCTTACTCTGAAGTCGGAAACGTGCCGCTTTGCTTATGACGACTTTTTGTTCCTGTGCCACATCATCAGCAAATCTGGAGTCCATTCCAACCCGAAGAAGACAGCTGCCATCGCAAAGTTTCAGAAAGCCATCGACAAGGAGTCAGTGCGTAGATTCTTAGGCATATGTGCCTACTATAGGCGCGTTGTCAAGGACTTTTCATGCATCATTGAGCCGCCGACACATCTAAGTTTGATGTCGAGTTCAAGTGGAAAACCCTGAAGGCTGACGCATTTCAGGAATTTAAACGACTCGCGCAGTCGCCACCGGTACTTGCGCACTTCGACGAGGACGCCAATACAGAAATCCACATTGACGCCAGTTTCCTAGGCCTTGGTGCCGTCCTAGTCCAGAGGAAAGGCGGACTTTAACGGGTTATAGCTTACACTAGCCGGTCGCTGTCAAATGCCTTGCTATCATTTGGGCTGCAACGAAATTCCGTCCGTACCTAAATGGGACACCGTTGAAAGTCATCAGCGACCATCACGTGTTGTGCTGGCTAGTGAAATTAAAGGACCCTTCAGGACGCTTGGCGCGGTGGAGTCTCGGACTGAAAGAATATGATATAATGTAATGTGCAAGTCAGGACGAAAACTGTCTGATGCCGACTGCCTATCTCGCACTCCCGTGGATCCGCCGCCGCAAGATGACCAAGACGAGGAAGCCTTTTAAGGTACAATAAATGCAGACGGCTTTGCCTAGCAGCAGCGAGCGGACCCGGAGCTGAGAAACCTTTCTGAGTACTTTCAAGGCAAGACCGATGCTGTCCTGAGGATATTTAGGGACGGAGTGTCTTTGTTTTTCTTAGGAAACGACGTCCTCGTGAGAAAGAACGTCTCGCCAGCCCACTGAAACTACCTTCTCGTTGTGCCCGTGGCACTCCGGCCAGAAGTCCTGCAGGCCCTGCACGATGGTAAGACAGCCGGGCACCTCAGGTTTTCCCGTGCGCTCGCAAGAATAGAAGAGTACTATTGGCCGTGCCTGACCACTGACGTCTACCGTTGCGTCCAAAGATCTAGAGATGGTCAGCTACACGACACCACCGACATGGCCGGCAGGATTATTGCAGTAGATCGAGCCTCCTTGCCGACGGTTCTAGCAGATCGGAATTGGTTTGTTAGGGCCCATCCTGATGCCAAAATCTCGAGGCAAGTGGATCGTCGTGGCTACCGGCTACCTTACCCGCTACGCCGAAACGAAACCGCTGCCTAAAGGTAGTGCGGTTGAAGTCGCTAAATTCTTCGACGAGAAGATTGTGCTGTGACATGGCGCCCCAGAAGTAATAATCAACGACAAAGGAACGGCCTTCACTGCAGAGCTCACCCAAACCATTTTGCAATGCAGCCAGACAAGCCACCGGAGGACAACTGCCTACCACCTGCGGACGAATGGCCTTACGGAACGGCTGAATAAGTTCCTCGCCGGCATGCTTGGAATATATGTCGATGTCGAACACAAAAGGTGGGTTGCCGTCCTGCAGTACGTAACCTTCGCTTATGACACGGCGGTCCAAGATACAACGCAGATCGCGCCGTTGAAAGTGGTTTACTACCGAACTCCTACGACAACTTCCGACGTCATGCTGCCACATGTAACCGACGAAGAGGATGTCGACGTCGCCGCTTGCCTCCAGCGGGCCGAAGAAGCCCGACAACTCGCCCGCCTGCACATCAAGAACAAGCAGAGGACTGCCAGCTGACACTACAATCTTCCATGACGCTACGTCGAGTACAAGCTCTGTGACCATGTGTTTTTGTTCGCAAAAATCACTTGAAATGGTTACCGCAACCTGTCTCTGTTGGTCCTCCTATGTGCTGGGTCGTGCAGTAACAATCTGGGGCTGAGTTCAAAGATATTTTCATTTCTAAATGCTCTCTGTTATCGGTATACTGCATTCGCTAATGATATCTCCAACTTCAGGATTGGAAAAATGTTTTCTCACGCAAAAAAAAAACAGCGTAAGAGCTTTTTGTGAATACGGGGTCGGGGCCTTCATACCAAACCCTAAACAACAAGCCCAGCGTAGCACACTGCTGTTAACGTTCGTGGCTTTTATTGGTATTGTTTCTCAGAACACGTGGCCCTTTTGCTAGTGCCCACCATGAAAACTGATGCAGTGTGATTCACAACAGTGCTGCTGCGATCGTTCTGACGTCGGCGACGTCTCCTTGAGGAGTAAACTCTGTGTATATGTCACTGACCGCCCGAACACGTCGGCGAGCATTCGCACCTGCCAAACCAGACTGAGAACAGCGGAGATTACGCGGAAAGATTGAGAGCGCCACAATGTGCACAGAATCCTCGAGACGTGATGTTTTGCCGTTAGTACGTGCCCGTACAGTATCAATGGGGAAAGGAGAGAGGCCCGCAATTGAAGAAGCGAGGACGACCGGCGTTTTCATGGACGTTGTTGCGCTGCGCTGCTGACCTGGATCCGAACCGGGCCGTCGCATATCTGCGGCTGGCCTTTGGGCATCGCGAGAGGAGGAGGAGGATGCGGGAGCATCGTCACCGGAATTTAATCAGAGGGGAATGCCGTTGAAGGTAATCGGAGCTCGTAAAGGACAGGACACATTCTCGCTAGACGCAACACGAAGAGCAACCTGCTTCCAAATTCACTCTCTCTCTGCATATAAACATACATGCAGCCTAGATAAACGGTCGAGATTTGACACCCACGAGAAATAACAGTTTTGGGTTAGCGCGCATTATCAGCGCATATGACGCATGCATCTCCTACTTTCGATAAGTCTGCATCAAGAATTCATGATAATCTCGAAATCTTAAAGGCATATGCGCCAATGTTTGTGGAGCGTGCGTGTAGTGCGAAGAAAAAAAAAGAAGGGTGCTGTGGTTGATAGCGAAAGCAGAATCATCTACAGTGCCCTCAGTCTACACATAGTGTCGCAGCTTAATTGAGCCGTGGCTTAAAATATGCCGAAGCACTCTGGTGGGACGCGACCAAGTGCGTGTGTTGGCTATTCTATGATCGAGCAAGTCACACCATATTTTGTATTCTGCCTAATTGTGTAATCAGTCAGGAATGGTTCACCAAGTGCAGAAGTAACGGTTTTAGCGCAGCACTTCCTATGATAAAGTCGTGGAGCTTCCTATACTCGCGGACAACTCTCTGTGACAATGAAGGGAAAGTTACGGGCGCGTGGCTGTTGCACATGTGTTACGGCGCCAAGTAGTCCGCCAGCGTTTGACAGTGCTTTTGGTTGCTCAGAACAGACGCTGAATCGACGCAGCTTCACATGTGACGGTTCCGCGTTTGGCCAGACGCGGAAGGGAAAAGCCGCAAAATAGCTAAACTATTAGATGCGGATGGGAAAAGCCGCAAATAGCAAAACGAAAACACCGGACTCTTTTCAGAAGTGCTCTCACTTGTGCACGCTTTGCCTCCGCAGCTTTCCCTTCATTGCCACAGAAAGTTGTCAGTGAGTTTAGGAAACACCTACTTCAGCAGCTTTAATATAGCAAGTTGGCCCCCTGTGGTGGCTTAGCGGCTATGGTGTTCGCTGCCAAGCATGCTGTCTCGAGACCTAACCCCGGCTGCGGCGGATTTATTTCGATGGGGGCGAAATGCAAAAACGCCTGTGCATCGGGGGTGTGTTGAAGATCCTGCGTGACTACTGCGTGGCTCAGAATCAGATCTTGTTTGTTGGCATGCGAAACCCCAGAATTAATTTTTTAATTTTTTCTACATGTTATGCAACTGTTCTTTCTGTGTCCTAACGCACGCCTGTGAAATAGGAAAAAAAAGGAAAGCAAAATTGGCATGTGTCGTGCCTACTTGTGCATCGCGATTGCAGTGACCTCAAACAGGCCCGGAATGAATAAGGAACGGCCCGTTTAGCCGGCTGTGCTTCCCGATCTGCTTAGCGCTATTGTGGACCACAGTGAGAGAAGTACAGTCAACCACAAAAGTTTATGGGCCAAGGGACTTCATCAAACGTTGAATTACCGAGCCGTCTGTAAAAGTTGTCAGTACAACCGTGCATTACTACGTTGTTCGCGTATGCTAGGAGCGGCTGGAAATGCGACTACCAGGCTCCGCTGTGAGCCTGCGGATATATTCAGCGTTTTCTCAGATGCCGTGGTCCGCAAACTTTTGTAGGTAACTGCATCTCACTGGCGTAAATCGGGTTTCGGAAGCCGGTACACTGCCCCATCCCTTTTTTAAAGCGGCATACGCGACATGTTTGAGAGCAGTGCAATCGCGGCGGGTAATCGGGAATGTCACGTGCCTTATTGCATATTTCGAGGGCTTTTGTTTTTTAGGACTCAGAAAAAAATAATTACTCAACAAGAAGCAAGTGAGGAGCTGCGGAATGACATATTTTGCGAAACGCTCTGCAGCCTTCTAACTGAAAGTTTTGCCCGAAGCTCAACAATTACGAAGTTCGTTATTTACCTTGACGAATTACGCAATTAGGCACAATACAAAAACTGGTGCGAATTGCCCCGTACAATAGCCAACAAGGTGCGTTGTATAAAGTCAGCTTGGATCGACAGCCTGTGTAACCAGCGCCAAAGACGGGTGACACTCGTGCAGAAAGAAATTAAGATTGGGTGGTGCAAGTGCAGTGGCTATAGCAGATGTGAGATGCACTCAAAGTCTGCACCACTGTATTCCTCACTTCTTGCACGTTCCCCTTAGGCCGGCACACTGCTCCGCAGAGCATGAAAAAAAAGAACTGTTATACAGAATACACGCACTGTGGGAGTCGATGTTTATGTTAGGCATTTCGCAGGTAGCTGATTAGGACGCGAGCTTGTTAGTGACGACAGCAGTAAAGCGATAATATACTGGCAATGGCATAATTCCTCATTTATTTTGCCCTGGCGAAGAAAACCTTTCACCTTTTTCAGTACAACTCGGTCTGATCCCGAATGGGGCACAATAAGAGGAAAGCTGGCACGCGCCCGCTTTATATAAGCAAATTTCTGCTGTACGACGTGACCCATGGGCAGTGCAAATCCAAGTCTGGATTCGCACGTTATATTTTTCCTTCGTATTGGACTTGCGCGCACATTCTCTCACTTTTTGTGGAAATCGTTGCTATGCGGCGTGACTGACGCGCTGAGCGTCTCAAATAGCTAGCGTGCGTTCCCTCGACAAAAGTCCGCACTCTTTCCTTGCTCTACGGTCTGCATGTGTCGGGTGCGCTGACGGGTCGAGTATTGGGCTTTTGGGGAGGTTGAACGGGTTCGAATCCACCACCGGACGCCTAATTTTTGTTTACTGGACAGGCCCGAAACGATGCGAAACAGGAACCTGCTTACCGTGTCGTAGAATGAGTTAAAGAATGCTCCGCTGTTTTGCATAATAAGTGTCTTGATCGCAAAATAGGCCTTCAAGGTTCTTCCAAACACGACGTGGTTGCTCAGTGGCTATGGTGTTGGGCTGCTGAGCACGAGGTTGCGGGATCAAATCCCGGCCACGGTGGCCGCATTCCGATGGGGGCGAAATGCGAAAACACCCGTGTGCTTAGATTTAGGTGCACGTTAAAGAACCCCAGGTGGTCGAAATTGCCGGAGTCCTCCACTACGGCGCGCCTCATAATCAGAAAGCTGTTTTGGCACGTAAAGCCCGATAATTAAATTTTTAAGGTTCTTTCAAGAAGTTCATCTACAGCTTCGTTATTGGTTCTCAAGCAATCCTCGAAAACAATGAACATAGGCTTGCCTTGCGTTGGTACTGCGCGGAATCTGTTTGCTGATCACAACAACGCCTTTTTTCAATCTTTGCTCGATGAGTTGTCTGTCACTGGAGAATGCGTATTGGTGGGCATGTTGGATCAATACCTTGTGAGCGGAGGTAAGTGATTTCATTAAATCATTCCTGTCGGATTCGTAGTACCGCAATAACATCCTAGAAGCACCCACCCATCTGTTCCACAACACCTCGATTGAGCTGGTTGGAAACCAACCTTTCTTTATTGCGCAGCAAAATGGGTTGCACAGAAACGTCAACGTCTAACACCCGTCACGTTTGCCTCCCCTGTAAATATCCAGATCACATTCTTTATTGACACTTTTTGAAATTTTTAGCCCTCTTACAGCGCCTTTCTGCCCTCGTTGAGCATCCTTATGCAAATCATCATGTAGGCACCTACATATGCGCAGCGTATTAATTCTCTGTTTCATTAAAGAGTTTTCTCTCTCTCTCCCTGTTCAAGCGGCGCCTAATATCTCGGTCAGTCGTATAGGACCTGGGGCATCCTCACACCGGGAAAAAAGCTGCAAATCGCGGTATTTTGCTTTTCGGAGTGAAATTGCGGTTACATCTTCCCTGCACCACGTAGAATCAAGTCACCTGGAAAAGAAGTCCCTTGATTGAAACACCGCAAAGATCGCCGAAACAACAATGACGACGACGATGACGACGATTACAACAAACAAAACGTAACATTTTAGGACTTAGTATAAATCCTAAGACAACCGTATATCCTTGTCTTAACCTAGTTTTTGTTCCTTGATCGTATAACTTGCGCTAGTCCTATTCTTAATTTAGTATTACCACACTACTCTACGCAGCCCCAGTTGAGATGCAGTAGCCTACTGTTCGCGCTGCGCTACGGAAGACGGAACCTATACATGCACTAAACCAGCGTTTAGCGCGCACATTACAGGAACGTTACGCGAGTAACCCGCTCGAGCCCGAACCAAACTGTATACTAAAGCGCCCGCGCTCACACTCCTTGCAATCTGCCCTTCTCCTCATACACAAAGAATCGAGCATACACTGCACGGAACTTAAAGCTGCCACTGGGCACCAGTCAGACCCGGTTGCGTCTATATGGAAAGTGTATTCACACTGTGCAACGGGCCTCTTGTTTGTGCTCGCGCTCGCTACAATGACTCCAGCTTTATAACGGAAGTATACGTCGCGGTGGGTGCAAGCGTGGCGAGGTGCGGGATACAGTCGGCCAACGGCGGGAAGTAAACACGCGTTGGCGCGCTTCGCTGTACCCTTCCCCCTCCGTTGCTGCCGGCCTCGCGGTTTCTTCATTGTCGAGTCACATCGTGCGTATACAGGGCCACACACAGAGCCTCGGTGCGCGCGATCTTTTTGAGCGCCGCGCATCACGCCTTCGTGACGGCTGCATATACGGCCATGTGGTGCGCCCGTTCGCGCCTGCAGCCACGGCGCCCAAGCAGGCTGGGCGGCAATTAACGAAAGCGCCTTCTACGCGGCGCCGGCTTTCGACGCGCCTCTTTTGTTTCGGCGACACCTGAGGCGCGAGCAAATTGGGGACAGAACGGATCCCATTCACACGCTTATACTCGCGCATACGCTTGACAGCCAGCCCTCGCAACTGATTTTACAGCAGGGAACTGTTGCGCCCGCTTCACAGCGCAGAAAGGAGTGGCGCGTTCAGGTGTTTCGGCTAACTTGCTCGGATCGGTGAAGAAACCACGTGCGCGATACGCCAATGAAGGTGCGCTAATACTAACCGTGGAGCTGCCAATATTTTTCTATTTCGATATCATTAGCAAGTAAAATGGCGAAATCAATCCGTACCTGATTTTCTAGCGCACGCCTTTGTTGCAACACACAGACACACACACACCCACCCACCCACCCCCACACACACACACACACACACACACACACACACACACACACACACACACACACACACACACACACACACACACACACACACACACACACACGCGCACGCACGCACACACACACACACACACACACACACACACACACGCACACACACACACACAAAAAAAAACATGTTAAGAGAAGCAAAATGAGTATTAGCTTATCGAACTGCACGACGTGCCGAGTTTAAAAAGTTTTCAAAAATGCGCTCGTATTCACAAAGCTTTTCTTTCGAAGCTGCTCTTTGCTATTGGCTGACCGTCTTCGTAAAGAGATGTGCAGCATCAGGGTTGGTTAAAATTTGATCTTATGAACAATTCTAACCTAAGATCTTTTTCTGAATACGGGTGGTGATTTTCTATGCCTTCGTACTTTATATAGCGTTCTCAGAGGACACTGTAAATAAAAATGAATTAAATTCGATCTAAAGCACCAGGCGACGGCTAAAACGAAGAATGAGAATCTTAGCTCATGAACAGAAATAATAAATAGCCATACCTGGCAGTAATTAAAGCTGCTTTTTACTATATAGGTAACAATTTATTTTCGGGGGCATACATCCTGTCCACTCAAATTTCTGTGCGTAGTTTGCTAAACATACTTTTATTATATTTTATTACCTATTATTATGAACTGTTCATTTTCGGGGCGACAAAATTAGCAACATCGCAAAACGTGCAAATTCCGAGAATTTTAGAGAGAAACTACTGGAATGGTCGGCTCTGTCTTCTCCTACCCTACAGGCCTACCTACCCAACATAATCCCCTGTTTATGAAAAAAAAAATTCTATTGCACAATGTTGTCCTGAGTACAAAAAGAAAACAGCGAACAGCGTTGTACGAGCTGCTGTGGATGGCGCCTGACGGCGTCTCTGAATACGTTGTGTGTGTCGAGAATATGAGCACCATTTGCGCACGCATGCGTTTAAGATATTCAATAAACGTCTTGAAATTCCTTTAGTAGCATCCAGCGTACGTGACAAAAAACACAAAAGTTGTACGTGTGTTGGGTAAGTATTTCGTAAGGCACTGTACGCAGATGGAAAGCTAATTGGATAGTCGTGCCTGCTTAACTGATATAACTGGCCTCCACAATATTTATAAAAGGCAAGCATTAGTTGATGCCCTTAGCGCGATTTCTTTATTCTTCGCCACTGCTTAACCTTTTTTTTTCTTCCCAGTCGTGCCTTCATCGTCTGCCCTGCGGGCGATTCTATTCCTCTTGTAGCGGACACTTAAGAAAGTTGAATGTCAAGGTTGTTTGACATCTTTAGGAACTGCAACAGTTTGCTGATGTTTTAACAATGCCGCCCTCGCAAAACACGGCTTCTCTACAGCCCAACTTTGTGGCATGCTGAAGTACGCCTGGAAACACTTTCAGTGGCCTACTCCCGTAAGAGCCATTTAATCAGCTGGTGTGTCACAGATATCCCAGGCACCGAGCCTTCCCCCCCTGCAGGTAAGTATAGGCATAGTGTCTCTTTCCTCCGTGCAACTCTTTCTTTCTCTCTGACTGATGTCTAGACAGATATGTGCTCTATCTTTCTCAGATTGGATTCCGTGAAATAAACGCATCTCCCCTCGGTACATGCGTACTTGCACGGCCGTGTGCGTGCCGCTTCTTAAACCACGTGCAGCTGCGCGGAACTATTCTACGACGTGGTCCGCGGCAATCACCGAAGCGAAGCGCTCGGGAGGAGTGCAGCCACGCGCGAAGTTTGCATGCGTACATTGCACGCGGTGTGAAGGTGCGTGTGTGTGTGTTGCCATATTCGCTCCCCGTTAATGAACAAATCAGCGTTGAGCGCTTGCGTTTCCGCTGCGCTGGCAGGAGGCAATGTGTGTGTGACCTCACGCGGGCTGTAAGAAACTTAAACTTTAAGGCGTCTTGCCTGGAGAGTCGCTAAGCGGAAGTTCTTTTCGCTTGCCTCGGGTGCTTAGGACTTCCGGTTCGCGTAATTGTGTTTTGCAACGGGATTGGTAAGAAGGTTACCGACAGTTGATCTGGCGTTAGGTCAACGCCAGATCAACTGCCATATTTACTGAGAGCAAATACGTAGATTCTCTCTACAGTCGTGAGCTTCTCCAGGAAACGTCTGGCGGCTTCTTTTACTGTATTCTGGCAATGATTCTTGTTGCGCGCTCGTGTGGCAACATTACTGTACCGACAAACCTGTATAAACTTCGCTTACAGTTCGTTTTACAGAAAGTTCCCCAGTCCGTACTCATTGATGGTTGATAGCGTAGATCGGTGGAAAACATAGTGTGTACTGTCCGTAACATGGGCGGCTATTAGAAGACGCTTCGCAGCTTAAACCCTTGATTCAGTTGAACGGCGTGTAAACGGTAGCACTTAGAGCGTCAAATAACTTTAACATTTTGACATAACTGCCTTTTGAGAAATATTCAGCTTGTCCGAGCGTAAATGACATCAATTAGGATACCAGAAACAAGGATGACGTTTCTTACACCAATCATATTGTCATTTATTTCCTCGTTGCACCGCTTATCACGCCTCATGTAGACAGCCACGCCATATGTTATTGCGCTGTTACTTCTGTGAAACAATTTGACAATATATGCCTTTCTTTGTTTTATTTGGGAAGATTTGCCGCAAGGCAAAAGTAGTAAAACCAAGGTAAATATGAGCTTTAAATTCTGCCTGGTGGAAAATGCTGCAGCATTGTCTTTGCAAACTTGTTGTTAGTCCCCCAACGGTTGTAGTTTTCGGGTAGGTGTGGCTTGAGTCCATCCTTACTAAGCCTCTTAAATCTGATCACCCGCATTCCAGGGCGCACCGGAAGCAGGGGGGGTGGGGGAGCATCTGACGTTGTTGCAGGAGCCAAGCGCTTGGGGCACATTCCTTGGTCGTCCTTCCTCATCCCTAAGCACGGGTGACCGATGGTGTAAGGGTCACTCCAGCCTGAAGCCTCCAAAGAGTGGCTTCCTGCGACCGCGTAAGGTTACGGGGAAGAAATCAGACACACGTGGGAATCAATGCGCATGTGCCCCACGGGAGGCTATATTTCGGTGCTTGGTGGAGAGAACAGACACCCACACGCACGCACACAGATAAAAGAAGGCCTACGGGCACACGTATATTTGGTATATTGTGGACATTCGTGTGTACGGAAACAAAGGTATTTTTTCAGTGCCACTTTTACATTCTTTTTTGTTTGCAGGGGAACTTAAACTAACGCCTCCCCAGCATGAATTTAAGAGTTTGAGTGGCTTTGGGAGCTTCGAAATAGGTATTTAGGCAGACTTTCTTTCTCTCTTTCTCTCTGAATGGACGTGTTTGGGGACTTTTGTCGGCAACACTGAAGAAAACTGTACTAAGCGCACACATTGTGACGTGCTTCACAGCTGCAAGTTATAACTATATAGGGCCACTAGACTTCAACAACTGCAGAAATAGTCGCGTTGTTTCCTCAGCAGCTGGAAGTGCTGGTCGCAGCCAAGTGCGTTGTCAGCTGTTCTTTGTTTGTTTGCGTTGCTATGCGGCATAACTGCGACGTGCTTCAGATAGATGACCTAATTTCAGTTGCAGAAGGAGGCTTTTGCTGCCGTGCACACACAGACGTAGGAAAGCAGATCCCCAGACTCTTGAGGCTCACAACTCTCGTGTGATAGCGTTTAATATCGTGCAATCAGGAAAAATAGCCGTTCAAAATCCCTTTTCAAGTTAAAACCGATAGTGCAAGGTTACATCGCAGCGGGAGAGGCCTTGGCATATTTGTAGCCTAACAGGGAATCCCAGAATGGTAAAGTGAAAATTCAAGTCACGGGGCGAGGTTTGCTCTGCCGGCGTCGTGCCACCTGTCAGTGAATGCAGTTGCTTTATTCAGCCGTCCCCACTAGGAGGAAAAAGTCACTTAAGAGATATCCTGGTGAAAGCATAATTTTGACGCAGAACGGCAACATTATTCCTTTATCCACGCCTAGAAATACCTGAACAGCTGCAGGTGTAAGCTACGTGGAGTCCGTCTACGCTGCCTATTTTTCAGTGATCCCGTTGCGAATGCAAGTCATGGCCGCTTGCTCCAAACTGGCGTCATTCTCAAAATTCATTCTAAGTGGATGCACCTGACAAACTCGCAGGCTACAAACCGTAAATTAGAGCACGTCCCTTAAAATAACCCATTAAAAAGTTAATTAGTGAATTTTTCCTAATAAGTTGAATATGCGTTACGTTTGTTGTGCAACTAATGTCCGCCTCTGAACAATCGAGCTTAAGGACTCTATGTTATCTGCAACAGGCGAATTTTTAAAATTCCATAGAGTTTAAGGGTGATCACCCCGTATAAAGTACATTCTGTTATTGGACTGCGGCAGCAGTGAAATATTAGGAATTCGGTTTTCCTTAGTTCGTCCCTCCGTGCATTCTGTTACTCTCACGACGAAGGTTGCCATTATCGACGACACACAATGACAATTTCTGTCGTCGTTGGGTCACCTCCTCATCGCCACCTTCACCTACTGCCACTGAATGAAAAAGTAAACATCTGGCGCAACTGATTCCACTGGGGTTAAAGCCCATGCCAACGAAGCAATGTGCATTTGAGAGTCTAGCTCTGTAATCCCAGAGCTATCGCACAACTTCATTTTCTTTATTACGTTGAAGCAAGATGCGTAGACTATGCCACACTACGTAGATGTCATTGCTGCGCACTCATTTAAAGATCAGCTAAACAAACACATGCATCCAGTAACCGCACTGACCGGACACGCATCCGGTCAGTGCGGAGGACGTTCTTGCGGAGCATAAACACTTCGCGCAACAGCAGTTCTGGGCCCAAGGACTTGGGCTGCATTCAGCCACCTAGAGCAGTGACATCTGTGGATGCATGTCGGAGGACAGAGCGAGCAATGCTGCAGTGGACCAGGAGAGCACTACTCACCTCACTTGAACGTAAGTCTTCTGTTTGAGTGCATTCACCCACAACGAGGAACTGGACGAGAACCCAACAGGTGAAGCACAGGTCAGGCAAACCCAATTGGACAAGAACCCATGGGGTGGTTTGTCAGAAATTAGGAATGCGCTTGTATAAAAAAATTTATTGATTTAACGTAAGAATGTGAGAAAAATGTATATGCTGCAGTTGACAAGGATTGCTTTATATCCGCCCCATATAAATGGGTTTAATATTTTCCTTTTAGTAAGTTCATTTTATTTAGCCTCAAGTGAACATTTAAGACGCATGGGTAGTACGGTTGCAAAGGTACAAGTGATAATGCTATAGCACGTTTTCATTACACATAGTTTTAGGAAATAACGTCTGACTGATTTTAAGACGTCTGACGTCAGAAAATTTGAGATACCGTTTTTTATATGCATTAAGTGGCGCCAGAAGGTGCGTGAAAGCGGTAGTTCTAAAACATGCAGTCTTTTTTTTTTTCGGCGACAAAAAGGGTCGTTACGATATGCACGCCATCGCGGACGCAGATCATCGCACGAAGCTGTCCTATGCCAAAAGCCTTAATGCAACTTAAGCCATCCGACTTGGTGTGATGGTCGCAATGGCGATGTTGTCAGAGCCGGCGCCGCGTAACGGCGACTGTGGTCGTGGCGCGCTTTGATGGAGCTCTCGCCGCGCGCGCATTCAGCAAGATCCCGTACGGACGTGCCCTCGGTCCTCTGGCCATAACGAAAGGCGAGCGCCTCCAGCGACCGACAGGTGTCGCAACGAAGCGCGGGCACTGCGGCTCCCCCATTGTCTAATTGCCCGCGCCTGAAGGAAACAAAAGGATCCCCAACTTCCCACAATGAGCCGCACACGCTGGGCGATGCACGGGCTCTCTCTCTCCCCCTCTTGGCACCCTTTCTCACATCGTGAAAAGAAGAGTCCCTCGGTGCTCATTTATTCAGTGCAGCGCTCGCGTTCCGCAGAGCCTCGCGAGGCGGGATGGCGTCCACGCGTCCCGGCGTCTTGCAATTGATGAGGCGTATGAACGCGAGATGCCTTGGCGAAGGGCGGGTGGTTGCGATACACGCAAGCGGGCAGAGAATCGGTTGTGCGGTGGAGTACGCCCTCGCTGGATGGGCTCAATTTCGGGCGTGCGGCTGTTATGTAACTCACAGACAGGCGGCGGCAAAGCGGCCTTGATTGCACACACTCGTCTGTCACGGGTATTGGAGTCTTCCTTCGACTGGCTTACGACAGTGCGCAAGCACTGGTGGTTATCCTGAGCCATAAGAAATCGGACAGAGACAAAAGGCTTATTGAAAAATAGGAGAATCGGCATGTGTTATAGAATGTCCAGTCTTCCACCTAGAATTAAAGTCATTGTCTGCACATAATGGTTATGATGACGTCGTTTTTTACTGCTGCCTGTGACATTGGGAATACCATGGAGCCTTATAGCATTTATGGATGCTTCGTGCTTTACGTAATTAGGATCTACTTTGGTTACTTGTTTGGAGAGTGTGAAATGGTGTTCCTTCATCTGCTTTAGGAGACAAGAACAATGTTTGCATGGACAAGAAAGAGCAAGGTTGCATCAGTTCAAATTGATGAAAATGTAACTTAAGGCTTTATTTGCTATTAGTTTGCGGGAAACTGCTTTTCGCTAGCGAAGACAACGGAGACTGGAGTGTCTGTTTTCGAATTACGTGCTCAAGCCTTCGCACCAAGGTCAGTGTGATGTCATTATTTTGAAAACGCGTTCACATGTTTGGGCCATGTTTGCAAAGAAAGAGTTCTATAATCTGTTTAGGTTCAGTGTTTAGTTCCCCTAAAAAACAATGTAAATTATCATTCTTTCAGGATAACTATTAATTCACTTAAGTAGTTGTACTTCCAAAACACACGAAATCATGAAGAGCTACAGCAGGAATGTCAATCTGTCGTTACCACAACAAGTTCGTTGTTTGTATGCCTATTCTGTATCTTAAATAATAAACAATCGGTATCTGTCATTAGTGTCCGTTTAAAAGTTAAGCCTTCACAAAGCAGACCTATAAGCGATCTCATCGAATGAATGCAGCTTGCGTGTCATATGATCGCATGAGCGTTGGGTATGACATAATGACGGTTGATGTGGCAGTAGGTAGAAAACTGAAGCAGTGACGGGGGAAAACTTACTGAGCACGGCTTAGCCCCAGCAGAGGACATGCCCGAAAAAAAGTACAACGCAAAAATGAGCTCAGTGCCACATTCATGGGGGGATATACTGTGACCAGAGCAAACTAATAACGCGATTTGATGAAGGCATATAACAAGTTCGCATTACGACGAAACATTTATGCAAACGGTTAACAATCTGGAAACGGACTGAAAATCTTGATGAGGAGGGATAACTTGCAGCACCTGGTTTATCAAGTGGTTGACTTTTGTGCCGACAGGATTCAATTGACTCTCGTCGAAACGCATAATTTTGTTTGTGTCGGAACCTCCAAACTGCCCAAATGACCTTAAACGGTACTAACGGTTGGCCGTTTGTGTCGTTCAGTTCAGGAATTTGCTGGACATCACGTGTTATCAGCACGCGCCCCATATCAGCGCAGACAAGAATTATGCGATGCCAGGTGCGCGAGTGACTCCCGTTTGTGCTACGAGATATTCCAAGCGGGCAGCAGATCGGGACATTAAGCGTGCATTACGCTGACCGGGATCTTGGCTGCTGCTTCATCTGCCCCTCGAAAACCTCGCCAATTGATCGGGATTTCTTGTTTTCAAATGCCCCATATTTTTCATTACTGGGTGACGAAACAATGAGAAACAGATAGCATAAGTACGTCTACACGCATGACCTTTCAATGACCTATAAGACACAGCTTTTGCAGCGATGAGGCGCACACTGATCCTACGTGATAATGTTACCAAGCTCGCAACTGTGTAGGCGTAAACTTAAAAAAATGAAGAAAAAAAGGATGTACAGCTGATTATGAATTCACGGGGGGATGTCAGACGGAACTGGCCCTGTAACAACGCACGTGAGTTGCTTCGCGCTCCTACTTCAACAATGAGTGCCAAGAACTCTCTTACGTTACATGTACATGATGCGACGAATAGGACATGAACTTCTCTTATTATTTTCCTGTTTCGGAACGCTCCGACTGAGGTCACCGAATAATCAATTGTCAGTGTATTCGTGTTGCAAGGCTGGAGGTGACCGCTTAACATGTGACCCAGAGAGGCTGGAAAGAATAATCTATCTAATTGTCACTTGTGACTGAAGAGAAATGTGAAAGCGGTATAAGACTATGTATATTAGATTCACGGAAAAATCAATAGGTTAAATATAGTCCCGGATACGTGCTTGCACTGCTCCACTGGGCACCCTCTTAAGTACAGCTGAGAACGTTTGGTGCAAGAAATATCCATTTACTAAACAAAAAAAAAGATAAACGAGAATTTTTAGCAGTGGTAAGCGTGTAGCTTAAACCTAAATGCCTATTTCAAGTAATACTGGCATGGCTGTGAAATAGGCTATTTCGGAAATTTCGAAGGTCATTGATATTTGGGTTTTATTGCCGTAAGTATTCCTTGAGAAGTTCAAGCACTTTCACCGGTATGTCTATCTGTGTCTATAACCATTTGCCCGCCAACTTGGGTCGCTGGGTCGTCCATGGTCTGATGGGTAGAAAAAATTGGAGGACGCTTAAGCTTCGCCTTCAAGAGTGGGACGCGACAGCGTTCCCGTCGACCCGCCAAGGGGTATAAGACAATGCGCTACGGCACAGCGATCACTTACGATGCGCCCCGCATCGGACTTAGCGCCCACCTATCACGCGGTGAGCGTCGAGCAACGCAGCGTTCGGCGCGGCAACGAAACGTGCGCCTGAGCGAACGGAACGAACCAAAGAACTCGGTGTCTCGGAGGGGAAACGATCTACGCCAGCCAAACGTCGTGATCGGCACGGGCAGAGAGATAGATAGTAATCTAAACCGGGAGCACGGCGAAGCGTCGTCAGGGGAGAGGGAGTCCCGCGACGCGCCTGGCAGCGGTCCCAATGCGCGCGCGGCGCGCCTCCTGTCGGGGCAGCGCCGTACATTGAGAGGAGGGGGTCTTCTGTGTTTGCCGCAAGATGGCTCTGCGTGTGCGGAAAGCGCAGAAGAAATGCAGCGGAAACGCACTTCGCAACTCGTGTAATTGTGACTTCTGTATGTTACATGTTCATAATTACCGATATACACCGCAGTATAACTTTCCACGGCTCGTTTCGAAGGCAACACCGCATTCACTAGAGGCGCGTTTGCACCGCTTGGAAGCATCGAACACGTGGCTGAGTGGTAGCGTCTCCGTCTCACACTCCGGATACCCTGGTTCGATTCCCACCGGGCCAATCTTGGAAGTTGCTTTTTATTTATGAAGCGCCTGCCGTGATTTATCGCTCACGGTCAACGGCGCAAACGCCGACGCCGACACCCGACGCCGACACCGACGCCGACGACACCGGCTTTTCTGCGACACGAGCTCCTTAACGATATCGCGTTAAAAATCGGGCTGCTCGCTAAAGGCGATGGCTTAGAAACCAACCGTCACACCAACTTCCGTCACGCCGTATATGACGCTGGGTACGTCGCGGTCTTCAATGAACCTCCATGACGCCAACATGTGTCGCTTGGTGTGTGCCACAGGGTATGCGTCACTCAACAATGAACCTATTTGACGCCAAGTTGGGTCATGGGGTATGTCCGACTTGTAGATGCTGCTATGGAATGACAAAACAACAACAACAACAACAACAACAACAACAACAACTGTTTATTGTTTGCCGGTCGTGGGCGGAATGGAAGCCTTTACATATGCAGTATTCAGGCACTTTTGTCTGATTACATATTCAGACATGCGCAACGCAAGGACTTCGCGGCGGTGTAGCTGGATGGCGCAGCATCTCCAGTAGCAAGCGCGAAAGAGGAGCCGGGCTGCACACACGTCTCATACGTGAAACCTTTAGGCGTTGGTTACATTGCTTCAATGCTAATGGCATTACCGTCGACTTTCAGCGTGAGGTGGGTAGGGCCGGAATTTTTTTCGGATCGGTAGAGGTTGATCTCAGTGTTTATAGCAGTGGCTTTGTAGCAAATACACTAGAATGTGCGTTCGCACCAGTGCCGATGAAAGAGTAAAATGAGAATTACCTTATTAGGACACAATATTAGGCGAACAAACTCGCCTGATTTCAAAGTGTTTCATACGATTGTCGTGCAACTACTGTTCTTCATGCAGAGTATAAACGCGCCACCTTCTATTTACGAAAAAATGAAAACGGAGAAAAATAAGCCGACGACGCTTTGGTGTGAATGCATATAAAACGGCATTCTACATGTCCCTTGTAATTCATTTGTTATTCACAGTTTCGCTTTAATTACTACATAGGGTGATAACACTGTGGCCTGTTTGACGCGGGTACAGGGGGCAAGGAAAGACACAGGGGGCAAGGAAAGACACCAACGCATGCACACTAAGCATACTGCGGCCCACTGCACCTGTGTGCTGTAAAGTCCACAAGGAGAGGAGCGCCTCTATTGTCCTTTCAAATTTGAATTTGAATAATTATTTTATAGAGCGTGACGATCATTTTGCTCAGTTGCACGTCAAGCACTATTTAAATACAGTAGACTCTTGTTATAGTGAGCCCGCTTATATTGAACTAACAATTATAGTGAAGAGAAATGCTGATGCAATTATATTCCCATGCGGGTCCATGCAATTCTTTCCTGATAAATCGAATATAGGTGTAGTGAAGAAACGGGTGCATACCAGGAAAAATACACTTCTTTTCTATATCCGAAACAAACTGCGTCTTCCTGACGATGACAGCGTAAACAATCATCGTACTCTCCGTGATTTCAGCAGAGTTCCCGTAATGCTTTACGTGACTACAACAATGTTTTGCGTCCACTAGCTCCGTCGAATGTTTATCAGGGTGGTCACCATACTTTGCTATCACGGTACGCCCGCCAAACTGTGATAGTTAACATATTTACGTGTAATGATAGCAGTCGCATCCTTCGTTTGGGATGCATCTTGCGCTGTGACAGCGTCGTGCAGCCTTTGGGCAACACATGCCGTCTCTCTGAGCTTAACCAGAGATTACGTATACTAGTGTGAACGTTGCATTGTTCCAAGCAATTCTTTCGCTCGATCCTATTTAGTTCTACTCATTTACTCACCAACGTTGGCGAATCTCGGTGATAACTTGGACGGCTGACGGAGCGAGGAAAGCAGAAGTTGCGTTGGAATAAAATCAGCACATTATCCAGACCTTTGACGCCAGAATTGAGGACGAGGGAGGAAATTCCTAACGCTTTTCGCTGGTAATTGCTAAACTAGCCAATTATCTTTACATTCTCGACATCACAATTGACTAGAATCTGGTCCAGCGAGCAGTTTTAGCGTAAGAACACTCTGCGAATATAAACGCAGGTGTTCTTCATGGCTGAATGTCAAGTCCATCCAAAGTGGCTATAGTGAAACGAACAGCGAGCAGCTTCAACAACAAGTCCACCACTTCTCTGCATGACCATTACTTCGACGTTCCTCGTTTCCCTTCATAACGTTAATGAAGCGTGCCGTTACTCTTTCGCTATTCTTCGCTCAGCACCGTGTGGCATTCCTGGACAGTTTCGTGCAATAAATTTAAATATGGGGTTTTACGTGGCAAAACTCCGATATGATTATGACCTACGCCGTAGTGGAGGACTCTGGAATTATTTCGACCCCCCGGGTTTCCTTAACGTGCGCCCAATGCACGCTACATGGGCGACGCTTTCGTAGCACCAACGGCGACCCTGGGTGACCTTACTTTGCTGCGCACCGTCTATCACTCGGGGAAAGGCGGCGGGTAGCTTGTAGCAGGCAGAGTGCGAGTTGCTTCCCCAAGGATCACGTGTCGCCTCACCTTACACCACGGATGGACATCCTGAAAAGATAAAAAAAAATGGAAGCAAACGCAGCCATAGGAAAGCGTGATTGGAATCCAATGTAGCACGACGTGTCTTACGATCAAGGACGGCGGGCTTTCGTCATAGCGAAGATAGCGCGGCAGCGACTTCAGAGGCCAGGACGTCATGCTGATCACGACGTCCTCCGCGGAGGAAAAAAATAAAAATTAATACTGGAGACGAACAAGAAGAGGGCGAATGCGCCATCTTGCTATATACTTGTCACATAAAGCAGTACATGGATTTCAGTGCTATCTGTTTCACTGGAACTGACCAGAGGCTAAAGTGCTATTAATTTTCAGTAAGCTAACCTTTAATTCAGAGGCACCAGAATGCTGGAATGCTGGGCTCTTGGAATTATTACCCTCCCGTGGCACTGCCATCTGTCTGTGTGAGCTCCCTGGTTTCGCTCGTACGCTTCCACTATATATATATATATATATATATATATATATATATATATATATATATATATATATATATATATATATATATATATATATATATATATATATATATATATATATATATATATGCGAGTAGACAGACAATATGAACAGTAATAGAGCCGAAATGGTTCATTCTCACGCTTACTGCCATATATTTATTGATATAAAACAAACGCAGTTGGTTTGCAAATGTAATGACGCGTAGTTTAAGTACAAAAAGAATATGCAGATCCCACACTCTGTGAGAATCGTTATGCGAAGAATTTTGCAGGCCGCTGCAGCTATCCAGCACCGCTTGTGGTTTCAAAATCGTTACTAGATCTAGCGACATTTTTGTGTACATCATAAAAAGATGTGTGCGTGACGGGAGCGTGTGCGTTACGAGAGCAGCGAGACGACGATAACGACGGTGGTTATTTAGTGTGACGGTGATGGCATCACGACAGATTTCCAGTACTGATTTGCGTACAAGCCATGGTCTGCTTCGTTAACCAGCATGCGTGTGCCCGGGAAACAGAATGAGTCATCGTGCAATGGCGCCAACGCGCTCGTTTTCTACCTTTGCAAAGCGTACGCGACCAGTCAGTGGTGATGAGCGCACCTCTAGGCCGCGTTATCGCTGTCTCGCGAAACGCAGGTGACCGGGACGGACTCTGCAGGTGGTGAAGCGGCCGCACACCACCCGAGAGCGATGCAAATGCGATGAGCATGCGTTACGAAGAAAGAAGTCTTACGGCCCAAAATGATGGGTAAAGTGCGGCGATATTCATTTCGGCCGCCGTTGCGTCTGACCGCTCATTAGCAGAATTCGCGCGGCTCGTCACACCACCAATTATGGCACAAGGTCGCTAAACTGGTGGCCCACCGCAATGCCACGCAACGTCAGTTTGACGTTTACGAAACAGCCCTTCCTGTGACACTCCTGACGGAATAATCCTCCGCCCAATTTGTAAGCTGACATGGTGGCTATCTTGAAACAGCCTGCTCAGTGGCTATGGTGTTGGGCTGCTGAGCACGAGGTCGCGGGATCGAATCCCGGCCATGGCGGCCGCATTTCGATGGGGGCGAAATGCGAAAACACGCGTGTACTTAGATTTAGGTGCACGTTAAAGAACCCCAGGTGGTCGAAATTTCCGGAGTCCTCCACTACGGCGTGCCTCATAATCTGAAAGTGGTTTTGGCACGTAAAACCCCATAATTTAATTTTTTTGAAACAGCCATCACCACGTATTCGCGAAATTACAGGGGCATTGCACGTACTCCTGCATCCTACCGTTCACTTCCTTTTGGAGAGCAGGGCCGCTATCTTGTACGCGGTTGAAAAGCCGACGTTCAATTTCGCCTGACGCGGTTGTCCAGGCCGCGCCGATATCGTTCTAGGCCAATCACGGGAGGCGAAACCAAACGTCGCCTTTTAGAACGCGTACAAGATAGCGGCCCAGCTCTTAGGGACCCCTTCCTGCGTTGAACGTCAGCGTCGCTCGTCGTATTCGGCATAACCGAGCGAACGAGCACTGTGAAGGATGAAAGAGCGAACGCGGAGCGCAGCAGGGGATGAAAGTCGGTGAGAGCGAAGAGAGAGCGAGGAGGAAGGTGGAAGAAAGCGGTGCAGCCGAAGCATGAGTAGGAAAGCAGAGAGGGACAGTATGGCGAAAGGATGAGGAGGAAAGCGGAGTGCCACAAGAGACGTGCTCTGCAACGGTGACCAAGCATGCGGCGAGCGCGTCCACCGATACCATGTATATGGACACAAAGCGCTGGCATGGTCTTCGGACCTAGTGCGCATTCGCTACTTCGCCTGCGCCGTCGCCGCTAGAGTATGCGCTCTGCTCGAGGCACGCGTTCCCGTGTGTACCCTTTCTTTCTGAACTGTGACCCACAGAACCGGGGAAAATACTTAGTCTGCCGCTGCTGCTAAACGAGCTGCCCTAGCAGAGGCTCAGCGCTGCCACCAAGAAGCCCCCGTAGTTCGAAACCAAATTGTTTGCCGCAGTATATAGCAAATTCTAAACAGCTGCACTCAAAATTCTCATCAGGGAGTATCGTAATCACCGGCGAATATTCTTGAAGCTTGAACGTCGCAATATAGCTGCCAAGGAGCAGGAAAAAGTATTATGCGGTAAAATCAAGATCTTTACGAAAACGAAAAATTGAATTTTGCATGACTTACGCTTTTTAGGACAAATTTTAATATACGTGCCATATCGACTACCAACAGAGCATTAACATGGCGGATTATGGCGGCCACGCAGCCGCCATTCGTGTAGAGGTTAGAGCCTGCTATCTACGTAACGTAGCTGCGGACGTGACTCGTCAATGGCTTACAGTACGGCTGTGTATCTGTCTGTGCTATGGTTATGGCAACGGCAAAGGCACGACCTAGCCGGGTAGGAGCTGTCGCGGGCCCGTAGCTGTCAACATATGAGACGCCAAGTTGGGACCCGTCGTCGGGCTGGCTTTTCGGCGAACAGCACCCGAAGATCATTTTTGTGTTCTGTTAGCAGTTTTTGTCACTGTTGCTTCGTAGCCATTTCTTGGTAAGACCACAAGCAATTAGTTAAAGACTTATGCTCTTGGTTTGGTTTTGTTTTGTCACTGTTAGCTGCATGAGCGTGTGACAGAGGGAGGCATGGCGCACCCTTACGTCACCAACACCTAGAGCCCGTTTATAACGTTCCATTTTTATTTATTGTTTGTGTCATTTTTGATATCGGAATACAATTATTTTATTGTGTCATTGCTTTTTAAAATGTTCAGTGTTTGTCATGCGCTGCGGCAAGTGGCCAATAGAGACTTTTAGCGTGTCCGGTATTCCGGCAAGCGCGGGCGGTTTGCCGGTTTAGCGGGAGCGTAAACGTGAGCGGCCAGATTAGTGGCGCCAGCTAGTGGCGCAAAGCTCAACCACACAAGCACAAAGCTAATTACTATATTCTGGTTAGCTGCTGCTGTAAATTTTCGACAGTGGCGTAATCGTGTTCACAATTATGCCGCTGCCAAACGTTTGCACCAGTAGCGAAGGAAGATATAGTGGGTTACTGCAGTTTTAACTCTTGTGTTTGTCTGGTTGAACTCTACGCTACCAGGCGGCTGCACCACTCTGGCCACTCACGTTTACTCCTCCACCCCCCCCCCCCAATCCGGTAAGCCGCCCAAACTGCTTCCGTTTACCGGAATAGCGGACAGGCTAAAAGTTTCTAATGACAGCAATAGCCGTGGCGTGGCAGCGTCCAAACTGCGAGCCACATTCGAAATAAATACGAAGTGCGACATCAAAGGGAAATGAGACGGTTGGCTAGAAAATGCGGCCTATGAAGATAAGCCGTTCGAGGAAGCCCAGGCGTTGTGTTCCTTCATGAAATAAAGATGTGTGCGGCGGCTTCATAAAAAGCGTCACGCAAGTTTTACAAAGGAAATGGCTATGTGGAAAGCCAATGGAGCGATATTTGGCGTACGGCAATAAAGCGCGCTTTCTCACCCATGTGCGTTCACCCATTGTTAACTGTGCTGCTTCGCAGAAAGGATACGAGACACGAAAGTCGGCTTAAAGGATATTTCCTGTTTCTGATGAACAACGGCCAACAGAGGGAGCTCGGTCGGGAGCCGACGTATCGAGAAGCATCGTTGTCGAAACACTATCTCCTGGCCCATGCTTTTCTTGTTTAACCATTCTTCATCACTTCGCCTCCACTTTCTTTTGATTCCTTCGTAACTATAGGCCTTGTTTGTAATGCAAATTGTAGTTGCAACAATAGGGCAAACTGCTATACTCTCTGGTTTTGTCAATTTTATTGCTGTTTCTTTTTTATGGAATCGCTACGCCAATCCAAAGATACTTTTTCTGAAGAAGAAAACAGCCTGGCTTCCACAAACAGTTGCACCGCTTCAGACACCCGCGTAATATGACCCTACATCAAATATGAAGATAGCAAGCATACATATCTTGAATTTTGTGTAACAAACACAGATACACTTGACACGGAGGCGAAACGCCTGTAACAGCTACATTCGATCACATGTTACCGCTTGCAGACATCCAGGTAGGCAGAGCAAGACAAAACAGTTCCGTAAAGAACGCTGCACAGCCTTTACCCACGCGAACTGATTGTGAGAGACGTTCTATGGACACCGGCTGCTCGGTGTCTAATTGTTGCTCTTCTTACAGATAGTGCAAGATTGCGTACAATCTACAATCTCAAGAAGCAAAGCCCGGTGGCGCACACTGCAGAAACCGAGTCTGCGGGAGACTGAGCTCAAAGGTTTCCGTCCATAAGCTCCTATTTATTAAGTCTGAGTACGAAAGCTTGCACACACACCATAAACTTCTCTCAGAAAGATATTTTACAATATTGCAGTATGCATGTTTTCCAACTCAGCTGACGATACACGCTTTGCATGTTTTAATCATGTATGGAGTCCTTGCCGTAGAACGTTTCTTCTCTCTTGATGTTCACAACAGCGCTTGCTCGACCACCATTCATTAAGGGGAAATACCTTATTACCATTGTCAGTAGCTGCCTAAGAGTAGCGAAACATCCTTTAGACAAAGCCGCCTCTACATTCAACTGGTTACCTTCTGGTTGAGTTACTCTACGTATTGCAGGAATCTTCGCTTAGTTTTCCTTGTCTGTTAAGCACAAGGTTTATAGTTTAACACATTAAACGTTATACGCTTCTACTTCCGTATTAACACCTGACATTACTCTTGCGCAATTTTACAGCTTGAAAAGTAATCAACATAACATGAAATGAAATTTTTGCATAAAGGGAAACAGTGACTTCGTGAACATCTCGGCGCAATTTGTAAACAGTGGCGCAGATGCCTGCGTGAAACTACTTGATGATACGTGTAACGAGATATGCTTCAGAGCCTGCAACACCTTTTTAAAGCATGCCGAAACAGCCAGCCAGTTTTGTTTTTTTGGCCAGTAGTTCGAAGAACCGAAACCAAAAGTGAAGTCAAGGTCTCCGAGATTGGAAGGTGCACGTTAGCCATCTGGGAGGCTCGTGCAATGCAAACCAATCCGCTAGGCGAGCTGAGACCCAAAATAGGCCACGGTTAGTATACAGGTATATGGCTCCTAAAAGGAGTCACATTGAGTAATTCTAAAGTGCGCCGCAGAGGTATATAGGAGTGTCCACTTTTTACCGCTTGCTATACTACTCTGTGTACCAGAGCTATGTACCTTGCGCAATACTGCATACTTGTCGTGCGTACAAAGTATGCGCGTAGCTGTTCCGCGGAACACTCACGTATTTCATACCTGCTACCTTGTATTCTCG
This sequence comes from Dermacentor albipictus, assembly GCF_038994185.2. Taxonomy (NCBI): domain Eukaryota; kingdom Metazoa; phylum Arthropoda; class Arachnida; order Ixodida; family Ixodidae; genus Dermacentor; species Dermacentor albipictus. The sequence goes on along the minus strand of NC_091823.1, from coordinate 139,899,505 downwards.
CTTCTCCAGCGCCCGTGTTTCAGATTTGCTGCCGGTTCCGCTTAGTTATATTTTAATCTCCGGGTTGCTGAGCGTCTATGGCAGGGACAGCAGCATGCAACTGCGCGTGCACTTAGCAAGCATTGACTGCTGACAGCGTTCGCACTTCACGTGTGGTGAAGTGATAGTGAAAGTGAAGTGAAGTGATAGCTTGAAGAAAATGTTACACCAAACAGTCTTTCAACTGGACTGTTTCGAGCTATGGATCACAGTGTACAAGCGAATGAAGTGCTTTTAGAGCCATTGAAATGTTGCAGCATAAGCAAGTGCTCATCAAACTTTCGTACGTAGCATTTCAATTGCGGTAATAAGTATTGTCTATAAATATTTCTGGAAATATTGGTTGACTCTTGCTTGACTAACACTTGATACAGTGAAGTGCTGTCTTGGTCAATGAAGCTACATGGCAATGCGGCTGCTACACAGCAAAGAGCTTGATGGTGCTGCTGACCAACAATATTCTTACTAGATTTAAAATCTTCTCATGTTCATGCCCAAATATATTTTAAGAGTTCTCGTTCTTGGGCGAGTTCAAATTTTTAATGACAATTTCCGTCTTCATATGTCATCTAACAGCCACGTGACATTTCCTATCGCACTTACGAATTCAAGAAAACTATTTCGTTATCTGATAGGACAATCGTAGGTGTAATGACACATATTACAACAAATATCAGCTGCTAGAGCGCTTCCGTTTGTTAATCTGTGCACCTTCCTATGTCCGTGTCTTAGAATGCGCAAGTCAGTCCACTACCCAAATGTACGCCCACGCAATAATGTTGAAATATAAGATGTTCCAGCTACCCACAGCGAACAAATTAATATTTGCCACTGCTTTATAATAACGAATTGACGCGGATTAGTGGTCGATGAATAATAAATGAGAGCTGAATATTTAAATTATAAACTGAGGTGTTTATGAATACTCGGCAAAATTTTAGTTAGCAAGTCCCAGTGCACCCTAGAGCACGACCGGTTCAGTAAAATTCATTCTTATCCTACAGCGCCCAGGTTTTTGTGTCTCCTAAAGATATTGGGAGATCAACAAAAAAGAGAACCACAGGAAGAGAAACACCCACTTGATTTGCTCTGCCAATACAGCCTTTCTATGTTAAGTGTTGGGGTGGCGCATCTCGATTATATGCTATTTTTTTTTGACAGAGAAATACCGTGACGGGCTGGCCAAAATAAAGTCATATGGTCTTCTTTCTCATTCAGTTTCCTTTTCCATGAGCAGGAATTCTGCCCATTGTCCCTTCGGCAATCTGCCAAGCTTCACCACAGTCCACATACGAACTCAACTTACGACATTTTCAAAATAAAATTATTGCAGAACAGCACCGGAATTTCAACAGCTTGAGGTTAGCAACGTCGAGCAATGTTTTATTATCATGCGTATTTATGGTTCTTAGCATAGAATAATATTGGTCAGGGGCTAAAAAGAGAGCCAGATTTCATTTACAGGAAAGGCAGACAGGTCAACCAAAGTCAGTTATAAGACACTGCTATAACGCAGCAGGCGAGTTACGAATAAATATTTCAAATACACGTGTTAATAAAAGGGCCTACCCTCAGACGGTGCTAACTGGCGAAATTCGGGCGCCTTTCTGAAATACGAGTAGCATTTAAAAAGGGACATGTTGCTGACTGAGTTACGCTGGTGCATTGCGGTGAAGTTCGAAAGCTGTCCGCATGTCCAAAGCTCCTGAGTATGCTAGGAGTTGGCGAAACTGAAATAATTGTACGCGTAACTTCCACAAGAACTCCATAATTTCATCTTCCGGCTAGAAAATGTCAGTTACGGTCTTCCAGACGATCAAGTGGAATAGCACTTAAGAATGACTTACAAATTAGTTGAATAAGCGAACACTGTTCCTTACGCATGAAACAAATACACAAGTGGCTTCTTATTGGGAGTACAGTGGGCCTGAAAGTGAAATGGCAAACACAATGCAACTTCGAATGAAATGTCGTAATTTCTAAACATTGTGCAACTAAAAAGAAAAACAGGCTGCGTACATTTCGGAGATATACTTTGTGCTGCTGAAATATGCGCCTTGAGGGTCTTTACTAGCCGGGTGTGTACATTCTATAGTAACAAACATTAACGTTGCGGTAACATCTGAAAGCAACTGTATCTTCCCAAAATTATTGACAGAGTATACCGCTACTGGATTCCCTAGTATATGTATGTAGCGGGTCGGGTGCGTCACCTATGCTACACTTGTTTCACAGCTCATCACTGTTTTACCAGCTAAGTATTGTCGGGATACCTGTAATGACACGTGATGCCGGAAGTAATAAGCAGTCAGTATGCCAGAAAAACGAGGACGCCTGTCTGGTGCTCAAAGTGTGTGGATACTGCTGAAGAGCCCGTCTGTATATTGCTTATTGGTTTCTGCTTGCAAACAATCACGATGCTTCCTAATGAAGAAATAGGCCGACAGTGCGAAGGCGTTCTCCTCTCTCAGCAGCGGTATACCGTGCCGCAATGCAGCTGAGTTGTAGGAAGAAATTCGCTTGCAAAATTATATAAAGTTTTTCGTTGGCTTCCTCCCACTTCTCAACAGTTTGACGGTTTAGACCAGTGCAAGAGAGAAATACTCGCCCTACAGCATGTGTAGCGCAAATAGTTTTTCCCCTAGCCGGCCTGAGAATCGCCAATGAATCTCGACCACTTATTTAACCTGTTATGGGCCCTTCTGCGTAATCCTTTAACTGAGTTACGCAAGCAACATCAGACAAACTATATTCTTCGAACGCCGGTTCTTTATCTATCTATCTATCTATCTATCTATCTATCTATCTATCTATCTATCTATCTATCTATCTATCTATCTATCTATCTATCTATCTATCTATCTATCTATCTATCTATCTATCTATCTATCTATCTATCTATCTATCTATCTATCTATCTATCTATCTATCTATCTATCTATCTATCTATCTATCTATCTATCTATCTATCTATCTATCTATCTATCTATCTATCTATCTATCTATCTATCTATCTATCTATCTATCTATCTATCTATCTATCTATCTATCTATCTATCTATCTAGTCTACATGAGACAGTGACACAACAATGGCTGGCAAAGCTTGAAGACGAGTGTTTTTATTACGAAAATTACAAGTTCTGTAAAGCATTCCTGTGGTAGTTTGGGAGAGTATTCTTTCTTTATTTATTTACTCACATTACCTTACAGGCCCATGGAAGGGCATTGAGTAAGGGGCAACAGTAATTACATAAAAAAATTAACAAAGTGCAACATCGTTATACTATATTAACAATCAACGAATTCAGATTATCACGAAATATTTCACAATTAGAGATGGATGCAATGTGATCTGGAAGATCGTTCCAATGTGCAATAGCTGTAGGTAGTGGTGATGAGTTAAATGCCTGCGTTCGGCCATGAATGCGCATGCAACTAAGTGCGTTGCGAATGCGTTGAGATGTGCGCACAGGAGCATGAAACGGCAAACAGTGAAAGTTATTACTCTAATTGTACCTGTGAAACAGACATAAAAGAGCAATGACGCGGCGATCTTCTAATGACTGAAATGCAAGTTCTTGATTTATTAGGGTAATGCTCAAATGATAGTCGTAGTTGCCAGAGATAAAAGTGGCTGCCCTATTCTGAACTGCTTCCAACATACGGATTAGATAATCTTGATATGGTGATCATATGAATGAAGCGTATTCTAGTTGTGGGTGAACATAAGTAACATATGCAAATTTTTGTACATTAGAAAACGCGTTACGGAAGTTTCTACGCATATTAATTGGAACACTTATGCATTACGACATTTCTATGAAGGGTATCTCAAATGCGCGTCTTGCTCCTAGGTTCTCTGCTCCTCAAACACTCCGCTTAATATGAGCCTTTGCCAATTCGGTGTTGTCGTCGAAATTTAAATCTGAACGCCGCAAGCACACCTTCTTTACTTTGGGAGTCATTACAGTATTGCAAGTTAATGGTGGTTTGGTCCGCCGGCCTTGACTGAAATGGCGTAAAGCACCATGGGTCATCGTCCAAGAGAGCAATATTTGCATTTGCAAGCCAAAATATGAAAAGAGAAGTATACAATGTGCAGTAAAAAAAAACAAGTTTAAACTATACTCCTTAAGTTATGAAGAATAATTGTTCTAAAATTTTCTATGTAGCGTTAATAAATAAGAAATGGGACTTTGCATTTCAGAGATCGTCTATAAAAATTAGATGCTGGTTTTTATTTTCTTTTCGTAGCTTAAGAAAAATAAATATATGAATGCATTTACAAAAAACATGCTCACGGAACGAAATTGCAAATGAATGCATTTCATTTGTGACTAAGAAGAAGGACGAACTCCGCGAGCCCAGGTTCATAACGTGTGCAAGAAAGAAGAAGCTGCGTTTTATTTTTTATCGCATCCGCCAACGCTTCTTAGCTCAACTATGGGTGAGATAAGTCTTTTCTACGTTCTTGCGTTTTCAGAGTAGCATCCACTTTAAGAAACGTTCAACAGAAGCATACAGGAAACAGGACAGTGTCCCGTGTCCCTTATTGACAATTAGATCTCTCTGCTCCATAAGCCTTCTTCGTGTGTGCAAGTGCTATGGCGAGGTGGGAGCAAAATCTGCCGGAGTTTCTCCATGAGAAATGAAAAAAATACCCAGTTAGAAGTTCTGGCAACGGCAACCCTTGACACACACGCGAGACGCGGAGGGAAGTCGGACGGTACAGCCATTTCCGTGTGCCTTCTCGCGTCGCGATGTTTGCCTCAAGCATTGCCGATTCCACGCCGCATCACTAGATAGCTCCCGAGTCTACGCTGCTTGCATGCACTATACATGCAGGCGTGCCGCAGTGACTCATGTAGCCACTCGCGTCACATCAGAGCAGCAACAATCACTGTTGATGAATAAGACCCTATTTTGCTCTCACCCTTTGTCAACGTTCTACCTTTTGACTTCTCTGTAGCATGACGAAGATCCTATTAAAAGGACTACTAACAATGCTGTGGACTACATAGGGATGAATAATAATGAACTAAGAAATTATAATTTGTTTGGGCGCAGGAATATTTACGCAGAAATGGAAGGCCCACGAGAAAACACTGTGCTAGATGCAGCTTCTAGTGTGCTTTCAATGTGCGTGTCGTGGTTCTTGGACTACCATAAATTTGAGGATGACCTAGCAGCAAGTCCACATAACTATCTTCATTTAACTTGTGTTGCTGCCCTTTTACCGCATTTTTGTGCTCTAGCTTGAACGAATACATCCGACAAGTTTGCTTCGTTAAAGCACCTAATGCACCTTTTGAAAACGGTTACCGTGAGTCCTAATGAGTATTGAATGGCAATCTTGAACGTTGAGTATAACTCAATGCAGGGTTTTCATGATCACTTCTGTGTTGTTCCGCAGAAAAGTCGTAAATGTTTATTAATCCAACGGTGGTTACGATATCGCTTGACCCGACCGTGCTGCAAATGCGCCATTAGGCGTAAGCGCAAGTGACGTAAAACTTTGGCTTGCATTTGCAGAACTCAACTTGTCCTCTTCGACGCAAGGTAAGATTTATTTATTCCTCTAATGTACTCTTCAATAAATAAACAGCATATTCATACGTGCATTCATTACTGCACACAGAAATTGGCAGCGCAGCTATCGGTGAGGTTTTGTAACAATCCACGAGGAAGGAATAAACGAGTTAGCCGCAGGATGTCGCAGTTATCACCTCGAACGAAGTGTTTTTCCATTATCGTAATTATCGGTAGACATGTAAATGGTTCATTTTGTTGTTTGTAAGGACTCTCGTTTCTTCCTTTTTTAGCATTACTATGTTGTTCACAACATTGTTTATGTGTTTGTTTATTTCCTTGTTTTCGAGTGCGATTTACGGTTGTTGAATTATTTTAGACTACTAATGCTATTCTTGTTTTGGGTATCGATTCACCGGCTTTTCTCCTTACATTTCTTAGTTACCCTCACTCCTATGCTTTAAAAGCACTGCGGTGCATTCTCATGGATGGATGGATGGATGAGTGGATAGATAGATAGATAGATAGATAGATAGATAGATAGATAGATAGATAGATAGATAGATAGATACATAGATAGATAGATAATAGATAGATATATAATAGATAGATAGATAGATAGATAGATAGATAGATAGATAGATAGATAGATAGATAGATAGATAGATAGATAGATAGATAGATAGATAGATAGATAGATAGATAGATAGATAGAGGTAGAGGTAGAGTACTGGTGACAGAAATCAAGTAAGGCGTGCCTTCGTGACCGGGGACGTACTTGAATTTCACGGTTTAGCCGCAAATTGTGTCCGTTGACCTGAAATCCTCGATTACTAAACCTGTGTTTGCGATGACATTGACACTTTAGACGCTTGCGAGCACTAATATACATCCCTTTAGCTTGACTTGCTATTTGCCTTTAGTGTACTTTTAGTGAGCCGACGCGTTAGCTGGCTGCGCTACAAATGCACTGGGTAGGTGCCGCACTTCAATGAACCCCTTGCCAACTTAGGTCTCTGGCTATGTGCCACTTTGTGCGCGGCAAGCGAGGACGGCACGCGCGGACTTTTCAGCAGTGCCACTAGACGACGCAGCGTGTTCAGAAAGACGCGCTAGAGAAAAGTCCGGTTACCACATGACGCGTTTGTCAGCGTTCGCACCATGGAGGAAGGGAAAAGATAGGAGGGAGCATTACGTCGCGCCGCCAGCCTTGGCGAGCGAATGCTCCCTGCGGCCCATGCATTTGTTTAGTGGTGGCCTAACACGTGACCTGTTGTGTCGAAATCACAGAGCAAGAATCGAGATTTTGTGAGACGTTTGGTTGCCGCGCCATGCCAAGAAGTTTTTTTTTTTCGGTATGCGCTTGTTCGGCTGCCCTTCAATGGCTCTGCCTGCAGAGCGGCAACACTAAAACCAGCCACTCGCTTTGACATGCGATCAAGAGTTGGACCAACAGGCTTGGCGTCAATCGCATTGAGGTATGCTCTCTCCTATTATTTCGGTCCCCCCTGGTTCGCACGCATCTGCGCGCCATGCATTTTGGAGGCTACGTGTCAGCTTCGCGGCAGCGGGGCTGGCTGGTGCCGAGGGTTCTTATAGGGACGCACTAAAGAGCGGTCCCGCTGCCGTACACGTCTGACATGTAACTTGTTTCGACGGTGGCAGTCCATCGTGTAGCTATATCGATTCACCGCTAACGCATTACTGTCGACAGTCATCGTGACATAGGTTCTGCTTCAATTGCTATCTAATGGAGGCAACAATTGTGCGCCCTGTTTTGCAGGTGACTCGTCGAAAATGAACAGCAGCACCGGGAGTAAGTGGCGGCTTATTGACATCAAAACCGCCAGTCTTTCAGAGTTAATCGTTGTCCGTACATGAATAAGTATGAGAACGACATTTATGTTCCACAAAGTGGCCTTTTGCCCATTGCTGATGTACTACAGCTCGCGTCGAGGCAGCTTATAGTGTTCGGGAGTATGGCATTGCAGTTTGCTTTCCCACCTTCTAGCAGGCGCTCCGTTGAGACAAAGCGCATGTATTGCATCTGGACTTACGCTACCAAAAGTGTAGGGCATGCCTGATCTTGCGCCTCTTTTGTGCCGCAAAAGACAGCCTTGTGGACGGAGAACAGCTTTCACGAGGGAATGCTGCCCTGATCGCGTCACCGGATTCAGACCTAGTCTTGACGCATATGTGAGCAGCTTTTTACCTGACAAGGCACCAGCGTAGTACAGAACGCTATAGACAAGTTTCACGCCTGTAAGCAAGACACCTATGACGGCGCTACTGTACGGACGCATGGGCGGAATAAAAGAAAAACGCTTTTTGCGATTTGCCATCGAACCAGTTCAATCCATAGCTTGAGGAATCAGCACCTTAGAGTTTCTTTCACAGCGAAGCTGTTTACCTCTATCCGCTGTATGCATCCCCCGCATGTGTTCCCCAGGGGCGTACCCTAGCCGGCGTAGGTCCTTATAACGGCGCGCGGACAGGTATGCGTGGGCCGATCCTAGAGATTGCGCAATACCGGGCCGATGCGCGGTGGAAGTGAAGCAGGCATGAAGTATTCCGTCAACTTCCAAAAATAGGTGCAATATCTTGGGTCCAAATAGAACCATATAAATTAGGCGTTAAACGGCAGAAGAAGGGGAGGCGAAGGGTCGATTTTGTTAATGATAACCACATAAAGCCAGCAGACCATAAAACCAAGGAAGACATCGGGGAAATTAGCTGTAGTTGGAATTGAAATTTAGAAAATAACGAAGAAAACAAAGGTGGACGAAAAGATAACTTGTTGCCGGTGGGAACCGAACCCGCAACCTCCGCATTAAGCGTGGGTTGCACTACCAATTGTGCAGCAGTGACGGCTATGAATCCGTCAGCTAGAGCACACTTACGAAAATTGCATTTTTCAAGTTTTAACGTTTCGGGGGCCGTGGCACGGCCATCGTTAGAATGTTGACATTTATTCTGACGAAGGCCTTGCCACGGCTGAAACGTTAAAGCAATAAAAATGCAGTTTTCGTAAGTGTGCTCCTTGGTTTCTTCAAATATATATATATATATATATATATATATATATATATATATATATATATATATATATATATATATATATATATATATATATCATAGGAAGTGCACTTAGTGTACCAAGTTTGCCTCCATGCGCTCTGTTTGTTTTAGATCCTGTTTGACGAATAATGAGGAGGGGAAAGAGTGTGGCAACGGTGCTTGTGCAAGTGGCTTGGGCTTCTGTGGTTACAACGTCACGTGCATCGGAGGTACCGGCGCCGCTGCAGCAGCGATTGCGGCGCATGCATGGGAGGCGCGCTGGCCGCAGTAGCGCTTGTGTTGGCGTAGTGTGGTGCTGTGTTTAAAAAAAAAATGTATGATTTCCTAATGTATGCAGCCCGTGTATGCAGCCCACATATGGAGCCTTAACAGCTTCGCTGGTAATGCGTCCCCATATGAATGTTGTGGCCCCACGAATTCTTTCCTGCACGATGATAGAACGCCAGCAGTAGAATCACATGGGCCTGCCAGAAAGAACAGGTTAGCGGTGTACAACGCCATATAGTTTCATACAATCACTGGAGGCAACTGTGGCGCTAGACTCTACGAGGAGCTGCAGGTAGTGCGGTTTGGCCAGCATGGGAATGATGGTCAATACATGAATTTGCATGAATACCCGCCATGGTTGCTTAGTGGCTATGGTGTTAGGCTGCTGAGCACAATGTAGCCGGGTCGAATCCCGGCCACGGCGGCCGCATTTCGATGGGGGCGAAATGCGAAAACACCCATGTACTTAGATTTAGGTGCACGTTAAAGAACCCCAGGTGGTCGAAATTTCCGGAGTCCTCGACTACGGCATGCCTCATAATCAGAAAGTGAGTTTGGCACGTAAAACCCCATAATTTAATTTAATTTGCATGAATCTCGTCCTTCTAGCTTTAAACGTCTTCGTGGCTTTGCAAACTGATAGCTCTTTAAGAAATTACAGCTGTGTAAATAACTAAATACGCATTCCTAAAATTGCCTGAGGGCAGCACTCGAGCGCAGGACCTCTAGCAAAGAAGCCCGATTCTCAAACCGTTATTCCACGGACGAATGGACAAGCGGAACCGCTGCAATTAACAACTATCATGCGTGTTCGCAGAGTCTTATTGCCTTTTGCAATAAACGAAAAGATATAGATTGCTTTGAAATTTAGGTCAATGAAGGCAGATAAAACGTAATAAACGAGACAAGAAAGTCTGAAGCGACAAGCCCGGTCAGACAAATGAATGTACTAACCACCATTCCCATGGTGGATGTACAATCGCAGCGCCGGAGTTCCCTCTAGTGATTATTGTAGGAAATTCCATGGGCAACATTAGGCAGCTGTATTTATGACGTCATGACCTGAAGCAGATCAATAGGGTAGGAGCTCACGCGTTCTTGAAAATGCGAACGGTTACGAACAAAGCTTGACCGAAGGCGTCGGCTGTTACCAAGCTTTGATACAGGTGCGTGTATCTTGTCCCACAATTTTTTGTTAAATTTCGCTCCTGTCATGTGCCGGACGGCTTGTTAATTGCACATACTAATGCCGATGATAATTTATTGGCATTGCCTTTAAAACGGGGCGGTGACATATACTCACATAGCCTACTTGAAGAAATGACCGCTACGAAGACGCGGATTGAAAAAAGGAACATGTACGACGGACAACGCGCTACTTCCAACTGTTCGATGTAGGCAGTTGTCCGTCGTACATGTTCCTCCTTTAGTCCGCGTCTTCGTAGCGCTCATTTCATCAAGGATGCAAAACCAACTCGCCCAAATCATGCTTCTGCTGCTTCAGATCCCATAGCCTGCTCGAGCTAATCAGGTATGCTAAACATGCTTTTCGTTCTAGCATTTCATCTACATTTCCATAAACTTTTTTCTCTTCCTTAACCTTTTATATGTACCTCGTACTTTTACCTATGCCTGTAACGAATCCAGTACTACCAATCTCTTCCTTGCTTTTTTTTCAGCAATACTTTAAACGCAGCTTCATTATCTCGAGCGCTGACTCGTTAAGACTTCCATCCACTTTAAATCCCAGCGCTTCTGGAAGGTGGGCGTTACCTACCGGTGTCGCTGAGTGCTAACCTTTGCATTCCGTCAGGATGTGCTGAGCTGTGTCTGGCTTTTCGCTGCAGACACAGGCCTCATCCTGTTGGATGTTTGGTCCGGTATGTTTTTGTTCACGCTCAAACTGCCATAGTGTCTCCTGGGCTGGTATTTTGCACTTTGTCGAATTCGCCATATTATCTAGTTCACCATCTTATCAGCTCTATTTGTTCCTGAGGGCTACAGGGCCCCTCTGATTGGCTTTTATGTCACCATTCCAGAATTTCACAATTTGGAGAAATTTGACTTGGTCCAGCATCGCACCCCTGGCCGGCGCTGGTTTCTATGCTCGGCTAACTTGCACAGTTCTTTCGTTGTCACTTTACACCGCTTCCCGAGCCCTTATCAGCATTATTTCAACTTCTGCGACTATTTTAGGCCCTCTACCCTCTTCTGCTGTCGGATAACTAGCGGCGAGAAGTGACACTCTCACACTATCGCTGGTAACGAATGTTCAAGTTCAAAATTTGCCGTCCGCGTTTGATATGTCAAAAGATCGTGGATTTGAGAATATCGGATGCCGTCCAAAGTTACAGACGCGGTGACTAGGTGGCTGTGGCACATGCTGCTGAGCACAAGATTGTCCGTTTGATACGTTGCTGCAATGCCTGCAAGGGTACGATAGCGTGTAAGCGCAAAACGCTCGTGTGCCATAATATTAGGGTTTTGTTGAACCTAGGCACACGGAACTAACGGGACTCATCCACATGGCGTCTCTCATAGGCTCTGTTTTGCTGTGGTATACGATAAAGCCCATCAATGCACAGTTGAATCAATTCGGCGTCCTTTTTCCACAGGTACGCCGGTCACAAGCGGAATAAGTAAGTATTTCCTCTCAAGGAACTCCAAGCCGAATCTACCCAGCCTTGTTATGTGATGGCGCACTCAAGTGCCGACAAGACGTCGTGATATCGCCGTACATTGGGCAAACTTAAAAGGCGAAACACACAATATATACTTACAGTCACTCCTCCACCTTGCAGGTGACGCACAAATTCACAAAGTAAATATGACTACGAGTTCCATGATTGGATGACAATCTGGAAAGTGAAAAAACTCCAGTTTACAGCCAAAGTGCCACTGGCAGTGGTACAGGAGAGAACTTTAATTCACATACATAGCAAAGACACATCGAATTATGTAAAGAAGAGTAGGTATAAGCGAATGAGTCGTTGAGAATAAAGTGCTAGCGGGAAGTTAAGGTATGTCGGCTTAAAGGTACTTGATGGTAGCGGGTTAAATGAAAGGTTGGGGTGATATGGAGCTTTGTCTTAGCCTCTCTGCATGAAGTGGCTGCTCAGGAGCCGAGGTATACGTTTTGTCGTAGAGAGACCGCTGAACACGCATGCAGAAATGTACACATAGTTTGCACGTTGTCCGTTTACGCACACCTAAAGTGTTTTCTGCAAAATTAGTTCTATCGCGTTCAGTGCGAGCTACAGTGCAAAAGCGCGTGGCTAATGGTCACGCGTTGTAGCTCATACTGCACGCGGTAGTAGGAGATAAATCTGACGCTATATTGCCTACCGCAGGTCACAATGTAATCGTGGGCATGCTCACGCATACAGGATAATATTTTAGCAGGTTGCGCACTCGTAGTAATAGAGACTTTTAGCGTGTCCGCTATTCCGGCAAACCGGGGTGGTTTGGGCGGATTACCGGATGGTCGGGGGCGTAAACGTGAGCGGCCGGAGTAGTGCAGCCGCCTGGTGTTGTAGAGCTCAATCAGACAAGCACAGAGCTAAAATTGCAGTAACCTACTTTATTCTGCTTCGCTGCTGGTGAAAATTTTTGGCAGCGCCGTAATTGTCTTCACAATTACGCTGCTGTCGAAAACGTACACCCCAGTTAAGAAGAATATAGTAATTGGCTCTGTGTTTAAGTGGTTGAGCTTTGCACCACCAGCTGGCGCCACCAATCTGGCCGCTCACGTTTACGCCCCCGACCTTCCGGTAATCCGCCCAAACCGCCCCAGTTTGCCGGAATAGCGGACACGCTAAATGTCTCTAATGTGTGCCTCACGCTTACCGGCACCCACTCACGCATGCAATCACGTCAACTCCCACACGCTCACGGTCACCCAAGTGGATACTTACGGTGCTCAAAAATCACCACAGCTGACTTTCTTCCGTACTCGCGTCAAGTGGCACACACTCCTGTTCCCACTCACGCTCGCTCACACTGTCCGTCACTCGCCAATGGTCTGTCTCAAGCCTCTGAAACGAGCGTGGAGTGGGAGGATGAGTCGGTGAAGTCTGGGTGAGTGAGTACGCCGACCGACGGTGGGCCCGGAAGCTGCAGTCACGGCGGTTCAGTCGCTATGAGTACGATGGGCATTTGATCAATTTGCCCATAAAGTTAGTCCTTTTCGCTTAAGTCTAGTTTGTGATACTATAAATTGAGCGAATTCAACAAATACTGCGTCATATAATGCAACAAGTGGCATTATTTAAGTACGTTACTTTATTGCCTTCATGCGATTAAAGAATGCGGTTAATTGGAAATGTAAGCCACAAAAAGCGGCTAAATGAAACAACAGTGTACGAAGCATCAAAATTGTAGATTATACAGACTTATAATAATAATAATAATAATAATAATAATAATAATAATAATAATAATAATAATAATAATAATAATAATAATAATAATAATAATAATAATTTCCCATCAATACAGGGGTTGATGGAAGGTGTGAGATTAAATGCGACGAACGCTTGCCAAAGGTCTCACGCCTATTACCGCAGGAAACAGTAGGGAACATCATACATTTATGTTCATATTTACAGATAAGTTATCCCCGAGTGAAACAATTATTGAAATCCCTTTAGAAGCGTTTCATTTTGCATCATACATGTTATACAAACCTTAAAAGAACATACATGTTGAGTTCGGAAGCCTTCCACAAGAGGTAAAATAAAAATAGGTATGAGAAATGATCACACTTTACGATGGAACAAACTCTGCAAATATATTGGGAATTGTAGCATGCCTGCTAATGTACAGGGACATCGTCGATGGGCGACGTTCTATCATTCCCATAGTGGCAGAACGATGGCCAGCGCAAGGCTTACTTCTACACCCTAAGCAAGTTTTTACTCCAATTGGCGCGTATCTTGTCTTCAAGCCGTGATCGTAATCTATCTTGCATGTATATTCTTTAACGCTGCCCGCCTGGTATATCGAGGTCACGAACGGGATGCGCGTATCGAGGTGACAGAGCTTTCTTGACAGGAAATCAGCGAGTGCAGATATTTGAAGAAAGGAAACGCAAGCAAGACAGACACAATAATTGTTTGGGGCGAGATACAGCCGCAAACGGCGTAAACATTGCTTTTAGGGTGTAATAAATCTAGTAAAAAAAGGTAAAGCACACGCCGCGCTGCCGTGTCAGTCTTTCACGCTCTTTCATGTAGGCGAGGCCATTCAACCCAGCAAGACGCTCGCTCGTCCGATCCGTTAATGGGAGTCTCGTGGCCAAATTGGGCCTCGCAATCCGACTGAGACCATGTTATTAGGACCATGGAAAAAGCCCGAGATGTCTGCAATGTCTTTCGAAACTGAACGTGTGATAATGACGGACGTTAAGATATAAAATCAACGACGGACGTTAAACTGGGAACTCAATGAGCTTGAAAAAAAAAAGAAGACCGCCTTTAATCTCACGCGAGTCATTGGTCAGAGCCCAGAGAATGTAAAATAGAAAGAAGGAAGGCTAACGAAAATAAAGCATGAAAGGAAACACTTTTTTCTTCTCTCAGTTTCTATTTTGTCAGCAATTCTTGCTCGAATATTTTTTTTTTACCGTTGCAGCTCTGTTAAGACAGTGTTTATATATACGAGGGCATTCAATGTTAGAGGTCATTCTCTGCCGCTACCAGGGCTTTTTAAGTGTCGGCGAGTATTCCGCGGAGGAAAATGGGCCGATCCTGAAGGCGATATAATTATTATTGTGTCAATTTCGGATGGACTGTGCCTTCTTTGAAAACGTTACTGTCACATGGGCATGGTGCGAGTGGTCACGCGCTTACATTGCTATTTTTTGTTTATTTTGTTCACAGCAGCTTTAGAGCATATTGCCATTGAAGCCGTAGATAATAATTTTGCCGATTCATAAAACTTAACGAAACAATCAAAAGTATGCCCAACATACGGAAGGTGACTGCGAGCCGATAATTGTTGCTTGAGTAATGGTATCTCGTACCCGGATGCTTTTTAGAGCATGGCTTGTGTTAGCTGGGACACACTGCAATTTATATGCAGCCCCGCGCAACTTTTACACATGTAACGTTTATGCAAACGTCTGCATCAAAGGTTCGCGTACACCGAGTCCAACAGTGCATGGGATGCGAAAAATTTCCGTCAATACATTATTTCAGAAAAAAAAAAAGTGACAGTTTCATATGCCAGGACATAATGGAGTGTTGGCGATCAAAGCTTTTAAAGGGCTGCTATTGGGCAAGAAATGATATTATGCAGAATAATTGCCTTTTAAATTATGCACCGACCAGACATTCCTCAATTTTCGCTGGACATTGCGCTCAGACAATTCTAGAAGTACGCTTGGTATTTTTTATTATGTCTTCTGCATTGTACCAGAATGGCATGATGCTGCGTGCTAAAGGTTTAATACCAACACCAAAATATAGGCAGAAAGGATGGGACCGAACACGTAAATGCAGTCAACTCAGCATCCTACTGTGCCGTGTTTTGAACAGCTGTACATTCAGCTTTATTCTTTTACCGGGTATGCAGACGGTGCAATTTGGCCAATATGAACCTGAAAAAAATGCAAACGAGGAAGAATTAAAAAAAAAAAAATTTTTGCGAATTTCCATTTTACAGGCCGACAACAGAACGAGTAAGTAATTTGCACTGGAATTTCTATTGTCGTTATGGGCACACGCTGTAATTAACAACTAGGGCACGTACTGACACAACTGGTCTTACGCGAGTACTGTTCGTAAGAGCAAATACTAGACAATCGTCATCTTGAACCTGCGTTTACGAAGGGCTCTAGTAAAGCAGATTTTTTTTTACTACGGGCCACGGGTCTTGTACCGACGGTTTGAATAAATTTGTAAAAAATGCACAGCAAGGTATTTTCTCGTATCCGTGTCGTGGTTGTCATGGTTGAACACTGGGCACAGGGTTGGCATCCCCTCCTCTTCCCATGCGCATAACGCAAGTTATAGTCGGTCGTATACAGCAAGCTTTGAAATATAACTTCGGGAATTGCGGTGCGTTTTATTCGGAGGTTCATGCATCGTTGAAGTGTTCTCGACCGGTCTATTAAAACACAATGCGACTGATGTTTGCGAAATACCGTCATTTTTCAAGCATGTCCACACCGCGGGTCTGCATGTGTCGCGTAATATGACTCTGCGATCTAAAATACTCCGACGAGTGCCATTACGCTAGTACAACGCGTGGTCCGTTTCATGTGAACGTGTCGTTGTTGCGCGTGAAACTAGCTCGAAGTAGGCTGGGCGAATCTTACATTCACTTGCGATGTGGACCTTCTTAATCGGTGAATTATTTAGATGTAAGCGACACGCGAAATTCATGACGCCACATGCAGTGAGCGGCTGCAGACACCACAAATACAGTGGCGTATTTAAACGGTGAGACTGACATCGTTCAGTGTGTCAGAATTGATGTGTAAAGGTTTACCAGGAAATATTTCACTCTTGCATTCGTTCGTATTATAGAAAGGGGCATTGCTATATTCCGTGCAACAGTGCGCGAGAAATGGACGTACGCAGAGAGGTTAGCTAAGAGAATGTTTTCTTCCTGCTCGTTCTTTCCAGTTAATTCGCGCAATTTTAAAGAGGAAGGAAACTGCGCCAACGCGCCCAGATTTTAATCCTATCAGGATTACTGCTACAACCGTCGATGTGCTAAGAAGTAAATTGTGTCGAAGAAGTAACTTCACACGCCAACTCTTGATACATCCTCATTTAGTGGCTATTTTCTATATTTATGCAAATAGGTTCATCTTATCTGCATACTCTCCCGCCATCGTCTTGTCTCCCAGTCTTGTTACACCAATCCCCCTTCCCCTGCTTACTACCGCTCTGGTGTCAGCACGTTGCCCTAAACACCGTGCGATCAGTAGCAATTTCTTTTCCTGCGCTTTGCATAGATAATTAAAAACAACCAGTTATTAGTACTACACTTGCTGGTTGCGTGACTCATTCGCTGATCTGCCCTTATTGCTCCTAAGTGACACCGGCAACACCGCCTGCTGGTTCTGCCTCTCGACGGCTTGCACACTGTTCATGGTCACCGTGGTTCTCACGGCGCTTCTGCTGCTGAATTCCGGTGAGTGCTGTTGGAAAGTCTAATTTTTACTCTACGCATATTTGTTCAGAGTTTTCGTTGCTTGTCTCGTTTTATCATTGGCCCACGGGAACACAGCTCACACATGCATTTCCCGGGTGCCATGTTGAAAATACGCATAGGTGTATGTCAACCTCGTGAGTGAAATACAGTAAGAAAAAAAAAGAAATTTGAATCTCTCCCGCAGCGTACCGACGGCAGAGAGTAGGTGTTTTGAGGGCTGTAACAGCCCCCTCTACCCCTTCTCCTTCAGTATTAACGAAGTCAGCCCTTTCGTTTCCACGGAACGGACCACGGAGGCTAAGCAACAATGTGGCGAGTCGGGCTATTTGGTTGATGGACGTAATGAATGGACAAACACTAAGGTTAATCAAGCGGCAAGCAGCTACGAAGGCTTCCGTTGAAATTTTCAAGCCAACTTGGAAGAAGAAATAACTTTTTACATGGTATATGCAATACCGAATAAGACGCGCACAAGCTAGAGTTTGATGGGTGGTTAGGCGTCAATTCTAAATCGCGAAAGACAAAACAAAAAAGTATTTCAAGTTTTGGAGCGTGGTACAGACTTTTGAGAATCTTATGTAGCATGGAGCAACCCAGAATAGTCCTAGTAACAGTGGCTGTCTCAAATTTCGGCTGTAAATTGCAGGGAAGCATGATTATGATTCGAAGCTGTTGGGAAACTATTCAGATAACTGTACAAGTGGAACATTATTACTGGAATATAGGTATGCTTGGTGCTACTTTATATACAGGCTTGTAAACACACTGATAAATTCCTGCCAAATTTTTATATCCTAATTTGAATCGTTTTATATCCGATTAGAATCGCTGGGTGATTCAGATGGCGCCAGAGCCGCTCGCGTAGTCTGTACGGAAGCAAAGTGCTGCATAAGCGGAGGTCTGTCTTCAGTGGCTGCGGTGAACCACGCCCACGCGTCACCCGCGCGCTGCGAATCGCGATCTCCCGGTTATCCAGACCGCCACGCCGAATGATTGTGCGCACCGGCTACCATACCGCGAAATGTAAACGTGATACAGCTGCGCTCCAGTATCGTAATCGTCGGGGAGTTTTGTTTTTATTAATAAGCGATCGCCGCTGATCGAGAAATGAAGCGATAGGAAGAAGGGCAGGAGACCGCGGTATCTTTCGATATCGAACTGTTCTATTGGGGGCGTTTCCAGCGCTCGTTCCGCTCGGACGTGTTTTTCCGTAGCTCCGGATTTTCGCCCCGTTTGGTGGTTTCTTTCCCCCGCTACTGGAACTCTGTTGTTTATGGACCACTTTGGCGGTTCGTAATTACTACTGGCGCCTATCTACAAGGTACGTCGTCATCTACACCCTCCTGCTGCGCTGTTGAGCCCGAGTTCTTGTGCGGCTTCGCGAGTGCGAGTGCCCCCGCGGCACTCGCCGTGCCGGCGCGGAGCATCCAAGCTGCTGTCCGCTGCGTCGAGGGAGCGGAACATTACCGATGCAACTGCCATCCAAGCCAGGAACGTCTCCTCCGTGGAGACAAGTGCTACGGGTGAAGGCGGCACCCTGAGCATGGATACCACCAACATGGAGCAGACCAGCCCTGCTGTCGTGGCGCACACCTCAGCCAAGAGGACGAAGGAAGCTACTGGCCTTCCATCGGATGAAAATGTAGCTCCAGCAGCCCCGAAAAGACCTCGCTCATCACAAGGCCTGCCTGCACGACCGACACGCACGTCTCCGGAGTCGCCAACGACATCGTAGTACAAAGTGGTTATCAAGCCTCGTGCTAGATATGACATGTCCACTCTGCACAACCGTATCATTCAAGCGGCCCTGGACGCCTGCCTCGAGACCTCCCGATTTCAAGGTTTTGCTCTACACAAACCCAGTAATACGGTCTCAGTATGGGTGTCTGCTATAGCACTAGTTTATAAACTCGAAGAACTGCAACAAATACAAGTCTCGGAAGGGTGTGTTCTTCCAGTCCAGGCATACCTCGTCAGTGGTACAGATTTAAGATGCTACGTGGTTAATGGCGTTGGCCTTGACGAAGAACCCGAGAGGCTCCTGCAGGAACTATCGTGTCCCACACACAAGGTCGTGGCTGCTCGCTACCTAGGCAGCGGTCGTACGTCCCTAATCACGGTTCAAGGTCCTAATTCCCCACCTGAACGTATCCTATATTACGGCTGCGTACTGCGCCCGCGTCCGTTCAAGCCTTCCGTTGCGTACTGCTACTCTTGCTTTAGACAGGGACACATGAAATCATCCTGCTCCTACCCACCTAAGGACGACACCATGGAACCTGAACCATCGGCATCGTTTAGATGCGGCCTATGCCAAACAAACGATCATGACATCACTTCCACGACCTGTCCTACGAAGTTGAAGGCCACTAAGAAGGCTCGACAACGCCATTCTCGACAGCCAGCACGGACCCCTCGAGATTCATCAATGAAACAAGTCCCTGTGTACAATCGTTACGCCGTTCTGGCCTCGCTGGAAGAGGATGCTAGCCAGGTGACAAAAGCAAGTACAGAGACAAGTGATGCTGCCACTCATACCTATAGCGCAGCTGTTCGGTCGTCCACTTCACGACCGCAACGGGCATCACAATCGATAGAAGACACGCCGCTTCCTTTGGCAGACGAAGAGTTCGAGATCGACGCTCGCCTCGCCAACCTTGAAAGGGAGATCCAGCGTCTTAAGGAACGCCATGTAGTGCTCCGGCGACGTCATGGCGGAGTGCGGCCGTCGCATTCGCCGTCGCCGTCTAGTCCTGCTCATATGGCTAACCCGGCATCTGTGTCGAAGCCTCTTTCACCCCAAGAACTCCTGCGCTTCGTTGCGCAACAGCTCCAGCATCTCACCTCTGTTCTACTAGCCAATCTTAATCTATGATGGCTGCTACGTCTTCAAGTGTGCCAGAAGGTATCTTACAGTGGAACTGTCGCGGCATCGCCGGGAAGGTTGGAGAGCTGCGTCAGCGTCTCAGATATGGGAAGCTGCGTGCTTGGGCTCTACTGCTTCAAGAATCCAACAACCTGCCACCCATCCCAGGATTTGTGGCATACTCATCGCCTTCGATGTTGGATCGTAGGAGTGCTACGCCCGATGTCCCTCTAGGAAAGGTTGCAGCGTATGTAAGATGCACTCTTCATCAGACTCGTGTTGATCTTTCACGGTGGTGTACTCTATGGCAAGAAGTCGTGGCCGTATTTGTTCGTCTCCAACGCACGGACGTTATCATCGTTTCATACTATGCCCGCCCTTACAGCGGTCGTGCGGCTCGGTTGTGTCTCGGCTGGCTGGCGCACCTACGACAGAAACATCCTGGTTGCCCCATTATGGTCGCAGGAGATTTTAACGCGCCCCACACCATATGGGGATACGCTATTTCTAGTGCGCGTGGTAGATGTGTGCTGGACACATTTATGGACGCCCAAATCACTCTGCTTAATAATGTGTCAGTGCCTACTCGTCGGCGAGACCACCCTTGCGCGCCGCCACACTCACCGGACTTATCTTGGTGGCTAGGAAGGACGACCGTCTCGTGGTCATGTGAACCCGACTGCTGGGGTAGCGACCATCATCCGATTCACCTTGGCTTATCTTCGGGCGGAACAGGCCGCCTCCGCCGACTATGTCGAGTGGTGGACTGGGATCGATACAGGGCGGTATCAGAAACCAATGTATCCAACTTCATGGTGGACCCGTCCCATTGTCTTAAGGCGGCATTAGTTGAGGCGACAGGTACGTCGTGGGTTGATGAATCGCGAACCGCTCCTAATTTGCAACTTCTGCGTCTCTGGGCGTCGCGCGCCAAGCAGAACTTGCATCAGAACGTGACCCTGCATCAAATACCCTTCGCTTAGAGGCCCAGCGCCTTACTGCAGTAGCTCGGCGCCATGAACACCGCTTAGAACGTGGCCGCTAGATGGACTGGTGCTCTTCTCTCGGACTTTTGTCGTCCAATACCTCCATTTGGCGCACCTTCCGAGTAATGGAACGTGGTCGGCGCCCTCCAGAGCCCGCAGCCTGCGCCCTGTTAGCATCGGGCCAGACACCAGCAGTATTCGCAGAAACTGTCATCATCATCATCATCATCAGCCTGGTTATGCCCACTGCAGGGCAAAGGCCTCTCCCATGTTTCTCCAACAACCTCTGTCATGTACTAATTGTGGCCATGCCGTCCCTGCAAACTTCTTAATCTCATCCGCCCACCTAACTTTCTGCCGCCCCCTGCTACGCTTCCCTTCCCTTGGGATCCAGTCCGTAACCCTTAATGACCATCGGTTGTCTTCCCTCCTCATTACATGTCCTGCCCATGCCCATTTCTTTTTCTTGATTTCAACTAAGATGTCATTAACTCTCGTTTGTTCCCTGACCCAATCTGCTCTTTTCTTATCCCTTAACGTTACACCTATCATTCTTCTTTCCATAGCTCGTTGCGTCGTCCTCAATTTGAGTAGAACTCTTTTCGTAAGCCTCCAGGTTTCTGCCCCGTAGGTGAGTACTGGTAAGACACAGCTATTATATACTTTTCTCTTGAGGGATAATGGTAACCTGCTGTTCATGATCTGAGAATGCCTGCCAAACGCACCCCAGCCCATTCTTATTCTCCTGATTATTTCCGTCTCATGCTCCGGATCCGCCGTCACTACCTGCCCCAAGTAGGTGTATTCCCTTACGACTTCCAGTGCCTCGCTGCATATTGTAAATTGCTGTTCTCTTCCGAGACTGTTAAACATTACTTTAGTTTTCTGCAGATTAATTTTTAGACCCACTCTTCTGCTTTGCATCTCCAGGTCAGTGAGCATGCATTGCAATTGGTCCCCTGAGTTACTAAGCAAGGCAATATCATCAGCGAATCGCAAGCTACAAAGGTATTCTCCATTAACTTTTATCCCCACTTCTTCCCAATCCAGGTCTCTGAATATCTGCCTGCCTGACGCCTTTCTTAATTGGGATTTTGTTGCTTGCTTTATGGAGGACTACGGTGGCTGTGGAGCCGCTATAGATATCTTTCAGTATTTTTTACATACGGCTCGTCTACACCCTGATTCCGTAATGCCTCCATGACTGCTGAGGTTTCGACAGAATCAAACGCTTTCTCGTAATCAATGAAAGCTATATATAAGAGTTGGTTATATTCCGCACCGTTATATTCCGAGTGCAGCGGTGGCGTAGAGGTAGAACACCCGCCTCGCGTGCAAGAGGTCCGTGGTTAAAATCCCGGTGCCGGCAATTTTCCACCGGATTAAAAAAAAAGTCCGCGTGTTGATAAAATTGCACAAACAGGCCTGGAGTGTGGCTTGATGCCGGTGACCAGAACCGGTAACGCACTCCCTCACCAGAGCAGGATTGGCCATCCTGGTGCAGTACTTGGCCACAACCTCCTATATGATTCCGCAGAAACTGTCGCCCACACCTTTTTCCGGCTTTAGATACAGCACCGCCTCCCTTCGTTGTTCAAAACTGCCTTCCCGCGGACGCAGGCACGCCGCCTACGCACTCTGACATCGAGGGTATACAAGCTGCCTTCACTATGGCGGAATGTTTAGCAGCAATCGACCTGTCGAAGCCATGCAAGGTACC